>NC_083766.1:10686095-10994666 GCF_963514075.1 Conger conger | reverse complement strand
GAACCGGAGGTTTGGTGGTTCAAGCTCTGGTGTAGCCACGATAAGATCCACACAGCTGTTGGGCCCTTGAGCAAGGCCCTTAATCCTGCCTTAGTTTTATCAGCCGTAAGTCACTTTGGATAAAAATAAAAATTGGATAAAAAAAATTCCCCCAAAAAAAGAAAAAAAGAACAGCTGAATGATGCTTATGGCTATGGTTGAATTGGTCTGTGGCTCAGGTACATGGTTGACTGTGGTATAGAAATGTGCTCGTGTGTGTTCCTGCTGCATCACTGCCCCCCCCCCCCCCCCCCATCTTAGTTCCTTTGACTTTCTCCAGGTCACCGTGGAGATGAGCGGGAGCCAGATCTCATTGGTTTACTGCCAGACAGCGCTCGTTACCAATAGAGCGCCGGTGCTTGAATGCTGCGAACATCATGACTGACAGTCTGTCTCTCCATGAAGCACCCATACACGACTTTAATAAGAAACAGAATGTGTTAACTGCTTCATACCCCTGCAGTTGATTGAGTTGAGCAATGATAGGGGTAAATTATATCCATGACATAGTGCAGAGAGAGAAAGCATTGACAGACATGTGGGTAGACAAGCCACGTAGGAGTGTGGACATGTGTGATTTCTACTGTCCTGAACTCAGTATTGGCCTCCACAGCCTTCCCTGAATAATCACACTGTGCTGCTGGTTGCCATGGTTACCGGGCTATTCATATTAAGAAGATTGGAGTCTTTTTCTGCTCTATTTGCCCAGCCTTTTACTAGTTTTGCTTCTTTCAATAAATGTTACAATTGAGAACAGACATCAGAGTTACTGAAGGGAGTGTTTTTCATCTTGCAAGTAAAGTGAGGCTAATGCGTACTAAGTTACTTTGTTGTTAAAGAAGAGGGCTTATCAGTTGTTCTTCTGTCTGTTATTTTTGTTTCAGTAAAACTCAAAACTAATGATGGGGTGACATGGCTCAGGCAGTAAGAGCAGTCGTCTGGCAGTCAGAAGGTTGCCGGTTCGATCCCCCGCCCGGGCTGTGTCGAAGTGTCCCTGAGCAAGACACCTAACCCCCAAATGCTCCTGACAAGCTGGTTGGCGCCTTGCATGGCAGCCAATTGCTGTTGGTGTGTGAGTGTGTGTGTGAATGGGTGAATGAGAAGCATCAATTGTACAGCGCTTTGGATAAAGGCGCTATATAAACGCCAACCATTTATCATTTACTGGTGTGGTGGAAGCAATGCAGGACTGTTACATTTCTTCATCATCATCATCACCATCATCATCTTCTTCTCAGCCACAATTAGTTCCCAGTTTAGGCTGAAGCACAGTTGTTTTCTGGTCCTTTTAGAGAAGTGATTGTCAGCCATCTCATTACTGCTAGTTTGGCCGAGGATACACAAGCACAAGGATATAGACTTCACTGAATACTGAGTTTGTGGCATGAGGTAACAAGGGCAGAACACCAATGCTTAACCAACCTAATATTTTCTTGGAAGGTATAGTTATTACTGGTCTGAGATCACTGTGACTAGAACAGTACTGAAATATGTCTGGCACTCTTCCAACTGTGATGCATAAATACATTAAAGACATAACTGTATCAACATACTCTATCCTGCATACAGTCAGTACATTTGAATCTCATATATGAGATCAAAGTTAATCCTTTTTTATTATTTTAAAAAATCTTACAGATTGGGAGTGGCTGAAATTAGCAACCTAGCATTACTGTACATTGGCCATGTCCAAATCAGTGCATATGCCTACTATTGAGTATAGGTCTTATACATATAAGTCTTGTACAAATTGTATAGGACTTGTATCTTGAATTGTATGGAATTGAGTGTATATTTAATTTCAGTCATTTTAAACTGGGGTGAACGCACTGAAAGATTCAAATTCTTGCCAACAACAAATGTCAGGCCTTGGTTTCTTTTTTAACCCTCCTGTGTCCCACTTGTGACCCTTCCAGGCTTGGCCTACTGAGTGCTCTAGCAGCAGTGATTCTGTTCTACTGTAATGATTTTAACAGCAGTGATTCAGTGTGTCGCTCTGTACATAGCCCTGGGTATGCCCCGCTGCAATACCAGATTAAAACCAAAGCTGTTGTGTTCAAATACAGGCTGTAGACGGGTATGGTAAGTATCTTCTCTACTGGAAACGGCCAAGTTATATTTCACAAAAATCAATTGTAAAATACAAAACATTATCGGCCAGTTTCACAGACACAGATTAAACCTAGTCCTAGACTAAATTCAATTTTGATTGGAGTCGTGTTTTACTATCTTGTCATCTGAACTCTTTTGTGATTTGTGTTTTTTCTAGCCTTCTAGTCTGCTTGGTGTTGTTGTTTTGAGGACCCAGCTGGGCTGCTGAGGTGGTGTCCTTTGTCCAGGATGGAACAGCTGGCCACAAGGCTGCATGATGTCCTTCAGCTGCCTGATACTGAGTGAATTCCTGGCTTCTGTCCAGCAAAGGCCTGCTGGTGGGAACAAGCTACACTACAGCATGCCCCACAGGTAGGCTCCAGTGAACATATACTGTATGTTTTCTCTTCAACTATGAAAAGGGCATTGCTGTTTTTCCACTTAGTAGCATTTTCCAAGTGTGTGATGAAAATCATAAAGAAATCGAAAAAAGCTCTTTATATTTTTTGCTTTATTTGTTTATCAGAATCACCATTAGCCATGCGTTCATTGTTTATCAGAATCACCATTAGCCATGCGTTCATTGTTTATCAGAATCGCCATTAGCCATGCGTTCATTGTTTATTAAGATCCCCATTCGCCGTGCAGTTTTGTCTTTGTTTTTACTTCAAATGACGCACAGAGAATGCACCAGTGGAGTTGCGTGATTTCTTGATCACATCTCCTCCTAGACGTATTGGCACACCATTGGACAGCTCTGGGAATACAAGTTTCTTGTCCAAATGATTTGGTTATTTATTGCCAGACAGGGTGGTTTGAGTATCTCTGAAACTGCCAATCTCCTGGCATTTTCACACACGACACTCTTTGCAGAGAATGGTGCAAAAAAACTAAAAACATCCAGCGAGTGGCAGCTCTGCAGCAAAAAAGTGTTGTTAATGAGAGTAGTCAGAGGAGAAAGGCCAGACAGGTCAAAGCTGACAGGAATTTGACAGTAATGAAACATATTACAACAGTGGTAGGCAGAAGACCAATAAGTCGAAAAAATAAGTCTAATAAATACCTGATAAATACCTGAGTCTGATAGTCCTCAGTGAGTGTATATTGTGCCATTCCATCACTTCATGTTTCACTAGATATAAATATGAGGTAACAAGCATACAAAATCCCTTTTGTCTACCATCAGCATGGGAAAAGCCAAAGAACTCAATTCAATTCTCAGACACAGTTGAGAATTGAATTAACCATCACAAGTTGGGTAATGGGTACACTTAACACTGTAAGGGCAATAATAAAAAGGTGTAAAACATTTGGAATTGTTGCCGACTTGCCAGGAAGAGGGTGCAAGTGCACATTATCCCCAGAGACAATAAGGAAGGTGATGGAGGCCAGAAGTAACCAAAGATTTGCAGTTTAAGAGTTGCAGAGATCGGCTGTGTCTTGGCATCACCAAGCATCTTGAGTTTTCCCAACCTCATTAGAATTATAACTAGAAGAGATTGCTATGGTCAGATGAGACCAAAATTGAATGTTTTGGCCATACACACGTCAACATATTTGGCGGCAAAATGGAATGCATACAAGGAGAAGCACCTCATACCTACTGTCAGATATGGTGGTGGGTTATTGATGTTTTGCTGGCAGTGGTCCAGGGGCACTATTTAAGATCAATGGCACAATGAATTCATAAAAGTACCAGGAAATCTTTGCAGAAAATCTGATTGCCTCTGCTAGGAATGAATGATTCTGAAAAATTCTGCACATTCTGCAATAGTCAAATATCCCTCCAAATACGTTCTCTAACCATATCTCAAATAATAGGAAAAGACTCATGGCTGTCATCTTTGCCAGAGGTGTTTGCACAAAGTATTAAACCATGGGTGCCAATAATTGTGGAAACTGTTTTTTGGGGAAATATTTTTTTATTTGAAAAATGTAAGACTTGAATCATTGAATCACTGAATCATTAATAAAGCACACTATGTTGGAAAATAAAGCTTATGTCAATAACTGTATTGTTTTTTAGTTTACAGCACTTTTTGTGCATAGTTATCAAGGATGCCAATAATTCTGGAGCCCACTGAAGATATGTCATAGAATATTATTTACATTACATTACATTAATGGCATTTGGCAGACGCTCTTATCCAGAGCAACGTACAACTAAGTGCAAAGTGCATACCCATGACCAGGGATAAGTGCGCTGAAAGACCCTAGAGGGAAGTACAATTTCAACTGCTACCTGAAAAACAAAGATAAGGACCAGGGCCTATTTGATCATCAGATAAAAAAATAAAAAAAGTAATACCACAACACGCAAATGTATGAATAAACTGCTTACGTAGCCAAACAAAACTAGCAAAGGTATCATCCTAATACACAAGTAAATATCACCGGTAAAGACAACAGTTAAGGTTTACAGGGAGGTAGGGTGGGACAGGGAGAGGTGCAGCTTGAAGAGGTGCATCTTCAGTCTGCTCTTGAAGATGGCAAGAGATTCTGCTGTTCTGACTTCCACAGGGATTTCGTTCTACCACCGTGGAGCCAGAACAGACAGTAGTTATGAGCGGGAGGTGGAAGTTCGGAGAGGAGGAGGCGCCAGGCATCCTGTGGTGGCCGAACGAAGAGGTCTGGCAGGCGTGTATGGTCTGATGATCTTTTGGAGGTAAGCTGGGGCTGACCCCTTAACTGCTTGGAAGGTTAGCACCAATGTTTTGAATTTGATGCGAGCCATGACAGGCAGCCAGTGGAGGGAAGTAAGCAGGTAATGCAAGTGTTTGGGAAGGTTGAAGACCAGACGAGCTGCTGCATTCTGGATAAGTTGGGGGGGTCTGATGTCGGATGCTGGGAGGCCAGCCAGGAGAGAGGAGGAGATGATGAAATCATATCACTGTTAGATATTGAGTGGCCTTCTCTGATGTGTAGTCTTTCAGTTATATGATTGAATATAAAGGAGGTCAGTTTCTTTGCATGTCCCGCATGTAGATGTGTTGATTTACACAACCTGCCTTGGCTTGAAACCTTCCTGCCCACTCATCCATGTTTCCATAGTAACAGTGTGGGTAGTTACTGGAGATTGAGGGCCAAACACCTTCAAATAGGGAGCAATTAAAGTTTTAAGGAGCAGTATGAACTCTTTTCAGTGATTTACACAACTGATGTATGAAATGTGCTATACAGATGGTGACGATGATGATTATTATTATTAATCATAATAATAATAATAATAATAATATATTTTATTGTGAATCATTTTTCCCAAGCTCAAAGTGCTGTAGAGTACCACATTATTATTATTATTATTATTATTATTATTATTATTATTATTATTAGTTTTAAAGTACCACTTTTTTAAATGCAAACCCCCCCCCCAAAAAAAATAATTAAAAAAAATAAAATAAAATATATATTTCCGAGATACTCAAGCCACCCTGTCTGGCAGCAACAATCATTCCATGGTCAAAGTCACTTATATCACATTTCTTCCCCATTTTGACATTTGGTCTAAACATGTGCTGCCACGTGATTGGCTGATTAAATATTTGCATTACCAAGCTGGTGTACAGGTCTATCTAATACATTGCTCACTGAATGTAAATAACAATAAAATAACAAGTGCACTATATCAGCAAATCTGTTGAAAATGTGATCATAATGATTGCATTCGAAAAACGGGCAGGGGGTAAAATCGAGGGTAAAATTCTAAATTAAACAACAAAATGAAAACAAGATTATGTTTTGTTATGATTATGTCAAGAGAGAAATTGCACAACTGCCTATGTTTGCCTGTTTCTCTTCCTTCATTACATACTCTGAAATGCTCCCCACACAAATTTTCTGGGTCATCATTACTCATCCTGTTGAAAACCTGAGGAAAGAACATGTTCAACATCTATGATTTAATTTACAATGGTATGTATATTTTGTGATATTTCAACAAGACTTTTGTTGTTCTATGACCTCAAGTTTCTAGTTCAGTTGTACTATCATGACTGCTTGACTATTTGGGTGAAGAGAGACACCTAAAGCTAAGCCACTGAACTGCATTTAAACAACAAAAATATGCATTTGTAGTGTAACCAAGTGTATGCATACATTTGGGTAAATAGTGAAGTGGAAAATCTAAAATTAGGTCAAAGGCCTTTGGATGTCACACAGCTTTTTTTATAATGGAAGCACCCCCAGAGACCAGACCCCTATTTTGGAAGGGTGGCCAGCAGTAAGAGGAGAGCCCTAGGACCTTGTTGTTTTAATGGAATCCTTCCGAAATGTCCCAACATACATTTAAAATTATTTCCCAGTACTATAGCCAGAGTGCACATGAAGCACACAGCTATCAGCAACACTAAGAAACACTGAGCTTCCATGGAAGCTGCATCAACATTCTGTTCATAAGCAAACACTGCACTTGAGGAATGGATTGCCCTCTGGTATAGTTGAACAGCTCCTTACTAAACAAATTAAATTTTCAATGGCAATGAAACCGCACCAGAAATGAATCATCGACTAAAGTCGTCCGTTTTTTCAGGGGGGGGGGGCTGTTTTTTTGTTCTAATTTGTTTTTTAAAACTCCCAAATATTTATTTAATGGGATAAGATACATTTTTTTCTTATTATTATTATCAGAGCTGGAACGAGTGGTTGATGCTCTAATGGTAATAGTGGTATTTATGCTTTGTGGACCAGCCTTGCCCTACATATACAGATCCAGACAAACCTTGCCGTTTTATTATAGGATCAAATATCCCAATGAACTACTCCCTTACTTGGACATCAGCACACACTGCATGGTCATTCATTTATTCTGCAAACACAAATGCAATAGTTTGCATGATACTTTGGAGTTAAGAGCATCACTTTGTCTTTGCAACTCTCCAGATACATGAGTCATCTTTCCATTGAAATAGCATTGGAACTGCGCCTCATTGTGTCTTACAATACGACAAAATATTGTTGAAAGATTTGGGTAAAATGACATGACTGTAAATAGTCCCTGGTGTTCTGGCTGAATTTTATAGAAATAATACAATTCCAAATGATCTGGTAATTTGTATTGCTTTACTTCTCTCCCTCAACACTTCAGTTGATATGAGCAAGATGTACCAAATGACAAGACTGCCAGTCACCACACAGGTGGTACAGTTGTGTTGTTGACGATAATGCAATTTTAGCATTTTTACATGCTACAACATGTCTACATGCACATACACACACACACACACACACACACACACAAACACAAGCTTATGGGCTGACCTCACAAAGTGAGCTTACTGTTGAAAACAGGAACAGATTGTGCCAATGGCAAAGTAAAAGAAGGACTTACTGCAAGAGTCATTACTTCCAGAAACCCCTCAAAAATGCAGGAAGTGCACACGTGGTCTTGTTATTCCAAACAGCTGGTTCCGTGTCCCAACCCTACTCCCACATGGACTAACCGCTAACAGATGCCATGAAAGAGGGTGAGGAGCTGAGAGAGGGGCGAAGGAAATAAAGAAAGAAGGAAGGAAATTTGAGAGAAAGAGATTCTGGTGCATGTATAATTCTACTCTACACGTGACAAGCAGTTATTGAAATCATGACCACCATGTAAACCATGGTAAGATTGGATCAAACTGACCCATTTTAAACTTTAATTAAAAGAGGAATGATACTTTCAGATATGTATTTCTCAACTAAACCAGTGTGAATTTGGCTCTTGTTTTGTGTTTCCGTGTGCTTTTCATCATCTTTGTTTGCCTTATGGCTTTTTGTCCATATGGTTTTTTGAATAGTAGATAAAAATGAAATATAATTGAGAATGTCCGTTCAAGAATTTATATCAATAAGCTCCTGCTTGGAAACCGTGTTTACTGAGTTAAATCTATTTTTTATTAAATTAATGTTTGATTTTGGCCAGTTGAAACATTAATAAAGTACAATATTTTTCACATGTTCAGCATCTCAGTAATGATATTGTTTAAGTATTTTCATGCATTGACATTTTGGGAGCCCACTGTATCATTATCTTTATCACAAATTAATTATCTAGCAGAGGTAAATAACCCTCTGATCTAGCAGAGGTAAATAACAACCATGAACCACTGAGTACTTTTGCATCATTTGATTTTCTAAATTGCTTTGAAATCCCAGTAATGTCCAGGCCATGTTTGACCCAGGCTAACGGTTTTCAATTGTACAACATTAATTGTAAACATAAGCTGATGCGATGCTCATTTTTCCATAACAGAAATTCAGGGACACCCCCCCCCCCCCCCCCACCCACATGAGGCTGACCTGTTCACTGTTCAGCAGGTGGGCGTGTCTAATCAGTATTATGTGACTCGCACCATAACAGCGTCATCATCTCACAGGTCAGGCATTCTCAACACTCCAAGATGCACATTCATTTAGTGAGGCATCCGAGAGGAAGTTTTGGGGAGTGCTGGCACATGTCTGCGGTTAACGCCTGTCTGAAGCAGAACCGTTTCTCCGCTGCCTCCTCGTTAGCATTCAGCCGCTCCAGACATGCAAGGACAGGAGTGATTCTGCTTCCGGACTCATTGCCAGTAACAGAGCAAAGTTCAAATACCTGTAAATGTCAATGGAGTGTGGTTATGATTATAAGGCTTGCCGTGAGCCGCACCGGCAGACACTGTACACACACAATTCCAGAGAATTGCGCAAAACTCCAGAAATCTGCAATTGGAGAGGGAAGGGAGGGGGGGGGCAGGCAGATCAGGGTACAGAGAGGGATTGGGAAAGAAAGGGGAGAAAGAAGAGGGGGGAGGGTGGAAAGAAGGAGTTGATTGTTTGAGAGGATTTGGAGAGAGTTTATTATACAGGGAGGGCCAAGGAGAGGGAGAACAGAGATCCGGAAAGCGGAAGAAAAGGGAAAAGCTGTGAAGAAAACAAGGATTCAAAAAGATAGAGCATATAATCCTTTATCCAGGTATTTCTGTTTTTGTCATATATATTATTTTAATGTCCGATTTTATTATGTATCATTCACTTTTATTTGCCATGACTGAGCAAAAGTGCCTGTATAGACTTCTAATACAGTCTGTTACTGCTAATCTAGAAGCCAGATCAGTATTATTGCTATCTCAATGCTTCCTCTGCCCGACCCTCTGTTTTCAGCACCTCGCAAGTCAATTCAACTCTTCATCCTTCCTTCCGTATTGCTGTTAACAATCATTTCATTTTTATCTTTATCCAATTTTGTTCAGCAAAGGCATTGTTACCACATATGTATCGATTGTAGTCCTGTGTATGCCTACTGTAAAAGACTGCTTTATCGGAGCACAGTTAAGGGCAGATGGCGTCTTGTAACAAACACAAGGGTGTGTAAACTCTGGATGTTTGTGCATTGTAGCCAGGGAGTTATGCTTCACATTTTTAGCACTGCATGCTGGAAATTCTTTTTTACCATTCTTTACAGTTATTCAAAAACTTTATTGGGCACCAAACTCACCAGCAGAATGTTTTCACATGCTTAGTTCTTATGAAAACTCTTTGGCACTATTCACTGTCTATACTTTGAAGCTCATAAAATTAATCTGACCTTAGAACAAATCAACATCTGGATAAGTATTCACATTTGCAATGTTAGTAATCATTCATATGTCTTGTATCCATCTCAAGTTCAGATGTGATCAGGCAAGATCTGTACTAAAACACTTTCAGCTTTATTTTCAGAGAAAACTACAATTAGGTTTGTCCAAACATTTTGAGTTGAGTGGAGATGATACTGATAATATAACACTTGCAACATCATTGTGATGAGAGCAGAGTTTAGTTAGGAGAACAAAAGGAAAACAAAGTTTTATGTTTGAACAAACGCAGTGTAACATTCAGCCATTTACTACACCCTTCAGGGTTTCCCTTTAACCAGAAAGGAATTTACCACTACGCAGGATACCTGACCACTGTTGGGCTGAGAGCATTTACCACATGGGAAAAGTCAAAAAGCAGATGGGCATGGAATGGCTCTAACTGTGCTCAGCAAACAACAGTCTGCTGCAGCTTTTCTCCATTTTGGTCATTCCTTAAAATGCTTTTATATTTTTGAAACTGTTTCATAAAAATAGCCTAAATTGGAGGGAATTAACAGTAATTAAATTCAGAGTCAACCTACAAATAATTATGATTTGTCACAAGACTGCCTGCAACTGATCTGTAACAGCAAAATTTGATAATTATGACTTGATAACAATGTGTGTAGAATTGCATACTGCAAATAATATAGTCTATACAAAGTCTTATGTATTGTTTTTGCATATAAGCGTATTCTTATGAACACTGACAAGTAAGAATGTGTACAGAAGAGAAAGAGCTAAACATTACAAATAGGCACATAGTCAGGGGAGTATATCCTTAACGAGTGCACACTGAGAACTACACAATGACATACGGTATTTTCCAGAAAAACAGATTAACTTGAATAACCCTTACATCAAGCTGAAAACATTGCAGTGGTCTACGAAAGGGAAGTAACATGTTTTGAATTTGAGCAATGGATATTTCACACAGGAAATCAATCAATAGTGTCTATGTAACTATATGATGTGTTTTGATGTCATCCTGCTATTCAGATCAAGCAATGTGGTAGAAGTGCTGTTATGGTTCAATGTATCTCAATGTGTGAAGTTTATTGATCAGAAATCAACTCGATGACTTGATTTCATATCAAAAATGTTTTAAAGACATTTCCCTGACTCTTCCTAAACTTTCAACAGGCACAATGGCTTCCAGAAGGGCTCCACCCTACGTAATGGTACCCTTCATACTGGCCCTGTCCAGCAGTTATGCAGAAAAACATCTCCCTGAGGGAAATGCTACGAAAACCCTGATCATCCCTCAAACCTTTGGAGAGCTGGGTGTAAATCCTGATGAAGATTACGACAGACTTGAGGATCCTACCCCGCAACCAACCAACCAAAGCAAGGTGCGCAAATCTCAGCATTGTGCCTACGACAGATGCCGTGACCAGCAGCAACCTTGTGTGGAGCTCTCAGCTGCCACGGGGTGCCAGTGCCCTGGGCTGACCGGGCCCGGGGTGATCCCCGAGGCCCCTTATCTGAAGGACATGATCCAGCAAGGCTCAAAGGTTGAGGTTCAATGGTGCGCTCCATCCTCCACCGTGTCAACTTACCAGGTTGTGGTGAAGGGTCAAGAGCCCGTGGTTTTTACGGGACTGTCAAGAAAGGCGGTTTTGGAGGGCCTGGAGGCAGGGGCAGAGGTATGTGTGGAGGCGGTGAATGCTGCTGGGGTCAGCGGCCCAGGTCCACACTCTTGCATGACGTACCAGCCGGAGAGCGGTGGCAGCCTGTCCCTGAAGGCCGGACTCATAGGAGGAGCGCTGGGGTTCCTGCTCCTCTGCTCCCTAGCCGTCTTCCTGCTCTGGAGAAGAAAGGCTTGTGGGAAATCTGGAGGCAGGAGCGTCTCTCACACCACTGACGGATCGGCGCTCTGAAAGGTCAGGAAGTGAATTCGTTGTGAGGCTGTGAGTGGAGCGGCAGGGACAGAGAGACATAGACATGATGCCCTCAAAGGACTCACAGGCTACTGTCGCTGGGGACCATTTCATGGAAACAACCTCAAAAGCATGGGAAAAGCATGTCTTGGAGTATTTGCTGTGTGTGTGTGTGTGTGTGTGTGAGAGAGAGAAAGAGAGAGGGAAAGAGCGAGAGAGAGAGAAAGAGTGTGTGGGGGAGGGACTGTGTTTGCTTTGACATGTAAATGCTTGGAGTGCTTGTTCAACAGCATTATACACAAACATATGTATAATGCTGTTGAAGGAGCACTCTTAAGAATCTGCCCTGCTATCTGGCCCTACCCTGAAAGTCACAGGCCCACAGAGTCCCCTGAAAAAAACTTGTTTCTGTGCACAGGATTCTGTTACAGGACATAGGTTTAGGGGTGAGAGATCATGAGGTGTGTGTTTGTGTGTCACTGTGAGCAAACTATCACTGTATAATGAAATTACCATTATTAACAGGGAAGGGAGGGGTGAGATGGCCCCCGTCCGGGCTGTATCGAAGTGTCCCTGAGACACCTAACCCCCCGAATGCTCCTGACGAGCTGGTCGGCGCCTTGCATGGCAGCCAATCGCCGTCAGTGTGTGAGTGTGTGTATGAATGGGTGAATGAGAAGCATCAATTGTACAGCGCTTTGGATAAAGGCGCTATATAAATGCCAACCATAACATTACACGGCCAGACCCCAGAAAAAGAGCATGGTGTGCCGGGACTGGTTTAAGGCCTGTGCATACTAATGTGGATGATAAACTCTGGCTTAGAGACAGTTAAAAGATGTCATAGATGAGGCCCATGTTAGATGGACACATACAGCTGGCATTTGTGCCTCAGACTTTCGTATGTGAGAGAAGCCCAAAACTATTTAGCTGTGAAAATATTTGCTGAATATCTGCCAGAGACACGGCCTACTGCCGTGTTACGAAGCCTTTTGCAAAAAAAAGCTGGTATTGTGTTGGGTGTGCTGAGAGAGAAGGAAGTGGGTATGGGAGGGCGAGGGAAGGCAGGCACAAGTTCCTGAACCAGAAGAAACCTGGGATCCTAATTGTATCATTTAGCTGAAAGAGAATAGTGAATGTCATTTGTAAAGGGAGCACATGATTACATTTTTTTGTGATTATATTTTTAACAGGAACTTTGCTTCATGAACAAAATGACTTATAAGAAAAAAAGATTTATAATGTCATTCCTCCAAATAAAAACTACGCTCAGTGAGCACTTTATTAGGTATTTAATGGACTTATTTACAGGAGTGGGTCAAAAGCAACAGTAAACTAGGGGTGTGCAATGTGTGTCATATCTGTTTTTAGGGTTTATAATTCTCTTTACGTACTTTCAGCACATGTGCTATTAGACATAATTGCATGTTTGTAGTGATTCAATAAATGCTATAGATTCGAAATCCACAAAAATTAACTGCAAAACAAAAACATTGCAATGTAGTGCAACCAATACAATATTTTGCGATACAAGACTGAAATTCATTATTTGGCTTAATAGCTACACTATTATAGCTCAAATATAATTTATAAATTTCAAACATTATATCAGTTGATTTTGGCATCAACAATCATTCCACAGTCAAAGATCACATTTCTTCCCCAAGCTGGTGTACAAGTTTACCAAATAAAGTGCTCACTGTGTATATATGTAGTTGCAGTGGTCTTGGATGAGTAACCTTTTAATACATAAATCTCTGTTCATCATATCATGTAAACATCCTTCAGCAAATATTTAAATACAGATCTATGACTTGAATTTGAACTCATAGATCACCACATAAACTGATACCAAATACAGTATGTGGACAGATTAGCAAATTGACCGATTGACTAATCAAGCTTCATTCTCACATACATTCTGACATTCATTAAAGGTTTATGTGGCAATAAACATAACAGGAACTTAAAGGATACATCTGGAAAGGTATTTTTAAATTATATATTAATGTAACTGTACAAAAATATTTTTGTAATGGCTGTGGGCTTTTGATAAAAGCTAAAACTGAATTTGTTTTTCTAAATTATATATCATAAAAATAAAATGTATTTGTTTACATTGTTTTTACATTGGTTTTACAGTTGTTGTTGTTGCTGTTTTCTTGGACATATGTTGTTCATAAAAGGATCGCTGAAATTCTACTGTGGAAAAATAAGCATCTCATCAGCCTCCTAGTGGCTATGAACTATAAAATCATCTATTTTTTTCTGGGGCTGTAGATTACACTTTACGTTTCATTTGTATTGAGAATTAACTGACTCAGCGGTAACAGATGCAGATAATTCAATGTGAAAAGGTAATACAACCTCTGCAATTTACAAACTTAAACAAGATATTTCTACAAATTTTAATGCACTATTTATTTAGCCAAAAGCACAGGAAATATTGTGCAGGTGGAAAGAAGAATGGATTCAACCACAAATCCCCATGCAATGGGAGCATGATCATAGCCTATTCAAAAGCCAATCAATGGTTTTCATGGACCATGCTGTCCAATTTGACCTTGATATAGTAAATCCCACAAGCAGGACTACTTTGAATGTATTGTTCATTTTGTTATTTCTTTTATATAATTTGAATTCCTGTATTTGCTTTTTTTTATTGTTTATGGCTGTTCTTTTTCTACACTGTGGTCCCTGTGGAACTGTATTTTTATTTTATTTTGCTCTATAATGAGAAGAATGCAATCTTTTCATTTTAATTAAGTGACTGTTGTCAAAATGTAAAATGACAGCTACAGTACTGGATAGACTGTATTCCTTTTTGCAACAATTTCTCTTTTTGGCATAATAAATGTAATATGTAATAAATGTTATATCATAAAACAAAAATTAAGAAATAATTTGCATTTCTGTTCAACAAGTAATAATCATTACACCTTCCTAAATGTATTAGTCCATACCAACATAATTAAGTGGTCTAATGCATCATACTGTATGTATTGTTGAAATTTTTATAATCATATTCTTTGTCCTATAGTATGTCTATTTTTCTACATAAAATGACGATAAAAAAGAACGAAAATCATTTTTGGCTTGTATCATTTATTTTATATTACTGATGGTCACAATGCCATTACCACTTGTTGTCACTTGTTGTTACAGATGAAAATGGCTCCAAGGAACAACATCATAGGAAGGGTGCAGATAAAAGGTTTACGAGAACTAAACTTCTTAAAGCACAACATTTCTATAATTTCTACCAGTAAATGCAAACTACGTGCATTAACCCCTTAAGTATTACCCCTTTTCCCTAAATAAAATGGTTACTATTCTTCAATCTCTTTGACTACAGGCATAATCCTGGTCTCTTCTTAAGGTAACCCTTTGGGGTCAGAATTATTCCAAATATTACTAAAACAAAGTTACAGAAGCTCAAATACAGTGAAAGTGGAAGCTTTTTTTTTCTCTCTGAAAATATTTTGTTTTTGACTCAGATTATTGGATTATTGATTAACTGGTGCACTTTCTCCCTCCTCGCCGGTCTCCCAGCATGAGCAAGCCCCTCCAGCTGGTCCAGAATGCTGCAGCCCGCCTGATCACCAGTCAGTCCAGGTCGGCTCATGTCACCCCGCTTCTCATTGGCCTCCACTGGCTTCCTATTGCCGCACGCATCCGTTTCAAGGCATTTCAGGCTGCTAAGGGGACTGCCCCACCTTACATACAATCCTTGATCACTCCCTACTCCCCAGCGAGACCACTCCGGTCTGCCAGCTCTGGTCGCCTTATGGTTCCCTCTCTACATGCACCTGGCGGTCGAGCTGCACGTTCACGCCTGTTTTCCTTTCTGGTTCCTCAGTGGTGGAATGACTTGCCTACCACTGTCAGGACAGCAGAATCCCTCCCCCTATTTCGACGCAGACTCAAATCCCACCTTTTCAAACTCTACCTTAGTCCTCCCTCCTGATTTCCCCCGCCCCTCCTTTCTGTTATCCCTATCCTTGTCTAACCCCCCCCCAAAAAAAAAAAAAAAAAATTGCACTTATGATGACGACTATGTTTAGAACAGCATTCCATGTGTTTTTTCCTAGTTCTGGATGTGATGCTTTGACTTATGGTAGAACCTATGCACTTGTAAGTCGCTTTGGATTAAAAGCGTCTGCCAAATGACAAGAATGTAAATGTAAATGTAAACTTAGAAACACAATGGAGGCAAGTCACAACACTGGACTGGGGGCGGGATCAACACTTTTCACAAACCATCACATGCAAACTCAACACATGAATTAACAAAAGACCACATGCGATTTGATTCAAGCAGTGTTTATTTGATTTTACAAAAGATCCACCTTGTATCATTAATCACCATCACGTTTGTTATTTATTGTTCTATATATCACAATGGCATACAAATGTCAGTCAGCAATAGTGGATACAGATCCATGTTTTGGCTCTCAATGTTTTCTTTGTAGTCGGAAGAAAATACAGGCAGTTTAGTTTAGTTCCGCAGTGCAGTATTGAAATTTGCTAAAATAATACATTGGCTAAAGTCAGAGGTTGAGCCACACAGATTTTAAGTTGACTTTTCATAAAAACTATTTAGCTGTAGCAGGAAGAAAGCACGTAGGCTATTGAACGAGCAGACTAGATCTGCAGCTTGCTCAAGTGAATTGAGGACCAATACGTGGCAACCGGCTGGCTTCACCCTGTGCCCATATTACGACTTCCTGCTCAGCAAGCCTCTCCCGGGGAGAATCAGAGCACACCTGAACGAAATCCAGAGCCTGAGAGGACAGCGTACGAAAGTGCTGCAGAATAGAGCCAAAGGAGACCACAGCATGGGTAGGAGTAGTGTGTAGGAGAGAGACAACTGTGCTGTGTGCTAATTCTGTTTGATCATAGTTTGTGTAGGAGAACCCGTATTGTGTACCAACCCTCGACTGGGTGACTAACCCCCTGGATGACTAAACCTGGACCACACTACTCCGCTTCCATGTACCGACCCTGGCTTACGACCCAGAATGATTCTCTCGGATTACAGATCCATGGAAAAGTCGCCATGGCTGCCTTCCCCTTTCTCCTGGGCAATCGATAAAATCCCGAGTTTTAGGCAAGCTCTCTAAACCTTTGTCAAACGATTTGGACATGCAAATTTGAGTTTTGGACATTACATTCATTCCGGAAAACTATGATTCCTTATGCTATAAGACATGTTTTCTGATTACAGGAAATGTTCTGAAGAACAATCTGTGAATTTAAATATAGGATACACTAACATTTTCCAGTTCCAGATCCTCCCATCAAGTTAGCTAGTTAGTGATAAGACCACATGCGGACACCACATCTATGATTTTGAATTAGTGTTAGTAAGATAGGTCAGGAAAAACCAGAGTAGCTCAACCTCTGACTTGAACAAATGTAGGGTGACATTAGCTCAAGAGGTAAGAGCAGTCGTCTGGCAGTCAGAGGATTGCCAGTTCAATCTCGCCCTGGGTGTGTCGAAGTGTTCCTGAGCAAGACAGCTAACCCCCTATTGGTCCTGACAAGCTGGTTGGTGCCTTGCATGGCAGGCAATCACCGTGTGTGTGAATGGTTGAATTAGAAGCATCAATCGTACAGCATTTTGGATAAAGGTTTACCTTTTATGTAGGCCTATCGCAAATCTCAATATCGCTCAGTGTGAAATTGGAGAACTGTGCAGAACTGTGCAGATTGATAGCCAAAACATGGAACTGTATCCATGGACATGGATGAATGATAAATGGAATAATAGATGCCAAACGTGATGGTGATGAATGATAAAAGCTGGCTCTGTTTTTAAATCAAATTAACACCGCTTTAATCAAATCACATATAGTGCTGTGCAAAAGTCTTAGGCACCTGTATAACATTCTGTACAGATAAGATTCTTTCAAAAATAATTAAATGAAACTTACTATACATTTTACATTACATGGTTGTTCCAAGCCTGTTGGAGAATTTGCCACAGTTCTTCTGCAGACTTTGGTTGGCTCCTTGCTTCTGATCTCAGACAGCCTTGATCAAGTTTTTATGTAAAAAGTAGTCAATTGGAATACCTGTATACCTATTAATAAATGTGATTATCTAATCAGCCAATCGTGTGGCGGTAGTGCATTTCATAAAATCATGCAGATACGGATCACATCAACTGTCAGAATGGGGAAAAAAAAGTGATCTCAGTGATGTTGACTGTTACATGATTGTGGGTGCCAAACTCTGGTTTGAGTATTGCTGATCTCCTGGGTCTCTAAAGTTTGCTCAGAATGGTGCAAAAAACCAGAAACATCCAGCCTTGTTGATGAGAGAGGTCAATGGAGAATGCCTAGACTGGTTCGAGCTGACAGAAAGGCTATGGTAACTCAGATAAGCACTCTGTACAATTGTGGTGAGCAGAAAAGCATCTCAGAATGCAAAACACGTTGAACCTTGAGGTGGATGGGCTACAACAGCAGAAGACCACGTTGGGTTCCACTTCTGTCAGCCAAAGACAGAAAGCTGAGGCTGCAGTGGCCACAGGCTCACCAAAACTGGACAGTTGAAGACTCAAAAAATGTAGTCTGGTCTGATGAAACACGATTTCTGGTGAGGCAGAAAGGACTGATTTCTTAAATTGCTATTTGAAAGGTTGGTAAATTAATTTATTTAGAAATAAACTTTTTTGCCCTCTGCTTAATCTGTATTATTTTCTCAAATGGGCTACTCAACAGCTTGCTAGTAAGATAAATGAGCTAAGGTAAATTACAAGACTGCTGCAAGTGACAGAAATGCTACACTCAGTTGAATAAAGTTGCTTAACGTTTTGCTTTCTTTGATTTTACATGATTATCATGTTATTCCAGTTTTACTAGTTTGCATAGTCGTGAAAGTACTATAGTTGCTTGTAAGAAATCACATCGTGCCATAGCGCAGCCTACACAATAGGAATGCAAGTCGTATCAGTTAAATAAAAGGCAGCTACTGTAGAAGTTAATTTAAACGTACGCTGTAACTAGTTTACATGCTGCTTAGGTTTTTATTAGAATTTCACGTTTCAAGTGCCCAGGATGGTGGCACAGATGGTGCAGTGGGTAGCACTGCCGCCTCACAGCAAGGAGGTCCTAGGTTCGAATCCCCGTTGGCCAGGGCCTCTCTGTGCGGAGTTTGCATGTTCTCCCCTTGTCTGCGTGGGTTTCCTCCAGGTACTCCGGTTTCCTCCTACAGTCCAAAGACATGCAGGTTAGGCTGATTGGAGAGT
Source organism: Conger conger (assembly GCF_963514075.1). NCBI lineage: Eukaryota > Metazoa > Chordata > Actinopteri > Anguilliformes > Congridae > Conger > Conger conger. The sequence continues at coordinate 10,975,827 of NC_083766.1, read as the reverse complement.
CTAAATTGCCCTTAAGAGTGTGTGAGTGAATGGTGTGTGTGCCCTGCGATGGACTGGCGACCTGTCCAGGGAGTATTCCTGCCTTTCACCCAATATATGTTGGGATAGGCTCCAGCCGCCCTGCGACCCTGTTCAGGATAAGCGGGTTAGGATAATGAATGAATGAATGAAGTGCCCAGGATGATTGACAGTTGTGTAGTCTTAATTTCCACCTTGTTGATTCCAATTACACATAGGCTAGTAGGGCTCGTCAGAGGGTATCCCTTTTCCAATATGAGCTTTAGTTTTGCGTTATATTTGTGTCTTTATTAAGCAACACTGTAAATATAGCCTACCTTAAACATTTTTAGATCAGATGTTAACTGATGGCAAACCCGTTTTTTATTGTAAACATTGAAAATAAGAAACTTTGATCACGCGCCCAGGGCACTGTTGCATTCAGCAGGATGCGTGAGTTCGCTGGATAAAAGTAAACGGCACGGCATCTATATTTATGAAAGCACACATTACATTGATAAAATATGAAATTTCGGTTATTTCACTGATCTAATTTGAAGCTATTAAATAGCAAATGGGAAAAGATGAGCATAAATAAAATAAAAAGAATACATTTACCATAAAACATAGTTCCAAAAAATAAATTACATTAATTTAAAGTTTGTCTTGTCTTCTTTAGTGATATTTTGAAAGATAAATGCGGTAACCGTTGTATAAAATCGTTATGGAACTCAAACCTGTGGTATATCGTGGATTTTGGCACAGCGAGGGGGTGTAACGGCACTCCACTTTGTGTCGCTAGCTGTGCCAATATCCACAATATACCAGGGGTTCTGGTTCCATAACGCTTAATTCCAAGGAGTTCCACTGTTACAACCCACACCACTACTGGGTGTCTTTTAATATTAATCCGTGTTTGTAGATGACTCTTACCTACTTTGTAACCAAAATTAATGTTATAATTATTTTGCCGCAAGTACCCTAACTTTACCAAAGTAAAACACAATGAGCGATTTTAAAGTGTTCTTTGACCTTCTCAGGCATTTGGAAAGGAGTAGGAATTAAGAAAATAACTAACACCTAAGGCAACATCCTCGGATCGAAATACCTGCAAGACGGCCAAACCCCGGTGAAGCAAATGATGACTCGTCATAAAGACGCTATGAGTTATTTAAATAACTGCACGTTATCTGGCAGTGTCCAACACACTGCAAGACAAATTACAACAAAGACAAATTACTTGTGTGTCAGTGTTGTCAGGTGTAACATAAGCAAGCTACCTATCTAACATTAGTGCAGTGGGGATTGCAAGTAGCTAACGTTTGTATCGTTGCTTCACTGGTGCAGTTGGGATACTAACCTTAGCAATACCGTTGCTTGCAAACCAATAAACTACTGTTCAGTGGAAGAATACATTTACCATAAAACATAGTTCTATTAAAAATACATTCATTTAAAGTTTGTCTTGTTTTCCTTTTTGTAAATTTGAAAGATAAATGGTAACCTGGGCGAATAATTTACAGAACAAACTTGTATTTCTACCAAACCGGAAATGTCCCGTGACGTGAAATATATATATATATTTTTTCTTAGCTCAATGTGTTTATTCATGCGACATCTGAATGGTTTATTTTTGTTCTTATATTGCAACATGATTTTTTTTTGGTATCAGAAAAATTGTATCGAGGACTGTTAGAATATGCCTTTTATTGTCTGAGTCTGTGACATGGTCATGGTTGTAAACTGTAAGCATGGCATGGGGGAGCCTGTTTTTTTATTGCCCTGTATTGCAAATAAGAGGCTGCTGTTCTCTCTAGCAGAGAGTCTTTTGAACAATCTGACATCAAATTACGTGTCAATCAGACAACATACATAACAACATAAATTAATAATGAGATTAGCTTCACATATTTAATGTGCTCTTTATTTTTGAGACGATTACTATGGTGCTGATTAAGGTGGTAGTAATGATGAAGATGATAAACATTACATTACATTACATTATTGGCATTTGGCAGACACTCTTATCCAGAGTGACGTACAACAAAGTGCATATCCATAACCAGGGAAGAAGACAAATACATTATTAATATGTAGCATTTTATCCATGCATTTATTGACTACTCCATAGCTCAATGTGCTCAGTATGAAAATGTGCCTGTATGGTATGATAGTGGGTACAAGAGTTTAATACTGCATTTAAATTATTTTCATGCTCGTTTGTTCATACAATTGCATACAGTGACAACGCAGTCTTGTTCAGCTTTTAACTGCTTTTTGTCGTAGGAATGTACATTTTTTTCAGGGAGTTGTCAAGCTGTTGTCATGAAAGCGTGCAAACTCAACATGATTCCACCCTACAGATCGGCTCTGATATCATATTGAAATGAATAGTGTTTTTGTATGTACAATGAAATGCATTCGTAATAAACATAATTAACACTACTCCTCATTTACTATGTAGTCTACTTTTACAAATATACTGGCTAATATTTTGTTATGATAGATTTATGCAGCTAGCTAAGTAGATCGGTTTTGCCTCTAACATTACTAAGCTATATGTCGCCTCAATTAAATATACATTTTTGTAATTAATAAAAAATGGTCCTCCTTTTCTCTTAATTTATTGAAAATTGGAGGTTGTGTTACAGCGAGGCAAAGTTTCAAATAACAGCATTTGTCAGCAATATAGCCTGAATTTGTCGAACAATGTAACATATAGCTATTGTGTCCCTTTTCCGTGTTGATGATATTATATTGTGTGCAGACTTTTTATTGGTGTTAAAGAGCTCCACCTACTGACTGTTTTGTGTTAGCAAGGTAGTGATAATAATAAATAATAATAATCATCATAATAATGCTTCTAGCTTCTTTCTTGCAAACCATTATAATTTTGAATACTTGTATGATGACATGTCACTGAACTAATTCCTAATTCACCATTGGGCCATAGGGAACTTGAAAAGACCAGGCCTGATCTAGAGATAGAAAACAGAGACACAGAACTGGGGGAGTCGGCCTTGTGTGTCTGTGCGTGTTTCTGCGTGTGTGTCTGTTTCTGCGTCTTTCAATGGGGGGGCCTGGTAGACCTCACGCTAACATCCTGCTTTAAGACCCCAAACTTTACAACAGGAAGTAACATCTGAGTCCTGCACCTTCGTAATAATTTTCACTGGTCTTTTGGAATGTTTGGGTCTCTTCACGTTTTTGAGCATTTTGGGAGGAAAAAGCTGGGGTTTGGTATTTTCATTCATCCATTTCTATTGAGACTGTTATGTGTCTGTGTTTGTAACCTTCATTGTTTTAACCCCTTCGCGCTCACGTTTAATTTGGCAACCCAAGCCAATTCGTGCAATGTTCTACTTTGAGGTGAGCATCACAGTGACTTAGAAAATGGCTTAAATGAAGCAAGACACTTGTACCATTTGCAACACTAAGATTATGGAATATTTCCAGAAAATGCACATGGAGTGAAGTTCTAACCTTCCGAAATTAACAGAGGAGTTGCAGAGATGAGTCTGAAAATTGGTTACTTAAAAGTGGGAGAAAATAGCAGTAAAATTATGAAAGGTTCTGAATTTTTGGTAATCTTTCCCTTTCAGGGATGTTGTCCTTAATTTACTATTATATTTAAATATCTGAACTTTTCTCTTGTTTTTCATTCAGGAAGCTGTTCTCTTATGAATGTACCTGAAGATGCAAGTAAACAATAACATCACCAAAGGAAATGGAGAGAATGGATTGCCTCAGCACATGACCACCCCAGACCAACCTCAAGACAGGACCATTCTAAAAGCTTTGGATTTCATGTTGGTGGCATTATGTCACCTGGCATATTAAATGATACTTGCAATGGATACACAGAAGTTGAGAAGATCCTTGATTACTGGATGATAGGTCTTGATCAAGTCAGTAAGATTGATAAAACGGATGTTGGCCAAGAGTTGAATCATGAGGTACGAAATTATCTTGTCAGTCAGGAGACACCTTCAATCAAACGGGAGAAAACTATGTTGACTTGTACCTCTGAAACTGGATTGTCAAATCAAGCCGAATACCGTGAGAAGAATCATCAGCTGAATTGTGGTTTTACCAAACAAGAAAATGTGAAGTTGGAGGGCTCAGGTTTATCAGAGGATCCATTTGTTCAGAGGAAAGAGAGTTTGATTGGAAATGTTGCCCAGCATGTAAATGACAAATATGTTAAAGCTGACTGTCTGGATTTGAAAGCTTGCCACATTCCACACATGCTGAAAACTGCAGTGTTTTAGGTGCTCCCCACATAGACATGGAAAGTATAAAATTTAAATGTGAACCTCAGGATATCAAAGGGAAAGATTCATTTTGGTCAGAGGGTGTGGGTTTACCACAGTTTGATATTTGGAGGAACAGTTTGAAAAGAAGAGATTGCCAACATGCAAATAATGAGCATGTTAAACCTTTGGATTCAAAACAATTATTCATATCCATGCCCATTGAAAACTACCATACTCTCCAGGTAAAGTTGGAAAGGCAAAAATTCAAATGTGAACCTCAGGATATCAAAGAAGAAGATGGATTTTGGTCAGATGGTGTGGGTTTATCATAAGACCAGTTTGATGTTTGGACAGACACTTTGAAAAAAGACGTTTCCTAAGATATCGACAAGAGTGTTAAACTCTTCAAAGCGGAAATCCTGCCTTTTAGAAATTGCAGTATTCCATATGTAAAGATAGAAAGTGGAGAAATAAAATGTGAAAATGTGGGCAAGATGTTATTTGGCCAAAGGCTGTGGATTTATCACAAGACCAGTTTGATGCAAGTTTGAAATGTGACAAAGATGCCAAAAGGGATTGTCTACAGAAATCTATGCTTCTTGAAAATCACAGTATTTTGTGTATTCCCCAGATAAAGATTGAAAAGGGAAACATAAAATGTGAAGCTCATATTATGAAGGAGGAAGGGGCAATGCTATCTGAGACTTTTGGACATATCAAAAATGAACAACAGGGACTGAACACCTTCACATTAAAAGCTGAAGGGGAGAATATTCATAAATCGGGAAAAGTGCTTGTCAGATGGACATTGGTCAGGAAAATGATGTGAAGCAAGGTTTTACCTCTCCAAGATGGAGGAATGTAGATATACAAAATACTTCTCATGTAAAACATGAAAGTGAAGTGAATGCAGCATATCTTCGAGTGAAAAATGAGGATCCTGTTCTGACTGTAAATTCTTTAAAGCAAGAAATTTGTACTGATGGCTGGACTGACAGCATAGTTTCTTTGGATCCCATTTGGCTTCTCAGTTTGCGGACCCAGTCCCGGATGGGCAACACAGATCATGCATTTGATAATGGCTAAAGCTTCCCTGAAAATGTGCCACAGTGCAGCAAAACTAAAGACTTTAAAACTGAATTGTATTTGAAAGATGAGGATCCCATTTGGGCATTTCAACGCTCAAGAACAAAAAAGGCAAAGAGGCAACTAGTCAGTTCAAATCACCTTCCCCTCCAAATTCACATGGCCCAATTTGTTTAGCTGTATTAGAAACCAGCCTTCAGTGCCAATCCCAGACGATTAGATCAGACCCCAAGCAAGGGGGGCCAGGTCCAGTTCAGCAGATATTACCATCCCGTTTCAGTCGCAAAGGTAGGACAGCAGGGGATCCCTCTGTCAAGACAGCTGCTAAGTCAAGTCCTGTGCTCATAATGAGATTGTTCAGAAGGCAGTGGCACATCAATCAGTGAAATATGGCCATGCTGGAAAGCAGTTTAGTAGTCAGGATACGTTAGAAGCATTCCCACTTGGAAATGATTGAGATTCATGTGTCAAAACGGTTGATTTGTAGTAAAACATATTTTGATAAACTATATTTGGATACACAAAGGGACACTAAGTACACTTACGTTCATCAATCTTTAGTCCTTCTGCATATCATGCTCAGGTATAAAGTTAGTACTGTAAAAGTGTCTTAATTTAAAGGTACAATAATTAATTTCGGACTTCTAATGGTCAAGAGAGGAATTGCAGCAACACTCAAACCACAACACTGTTTATCCCACCCGCTTCTCTGTGAACGCATGTTGAAACACCATTGGCTGTGAATTTGTCAGAAATTGGAGGGCCAGAGGAACCATGCGCACACTCAAGGATAACAAGAATAGCAGGTTTAATTGCGATGGCAGATAAATGGGGCAGGCAGAGTGTAATCAAAACAGGCAAAGTTAAAAACCGGGTAGGCAGTGTAAGCAGGGCAGAGGTACAGAAATCACAATCCTAAGACAGAGTCCAAAAGGCCAGGCAAGAGTCAAAACAGAAAACCAAAATCCAAAAACCAAAACAGCACCGAACAGAATAGAATAGAATATAAACTGACATATAACAGAGGCTAGACCTGGAAGAGATAATGAGACAACGAGTAACAGCTGGGACAAGACAGGAAGGAAATGCATATAAGGAGCGGGGGAGACACAAAAACGGGGAGGGAAGAAAGGGGCACGGATGTGACAGAAATATTGTACAGCTATACGATGTTTTGGTACAGAGTGCCGGCCCGTTAACTGCATATTATGAAACCCAAATTTAAGGACTATAAACACAGGGAGAGGGTGAGTCGACATGTCAGTGAGCCTATTTCAATGATAGGAAGGGATTTACAATGGTATTGTAACAATGTTTCAACACAAAAATCTTACCTATTGTACCTTTAAACCATTTTTTCAAGTCTCTGCTCGCCTCTGGAGGAGTTATAATGCCTCAAATTGTAACACTGCAGAATAATTATTTGATCAAAATGTATTGTACAGTAGCAACATGCACTTGATCGTGGACTGCAAACATAATCCAAATATCAACCATTATATCAATTTCCCCCTTCCTGATTTCCTCTATTGCATATTTGTCACACTGAATGGTATCAGATCTCAAGACAAGATATAATATTAGACCAGCGGTGCAGAGCAAGTGCCGATCCACTTCAGGATTTTGTGCCAAATTCTGCTCTTAATTATTTAATTTGCTAAATAATATATTAGACATTTGTATATGCACCAGCTACAGCTGCCGATTGCAAGTGTATCCAAAGATTTTACTGTGCTCAAGAACAGGAGTTAACCAACATAATTTATTGAGCGGTCAGAAAAATAAATTGTAGTAATTGGATAGAACAAAAACCAGTCCGGCCCTCCAGGAGTTGTGCACCCCTGCTTGAGCCAAAATGTGCAGTTTCAAGTAAAATGCAGATCTATTATGTTGTTTCTCCACTTTAGGTTGTGTCACTGTTTTGTTTACTCCAAAGAATCCATGACAAAAATTCCATGTTAAAAATCTGCACTTGCCACAGAAATGTTTGAAAAATGTAATCTTTGGAAGGTCTCCCAGTTAAGTTTTTGGGCGATTTCCAAATTATCCAACAGGTGGTTATTTACCACCCATCCATACATCCATAGTTCAAAAGTGATAAATTGAATCACCTTAGAATAAAAACTGCCATGGACATAAGCCTGAACTTAGAGAGATTTAACAACACAAAATTAGTATTCTTCATAATTCAAATTGAAATTTTAAAGGGGCTTACATGTACTATATTACTGTCAAATTATGGTTTTGGTTCTGGGCCTGTTTGCCAAAGAAAGATCAAGGAACAATTGGTTTTACTGAGGAGTCCACAGTAGGTTAAATTATGACTGCAAATGTAGAAAATTAAAAGTGTACAAAAAGCTAGTATATCTTCAGATGGTAGTGATCTGACTCAAATTTCAAACAAATGTAACCTCAAGATAAATGCTTTGTGAAAAAGCCTTATTTTGAGGATATATAGTGATCTCAAGAATAATTGGCACCCTTGATAAATTTGCACAAAGAATAAAAACAAATGATTGACCTTTATTAAAGTTTTATTTTGTAAAACATTTGTAAAGTAATGTCTTACATTTTTCAAAAAAAAAGATTTCACAATTATTGGCAACCCTGGATTAATAACTTGTGCAAATACCCCTGGCAAAGATGACAGTCATGGGTCTTTTCCTATAATATGTTATGGTTAGAGGACACTCAACAATGAAGAGGAGTCATTGATACCCCATAGGTTTGCATTAATGGACCCCCCTATCCTGTTCAAACCATAGGTTTTTCATGGAATTTTAAAGTATTAATAAACCCTAAATCAATTTTTTTTAAAGTTGTAAAGCTGAATGTCCTTTTTTTTGGATTAAACTGTGCCACTCCTTTTTGTGCAAAAAAGAGCAACCCTAACTCAAAAGTTTTCTTTGAGCAAAGCCCCAATCTGTGACGTGAGCACGGGTTGAAAACCTGCATAGACATAAGCAAATTAACTCCCTAACCCCACTGCTCTTGTTGATTGATGGGTAGGACTATAGATTCTGATTCTGTGGGCCACTCATAGTGATGGGACATGCAGCACATCTATACTGAATGCAAATCTAAATTCAAGGTGGAAGCACATCTGAAGGCCCACATGCTGATTCACACAGGCGAAAGACCATTCTCCAGTCTGCATTGTCCCTTCAAATTTAGTATCAAAGTGCATCGCACTGCCCATATGAAAACGCACCTGAGGTCTGTTTCACAGAGCCAACCACCGCAGAGGAAAAGAAAGGGAAGAAAGCAGGAGCTCTCAGAGACGGAAACATCTGAGGATAAGGAGACAGCCTCCCCCTCTGATTCCAATACCTCAAACACAGAGGGCTAAAGTGGAGCATTAAGTGAACAGCATTTCCGTGCATGTCACTTGAAAAAATGAATGTCTCTTTTAACTGGGTATGATTGCTGCCAGGCAGCCAGGCAAGGTTTGTTTAGCCAATTTCTGGCATTAAAGTTCAGCCACTGTATCAAGACCCCACCCCACCATATCCTGGGCTTAAGGGCAGTCGTATCATTGCATATTCATACTTCATGACTTTTGATGAGTGTTAGGAATGTTCATGACTTCACAATAGTATATGAGAACGGCATAATTTATTAGGACTCCATGTTCACCGCTCACACCTCATTATATTTGTGAGGACACATATACCAGTTGTCCCCGCAGCAGAAACCAGCTTAGATTATTTTACATGCTTGTGCTTATATTCAGGTGAATGGCATCAATCACTAAAAAAATTTACTACAGTAATATAATGCAGATCGACTCCATCTGCTTTACTTTTTTTTGTAATCTACTTTATTATGAAGTCTTCAAAGGAAAGCCTGCCACACAGTTCAGCATCTTGGGGGTGAGCAGTTGTTAAATAATTATTATATTGTAAAAACTTGAGGCCGATTGCAACCAAAATGTGGGGACCGGAGAAGTTTAAGGGGGTGATCAATATGTTAAATAAAAAAATTAATTATATTAGTTCAATTAAATAATATTTTTAAAATGTGTTTTGTATTTACTCAGTATAGATTTGCCTAATATTACATTTTGTCTAAAGATCTGAAACCATGTGATTGGGATTTTGCATGTTGGGGATGGTTTTTGGGAGACAATGGGGTGCTTCTTTGTTTTATTTGAGACACGGGGCTATAAAGAAGGATTTAGGAATAGAATAGTGCGGTAGGACTTTTAAGAAAATACTTACTGTAGAAATAAGATGCCATCATTATTGCACACTCCAGTACAGTAGGTGGCGGGGTGCACCGTTCCGTTATGTATAAATTTACCAAGAAACCGAGAAGAAGAAGTAGGATGCTCTCTGTTAGCGTCTTTGCAGAATGCGGAAACGTGTTACTTAAAACAATTTTGGGGGAAATGTATAATACTTCTAGTGATGAATGACGGTTAGGTGAATGACAGCAATTGCTACTTGATAGGCTGAGACAGCTAAGTAACCGGCTTCCTAATTCACAAACGTTAGTTCACAACAGAGAATGTAATTGTGTTCGATCAAGGGACCAGAGTAATGTCGGATTATTTTGCTAAAAGGTAACATAGTTAGCATAGTTTGTGAGCTAACTTGGTGTCAGATATAACGCGATATCTGGTCAATCAACTATATAATAACGAATGCATCAAAACCACTGGAACGATTTCTAAGTGAAGGCATAGTTGTGAAGTTGCGGTTTCGAAAATGATTTCACCGAACAGTATGAACGCCATTAATCCTAGGAGTAATCGGAAACAGGGCATTCTCAGTACCCCGATACGTAGTAGTGGTCAGTCTTTCGAACGTAAGGGAGAAAAGACAGAGTCTCTCCAGCCTGTATTATGGGAGACAAAATTATCAATTTCCTCCTTGAAAATCCGTCTCGCACCAACCATTAAAAACACACTAGCCACTGCAGTGGACTCTCTGTTGAGTGAAGTGGCAGTCGTGCTAGATGATGCCTTGACTAAGACTCAGCAGGAATTGGTGACCCAGGAGCAAGAGAACCAACGACTGAGATTGCGACTTGAGGTGTCTGAGGGGGAGTTGAAAGTACTACAGGAATGCCTATGTAGCGCCCAAAAAATTCTCGACCATCGCCCACCGTCCTTGTCGGGCTTAGGGACTCTTGGGCAGCACGGTTTCGCCTCCTCAGCGCCGTCTGCGTGTGGGGGAAATAACGTTGTGCGCTGTAATGGTTCCGAATCATTTAGCAATGAAACTGAGGACGATCGTGACATCTCCGACCTGCCTATGTCTAACTCTGAAAATCGTGGTTCCTTTATTGATGCTCTGCAAGGGATGGACTCTGGAAAAGACCTAAAGGTCTGTCCGCTTTCCATTCAAGCGGATGGCACTGTCAGTAGTAATCTTTTAAACACCTTCAGTACCAGCTCACCCAGCACTTGGTCAGACATTGCCAGGACAGGTATAGTAATCCTATGTGACTCTCCATGTTATGAATCTTTTTCTTTTTAGTTCAGAATGTCCGAACGTTTTGTGTAGCCTACTTTAATAGCATGATAGTATAAATAATAATAATAATATGAGGATGAAGAATGTTGATGTAACTGTACGGAAACAACGTTATGACTTTATACTTTTGTTACTTATTGTTCTGAAGTATTAAATACAGATATAAAAATGCATTTAACGTCACATTGTAATACTTTTCTGTCGTAATTCTTCCTTTAGTTTTACGAGGTGGGTGCAGGTTGAACACATATTTATACCAAAGTATGCAGTTTTGGACTGTTTGTCTATATATGCTTAAACCAGCATAATAAAGAAAACCGTGTGGCAGGATAGGTGTCTTTAAAGACTTGTATAGTAAAATGTATTGAATGGATTAGATTAATTTCACAAGGCAGGCTTCTAGTAACTGAAAATTATGTGAAAGCAGTGTGGCGATTCTGCTGCCAAACTTTGGTTACTTTGGATTCAAATACTTTCATGTACTCAATTGATCTTGCCTGGTGCAATTGAGCCAACCAAATTAGTATTTGTAAATCATTGAATTATGTTTTTCTACTGTTTTGAGATGTTTCTTATTTCATGAATCATACCCTAAATGTTTAGCAAGATAATGTATGGATCCTACTGTAGATCCTACTACTTATTGTATTTACTATTTACTCATTTGTAATAGTCAAGAATTGCAAATGCACTGATATCTGTTGCAAGGTGATGATTCTATCGGTTCTGGATTATCTTATCTTTTAATAAATGTGATTTAAACCATTAATGGGGGCAAGTTATCCTTTTGTCCAGTCTATAGAACATTTACAATAAAGGCTTTTGGCCTCAAGCATTATATCTGATTTAATCAGATCTCCAAGTGACTGAATGAATAACATGGCATTGTTTCGGCAATACACTGTGTTTGTATCAGCTTCTTCCTCCAGCCACACATATAGATGAACAAGCCTGGAGTCGCCACTGATCAGTACCCATATCATGACACTTAAACTGACCGTTTCATAGCCTTGTCATGCGCTGCAGTGGCAATTAGTAAAACGTTTGCTGTAGAGGAAATTAATAGTGTCAGGCAAGCACTCTACGATGCAGAGTTTGAATAATCTGCTACACAGCGAATGAGCAAGTGCAGCTGCTGAGAACCAGTTCCAGGAGATTACACTTCCTAAGATGGCAGTCCTGCAGAGCTTCTCACGCTGTCTGAGGCTGAGCCAATTCTGCATGGTATTACTGATGAGATGTGGGAGTGAAGCAGAAAGAGAGCAAGTGGAATTTAATTAAAGTTGTGTCAGCCATGTTCTTCTGGTTCCTCGCCATGTGTCTCAATCATTCATCCATTTATAAATTCACTCACTCCTCACCATTTTCATCTCAAGTCTACTATGTGTTTTCTGTTCCCTCATAATCCTACCTGTCAGATGACGTAATATTCAGGAATATTTTTAAATATTTAGATGGTTGTATTTTAATCTTTAAATCCCTGTTTTTTTTCATTTTTATTTTGCTTCTTATCAGACAAGTGTGCTGCAGAGCAGATGGGCCGTCCACGTCTGTTAGAAAAAGAGCCGACCTCATCGGGGCTGAGGCCCGAGCCCAGGGTGCAAATCAAACAAGAGCAGGACCAAGGAGCGGGTCTGCATGGGCGCGGGGCGGCAGGGGAAGGAGGAGGTCCGCTGGCCCCTGAGGCCGAGCAGACGGCTCAGAACGTGGCCGAACTGGGCTACATTCACGTGGTCGAGGAGGAGGACGCCTCACGGTCACACAGTCGCCCCGTCCAGCTGCAAAAGCCGTCTCAACTGCCCCTCCAATGGCTGCACAAAGGCGGCGGCGCCCCTTTCTCAGACGGGCTGAAAACCCTGGAGAAACCTCACCCCGGGTCGAGGCTCGGTCAGATGCCCTCGAGAGGCCCCGTCGGCACCGGGGGGCCCCCGCCGACTGCCGGCCCGGCTACGGAAGGCGGCGAGCGGCCCCACCTCTGCCTGCAGTGCGGCAAGACCTTCCGCCTCATCTCCAGCCTGAAGAAGCACATCCGGATCCACACCGGCGAGAAGCCCTACCCGTGCCCCGTGTGCGGCCGGTGCTTCCGGGAATCGGGGGCCCTGAAGACGCACCAGCGCATCCACACGGGCGAGAAGCCCTACACCTGCTCGGAGTGCGGCACCTGCTTCAGGCACCTGGACGGGCTGCGGAAGCACCGACGCACCCACACGGGGGAGAAGCCCTATGTGTGCGGCATGTGTGGGAAGCGCCTGAGCCGCCTGCAGCACCTCAAGCACCACCAGCGCATCCACACCGGGGAGCGGCCCTGCTGCTGCCCGCGCTGCCACAAGAGCTTCAAGGAGCCGGCCGCCCTGCGCAAGCACCTGCGGACGCACCGCGAGGAGCCGGGGGGCGGGGAGACGGCCTCCGAGGACCCGGCCGAGGTCGGGGGCAGCCCCGGCGCCGTCGGCAACGTGAGCCGCCTGCACCACCTCATGCTCCCTCCGCAGATGGGGTTTGGGGCGTGGGGAGGCGACGGGGAGGATGGAGCCATGATGAACTGCGTGTAGGGCGAGCGCCCTCTGCCCCTCAGCGATGGCTAAATGGTAAACGGTTGGCATTTATATCGCGCCTTTATCCAAAGCGCTGTTCAATTGATGTTTCTCATTCACCCATTCACTCACACAGTCACGCACCAACGACAGTTGGCTGCCATGCAAGGCACCAACCAGCTCGTCAGGAGGATTTAGGGGTTAGGTGTCTGGCTCAGGGACACTTTGACACACCCAGGGCGGGATCGAACTGGCAACCCTTCGACTGCCAGATGACTGCTCTTACCGCCTGAGCCAATGTCGACACTGTTGACTAGTGTCCCCTTAGTCAACGGTGCAGATCAAGCTTGAAGACACAGAGTGGAAAGAAGCTGACCCAAGTTTCTGTACAGAACCACTATGATTTGTCATCTTCACAGGTTCTGAGCTTGGAGGACTATTGAGTAGGTTTGATTTTAGTCTATTTTTAAGGTTGTGAATATTTTCCCAAAGAGTGAAATCAGGAATTAAAGTATGAAATGTTTTACCTGCAAGGCTGCAACTTGACAGTTGTATATCCTCTTCCTTGTCTTGAATGTGCAGCCTTAGTCATTTCCTGCTGTCAGAATCATCCTATTTTATTTGGCATAAGAACATTAACGTCAGTAGAGCTTCAATTGTCTTAATAACAACAGTGACTAACATTTTGTGGGAAACCATTTCTCCTCTGAAAATGCTCTTCTGAAAGCTGTTAGTGACAAACTGCCATGTACTGGTTAGAATACTAACCTGACTGAAAGTCAAATCTGATTCTTATCAGCTGTTTAGAAATGGAAAAAATATCTACAAAGCATTGGGATCAGCTTTGCATTTTTCAGGACCCAGCAACCCTGGTTCTGGAGAGCCATGAACCAACTCATTTCCAGCCCTGTTTACAGCAGCAATGCTAATGTGTCAAACCTGAGAAAGGAATGATTTTACTTTTTGATCTTTTTGATCTGATCAAACATATATTCGCCCACCTGGATGTATACTATAAAGGGGCAGTAATTGAGTTATCTTGAGCCAGCTTTCCATTTTTGTGATGAGGGCACTGCAGTTGGTGAAATGTGGGGTGACTGCTGTAAGAATCTCCGGTATGCAGCGGCCTAGAGCAGCAGTGAGAACAGTTGACTCAGCTTAGGTTTGTGGTTTGAATACCATGTGGCATAAAGCTGTTATACCTCTGAGCAAGGTGCTCTAGTGTCTCAGATTCTCTTTTAATATCTAGTTGTATATGTGTTCAATATATGTGACATGCCAATCAAAATATCAGCCTGCTTTACTCTTATAGAAACAGTCTTCACACCAAGTTGTCCGAGGTCACTGGACAGTTAAAAACAATGTGCAAAATACAAATGACAAATCATTTAGTTGCATACAATTATGTGAAAGCGCAATCGAATCGAAATAAATGTTTTTCATTGATTTAGTTGAAAGAAGCCATTGTTTCAGCACTCTTAAGAGTTCCACAATCATAACAATTAAAGGATTTCACTCCCTAACTACTACCTCACCTTATGAGAGCAGGGACTACCGGCACATAAGGGGCTGACAATTCCACAAGTTAAAACAGATATATATATATATAATGTATAAACAGATGTGCTTAGTGAACAAATAAAATGTATTTCCATCAGTATTTGTCTGCATTCACGTGTGACATGAGCCAAATTATGATTTTAACAACATGTGTATTAACATTCCTGTTCATTGGAGCTCTGAGCAGAATACTAGTGTATGTATTTAAAATAATTCAATAAAATTGTTTCTTATACAGGCCATTATAAAAGCACAGACATAATTGGAACATAATATAGATACACTGGTTGTGGTTTTTACAACTGAGACATGTTTAAAATAATACCTACACTCCCAGTGTGTGTGATACTTACACGTCAACACGAGGAAGGGAAAACAGTCTTGTAAAACCGAAATGTTCCTCGTTAAATTCTTGAAAGGTTGAGTCGAAAACAACTTAGCGAGTGGTTTCTCCAGGGCGATACTGTGGTGACTGCAATGCGTAGATGATCCCCTTTCTTTTCCAAAAACAGTGTGGGGACTGTTCCACAGACTTATTCCACTCCTACTAGTCAAACAGACCACGTACAGACAGACAGACAGTGACACACATGCTTGTTTATCTGGCCTGTGTCCTCTAACTGCACTCTTATTATTATGGCATGAGTGGGCAGATCCCCTATAAAAGGGGATGAGAGGTTCAATCCATAAAAAGACTTGCATTCGGTAGTTTTTCCTTTAAGGGTCAAGTGAGGGTCGTGAAAGAAACTCCCATTTTATAGAATGTGGATCTATTTCAGGTGTTTTGCAGCTGCAAAGCAAACCATTTCAGTAATGCAGAATATGAAAAGAACATGTTGATTTCATATCTAAAGGCATTTTTTTAATACCAGTAGAAGATAGTTGTCCACAGATTGCGCTGGCAGTACAGAATGAGCAGTACAGATGAAGGGTCTATATAACTGAACGGAAAATTGTCTGAATCGGAAGACATGTAATATCTGAGGTCGCTGGGTTCGAAGATCAGCCCTGTTTAATGAGAGACCACCAGGACAGAACAGATTTATTGACAACAATTCAACTTCATGACAAATGCAAGCTTTAGGATGACCTTCCACCTTACGCCCCGATCCCATTGTCATAGCCTGATACACAATACATTATATTTTCACATTCAGTGCAATCAATTCCCAGCAATACTTTTGACCAAGAATTTGCACAGTATAATGATATTCATTGTAAGCAGCTATGTTTTATGTTTTGCATAACTGTAGTGTTATAACAATGGCGGAATAATATAGCATGGTATTCCAAATGGGTCTACTTCTTAAATGTGGACAGAGGACAGTGTGCATTGTATGAACAGACAACACAGTTTCTAAAGAAAGCAAGGTCTGTATGCTTGTATCTGTATGGAGAAGGGCTCAGGGAGACACATACGGACACTCTGGTCGATCTTGGTCCATCCAGTCCAGTAGGGAAGCCCCGGAGCTGCTGAGTACTGTCTCAGGAAGTGACACAGGGGTGACGCTATGGGTGTCACAAGCCGGGGCCGAAAGGGAGGAACTTTTATTTAGAAAGTTTGGGTGTAGAAAAACAGGAGCAAAGGAATGTTTAAAAGTCCCACAAACCATAGCCACATATACCTCCCAGACATGGTCACCCACATGAGCTGAACGCAACGCTGTCTGCTTATTTTCCCCGTGGTGCTCAATTATGCTAGCAACCTCAGTGATGACTCAAGTCTTAAGGTCTCTGAGCTGGCTGAATCTCTCTCAGGCAGCTCAAAGGGACTGTGCATTTTCCATACTTACATTTTCTCTCCTTATTTGTAATCGTTAAGATTAAAGCAATACTTTATGGTAGTATTGCTTTAATCTTAACGATTGGACACAATTACCATAACCATTGTATTCACTACATTGATATCAAATATGCTTACTTCACATTTAAGTTGTCAGCTGATTGAAACATGGCGAGATGAAAAACAAGACAGTTAATAATAACCGAAGGCATTTAAATGTACATTTCTGAGTGGGGAATGGTGGGGAATGCCAGATTATATTTAAACCAACGTTTTTCCCAATATAGAAGATTAACTTTCAAACATGCCAAAACAGGGCTTTTATCTGCAGCAGGATTACTAATTGGATTTTAAAAGTACCCTATAGATTGGACATTTGTGGTGTAGTGCATAGCATGGATGCACTACACCACAGGTATCCTGGTCTAAGTGATATCCTAATGTCCGACTGTAAATGAGCTCAAAACATAATGAGTGGTCTGTATTATTATAAAAATAGTTCCTGTAAAGTAGTGTGATTTGTGACGATGAAGTGTTTTTCTAAATTTACTTTGGCAGATATTTTCATGTAGTATTTAACTGGCTGATATTAATATTCAAACATTCCCTTCAATGAGGTATGGAAAAGGCTACCATTTTAGCTTTGCACTATTTTGAAGGGTGGGTGTGTGATCATTTAATCTGGGATGTATTTCATATATTACAGACCTTAATTATTGTACTCATGATGTACTCCCAAAATCATGTTGTGTGGATCAAAAACATAGTTTCCTTACCTTGCAGAATCCGACCCATGCACTTGTTCTGTACAGGTATGTCCCTAAATATTCCCAACAGGATCTTTCATGCGTGGACAGCAAATCAAACGTTCACTGCTGTCATATGTCAGTTTGTCAGGTATCAGGACCCTGTGTGCTCCCCCCCACCACCGACATACCCTTTCATAACACTGTGGGCCTTTGAGTGGTACACAGTGTTTACACAGGAGAGCGGGAGAGCGGAGCTTGCAGGCAGTGTGTGTGCGAGCAGGAGTGTGTGTCTTGGCAGCGGACGCTGCTGTCGAGAAAGGCAGAGAAATGTGAGAGCTGCCTGTGAACTCTCCCAAGAGCGGGGCCGTCATTCCCTTAATGACTAAAAACAAACTTTCTCACTTTCAAAGAGGAAGTGACTCAACGTTCTCTCACTCTGCCCATCCAATCGTGCGACCCCTTTCTGACCAGATTCTTGATCCCCCCTCCTCCGCATGAGTGTACATAAAAGTCATTGGGTACGTATTATTTATATTTTGAAAAAAGGACCATAATCATGGAAATGGTTTGCTTCCCTTACACCTGTTTATATTGTTTATTTAAGTGTTTTAACTCCTTTTTAACTTAAGTGTTTAATATTAATATATTTTGCCAATATTCACATATATTCTATTTACTGTACAAAGTCATGCAAGATAAGGATGAATAAATTGATGAAAGACAGGAAAGTGAAAGTGCTTTCAGGGCTTGTGTTTTCTGTTGTGTTTGGGGATGTAAATATTAGAACCATTAAGTATCAACAAATTTAAATGAGCTGCACTGTCCGCAAAATTATATTCAACCACAATCACAAAGAGACATTTGTAATGGATGGGATGCTTAATTTATATCATGAAGAAAATAGGTTATATCAGTAGTTTAAAAAAAATAAAGCTTAAAATATGCCACCCTAGTGTGAAGGAATTACTGTCTTGAGGGATGGTGTACTGCTTAATAATAAAATAGTAATGTAACAGCTTGATCTGTTGACATTAAATGTAAGGAGAATATCATTTATGTAAACCCTCTAATATTGTGAAGGTGTGGGGTGACGTAAGAAACAAAGAAAATAGCTACAGGGTAAAAGCCACTTAAACATTTAGAAACGCATTTTACCGTTTTTCCATGGGTTTGCCTGTCCAACAACACATACGCTTCAGGTTTTCACTGTTGATTATGAGATGACGTATTCCGTCAGATATCCTCGATGTGTAGGCCGAAATGTTGACATAAACAGCAATATCATCTCCTGCCATGTGTAATGGGCGTGGAATAGGCTACGCTCTAAGCGGGGTATTGAGACAGCAGCGGGGAGGCTGCATGGACTGACAAGTACAGCTGTGCAGTCGTTCGCAGGAATAGAGTAGTGCAAAGGAAAGGGCTGAAGAAAAGCGGCAACAAGGAAACCACTTTTAGCTAGGCTTCTGAACTGTATGGCCAGCCGCCAACTGCTCGCTCTGTAGAGGATTGGCTCCCTCTCCTTTTCTCCTCCCTTCTTGATACGCACACACTACCCATCTAGGCAAGAGCACTGAGAAAGGAGAACGTAGAGGAAAAACAGGAAAAGTATAGTTTTCTTCGGTGCTTAGCTGACAACCAACAAACAACTAGCTGATAATTATTAGGCTATACAACTTAAAAATGTCTTATGTTGTTTGGTTCCGAACAGTTATGTTTTTCTGCGAGGAAACGTAAATTATTTGTACTTAAAAGCAGACTAAAAGGTTTTATCCTTTTTTTGCGTTAGCTACCGTTAAAGGTGCGAGTTGGGCAAACCTGTTGTTCCCAATTGTGGGGTAACGAGGTTAAATCGAGGTAAAGAGTGAAGAGTGGTTCGGTTTGGGTAATACCTTCACTGGTTCTCCACTTCTCTTTGCGCGAAGTGATCAAGGATGCCAGCATGCCCTCTCTGTTAGTATTACATGTCCTTCTTTGGCTGGGCGTCCAAAGATTTGCCCTCGGCGCCGAGCGCACTTCGACTCGGGAGCGTTTCAAAGTGGTAATCGCTCCTGTGATCTGCAAGAGGACATGTCTTAAAGGGCAGTGCCAAGACACCTGTGAGCAGGGTAACAACACCACACTCATTAGCGAGAACGGACGGTCCGCGGACACGCTCACGGGACCCGGCTTTAGAGTGGGTAAGTGAAGAGACGGTGATTTCGCTCCCCTTATCCCGAAATAAATTATTGCGCATTACTAGATACTAACAACTAATCATTTCAATGCTTTTTCCTTTATGTTTATCCTCAGTTAAAACACAAATCAAATTACCAAACGGCATAAAATTAGCTAAATCATGTCTTTAGCGTCTATTGAGATAACTCTTTCAGTTTTAACTGTCTGTTTGGGTCTCGACTGCGCGTAATGGCAATGTAGCCTACTATCAGTTGTCAAAACTATACATTTTACTATATTTTTTGCGTATATTTGAGTGCACTGATGTTACGAAAGTGTTTTATTAATATGTTCAGTTGGATGTTTTCATGCAGTTTACACATTTGCACTGCAATAAAGTAACACGATAGTCCTTCCATCAAATCAATCTTCTTCTTTATTAGTGATAAACTGGTTGTTGCTCATGTTACTTGTCCAGGGACCCGACTGTACCCACCTGTATCCTGTGGTCCAGGAACCCAATTTAATTTTCACTCAGAATTTTCAAGTTGGTGAAAGCACTCTAATGCTGAATGATAGAAAATAACACCATTGCACGGTTCCCAGATGTGTCATTATACGTTATTTTAAATATTTTCGAATATTTTCCCCATATTGTCCAGCTGGCATGCTGCACCATATCAGATAAACTGTGGTAAGGCATGGTGCCACACAGTCTACCGTCAGCAGCCTACACTGAAGATTACTGTTTCTCTCCTGCTGGCTTTTGCTTTGCTCCTGAACACTGCACTGAAAATAAAAAGTTGTGCACTCCTTGTACATGCCTGAAAGACCACTAGTCTAGGATAATCTCATGTGATTTATCTTTTTTGCTGATGAAATATGACAGATAGCAAAACAGAGAATCTATTTTCTAAGTGTCATAATTGTTTACTCAGCTTTTCATTAGTTTTGATTAGGGGGTGTCCTGTTTTGCATCTCTCCAGCTGTAAAGGGCCTGTATTTATTTTATTTTATTTTTCCAAGCCCCTAATTATGTCATACAGGCTAAAGTTCTCTTTAGAACATGAAATGGTACAAAAATAAACTGCAATGGTAAAAATAAACGAGGAAACTGATTCATTCGTAGTGAAAGCAGCATTTAGGAACATACGTGCAGGGGCAACCTTGAAGATTTCACTCTAATCAGTGATATGTCTTACTGGACAGTTTGTGTGATTTGTCGGATGGCAATTTGTTAGATACTTTTGCTTTGTTTTGATTTGTGGAATTTAGAACTCAAATGATTTTGGAGCACAGTGTGAGACCTTTTTGCTGGTGCCATGACACTATATTTTGTACAGTTTTTGCTTTTCATGTGCTTTGCTTCAGCTTTGTAAATGAATGACTTGAGTCTTTATCACCTTGTTTGTTTTATTTTGAACTGTGAATTATCGGCCCTGTTCTTGACACAAGCTGGAAAATGACTTACCCAAAATTAAATGGTTACTATTCTTTAACCCTTTTGACTACAGGCATAATCCTAGTCTCTTCTGAAAGGCAACCATTTGGGGTTTGTTTTCCAAGAGTCTCCATATTAATACTCTACATATTACTAAAGCAAAGTTACAGAAGCCCACCCACATGTTACAAAATAAGGTACTGGTGTTGCTAAAGCAGGGGTCTCCAATCTTATCCTAAAAGGGCCGGCGTGGGTGCAGGTTTTTGTTTTAACCCAGCAGTAACACACCTGATTATACTAATGAACTAATCGTGGTCTTTAATCAAGACCTAGATGAGTAGAATCAGCTGTCTTAGTCCTGTGCTAAAACAACAACCTGCACACACACCGGCCCTTTCTGGATAAGATTGGAGACCCCTGTGCTAAAGCAATGGCATATTGAAAGAGGTTACACATGTGTTACACATGTTATCTCCTGTCCCCATAGTGATTGAAAATTGTGCCATGAAAAAGGAATGAATGCAAAAAAACCCAGCCCAGACTTAAGGGGTTAATGGCAACAGGCTTTCTTGTACTGTTATTGTGGGATTTCTGTATGTGTTCTAGAAAATGAAACCACTGTACGAGAGCTGTGCTATGTCTAGTATTGTAGCTGTGGTGTAAATGCATTTAGTTAGCCTGTTCAGTTATGCAGGTTTGCTTGGCAGAGGCTACAGAGTGCAATGTGAGCTGGAGTCAGATCTTGGCAGGCTTTTGTGTGCATGCGTGTGTGCGCTTGTGTGTGTATGCGTGCGTGTATGTGTGTCTATGTGTGTCCATTTGCCTGCATTTGTGTGCGTCTGTCTATTGGAGGGAGAGAGCGTGCGAGTGAGCTGGTGATTAGTTGAACACCCCTGTGGTGCCAGTGAAAACCGATATAACGGGTGGTCTGGCACAATGAGTGCCACAGACAGGGAGACTCCTCTAGTACTTTCTTAGTGGAATGGCCCAGTTCCCTGCATTGCACTTAGGGTAGCATGCTGATATTGGTCCGGGTCACAGTGGACATGGCATATTGGAGTTGACACCATATCAACATGTTGTCTATAAGTTTGAAAAAAAGAAAATGCTCACAGCAGAGACTAGTGTGGTGAAGGCAGTCACTACTGTAGATGAGCATGTCTGTAAATTGCTCAGATTGAGACAGCAGCTCCCCAGAATCAAGAGAGTGCCAACAGTCAAAGGACCCTGTACATTTTGTAGATTCATTACACTGCCATTCTTTCAGCCAATTCAGAGCCCTGATGCACAATCTCAGGGCACTTCAATGTAAGCTGTTGAAGTAGTCATTTCTGGAGGTAAGTAGCTGAAATAAAGCTATACTAATTACAAATGCTACACTGTATCTGCATTCTGGCAGTATAGGTAGGACTAGATATTTTAGAATGAATCGGCTTTGGATCGCGGTGTGTGAGGCTAAAAAAAGATACCCATTTTTCCCAGCAATGCTTCATCGTTGGCTCCCCTCCTGTGTTTAACTCCATGCTGCTCTGTTAGTCAGACAGTGCTTCCTTCCCCCAAGGTTTACAATTGCTGAAGAATTCAATCCACACACTGGGCAGACAGTGCCTGCTTTCTCCAAAGCCCAGAGCTAGCCAAGCCTGGCCCCCCGGAGCAACAGACCTGCAGGTTTTTACAGTTTTGCCTGAACTGAATGTCTCTGAGAACCTGGAAGGCAAAGGAGGGAAGTGAGAATGATAAAGCTGTAAGGGGTTTGTACAATGCCAAATACAACTTGGCACCCCAGAACAAAGGCTATCCTCCTACAATACCAGATGTTGAACAAAGGTACACAGCAATAATGCCTCTGAAAATAGGTTTAATTACGCGGTACCTTAAGGAACATAGTGAAAAAGAACATAGTGAAATATAATTTGTGGCATTGTGATGACTGTGTAGGGTCTCCATTAAATATCACTTGCTATTTTGATATGTATGGTAACATTTTTTGTTGATAGCACAAAGACTATAAGCATCCGACTATGAATAATCCAGTCATACTGCTGTTCACATTCTTGGCACATTCAAGCAAATGTACAATGTTCCCCACATGCTGCTACTGATAAAACTATAGCTTGTGTGTTTCCCTTTAAAGGACTACAATCACACTTGGCAAAACTTTAAATTCAGAAGACCTCCCTTGAGCCAGGGAAAGAGTGTGGCTAGGGACTTTGGCCTTCAGCTGAATTGAAAACAAATATTTTTTCTGTTGTGCAGATGCCCAGAGCTGCAGCTAGGAATCCATAGCAGACGTAGTCTAGCAGTTCTGGTGACTTGTATATTGAAGACAGTTGTGCAGGAGTTTAAAGAAGGTGATAAAAACAGCTCAGATGAGTATGATGAAGCTAGATGAAGGTGGCATCACCCCCCTAGGGTCAGGACAAGGTGGCAGTGTTGTGTAATGGTTAGGGAACCAGGCTAAAGGTTGCAGATGCCATTCCTAGGTAGGATACTGTCATTGGACCCTTGAGCAGGGTGCTTAACCTGAATTGGTTCACTCATACATACAGCTGTAAAAATGTACACTATGTAAAAATGAGCTGTGTGATTTGCTCTGGATCTGCTAAATACCGGTAATGTAATGCAATGGAATTTCACAACAAGTTGGTTTCCTTAAAGGGGTACCTGTAAGGACCATGTGCCTGTCAGGCATTTAAATACAAAGCAGATTGCACATTAGTGGTGGTGTTTTTGCTATAGAAATTCTGGTGGGGGACCAGATTCTGTGGCACAAAATTCTGGTGAAATCAGCTTGTCAAGCCTAGCAGTGACTATTGTGAGCCTCAGCCTTGCTAGTTTGACACGGTGATGAAACATTATAGCACACTATCACTAACTGCTCTCTTTCAGGCAACAAGAAAGTAGCCTACCCGGGGAGTGCAGATTGACCTAGCATTTTAAATAAATGTTGTTTAAACATAAACTTGGAAGGTACATGAAATAAAAAAGGTTTGGCTTGATCATTGCCAACTTGGTATTTGAACACACCTGAAGGATGTATTGAAATAAAAGTATATTTCACACAGTTTTTTTATATGCAGCCTTTTTCTCATGCAAAGGCATGAAGTGGAATTCCATTTCAGTCCCATTCTGGCTGTTTTGTGTGTAGCAGTAAAACAATGATGATACTACTTCCACTACTTCTTTTATGAGGATCTGAGGAGAACTGTTTCTCAGTTTGATTTATTTCTAATGTTGTATCACTGACTTTTCTCATCATGTGAATAAGGATTATTTGGCTTTAGTATTCCTTTCATCCTTTTCTTTTATGGCTAGGTCATAGTATTTATGGAGGCTTTTACTACTCTTATATGCATTTGACCAGAGACAATCACATGTTGATTTTCCTATCATAGAGGGGGTTGATGCATAAATACTCTGTGTGTCATTACAGTCAAGGAAAGGTCTTTACTGTGTGGAAAATTTGGCCAGACCAAATTGCGTTTTGGTAAAATACTATATATTTAAACATGTTTTTGAAAGTGAGTTAGCGTGTGTGTGAGAATGAGAGGAGAGGCTCACTTCTGAACTATATTGAAGGTGACACTAAAACAAACATTCTCTGAGTTTAAATAGGTTTGTGAGTGGGAGAAATAAAGCTATTTAAAGAATAGAAAGCAGTTATTTCAAGCAGGAGTGAGATGCAGTGCTCTGCTTTCAGCTAGTTTGACTGCCTCAGTCACACTAGAAGGTGTGGAAGGTGATCAAGGAGGTTAAAATTAAATAAGTGTTACTCTGAGTGTTACTCTGAGTTACTCTTGACATGTGTTTTTATATTTGCAAGGACAAATAGCAGCACAGTGCTACCACATACAATATCAACTAAATTATGCAACTGCTCATTTAAGCATTTTACATCTCAATGCGTTGTTTTTCATGTTAATTACTTTAGCAATTGCCATTACAGTGATTGTCACTAACTGAAGTGATACTGCTTCAGTATCTTTTCATTGCTGCTTTGTAACGCCAATATACTAGCTACATTACAAAAACTAATTCACTCAATATAAAAGCTAATTTCATGTTTTTGCCAGTACATGGTCATCCCTTTGCTTTGATCTGTGAGAATAACTGCCTGGAGTGATGTGATTAGTCAGTGAATGGTTAAAGAAAACAGTCTTTGAGCTCAGAGGTGGAGAGGTGCCAAAAACAGAACACCACATGAGAAAATGACATACTGCAGAGCTCATCATTTCGGACTCAACCATTCTATGTGGCTTTCATTTGGAAACGTAACCCTGTTTGCCCAGCTTTATCCTGCACTCAGTATTTTCAGTCATGGTCTACAACTGACGTGAGGGCTTGTATTTGGGGTTGGAAGGTGCAGGGGTGTACATGTAGCCATCGCCCCGCTTGGTCAACACAACATTCCCTTCCAAGGCTGCCATGGACTGCTATTGGAAACTGGAGACTTTTCCCAGGGCTGTATTTCGAAGGCCATGATTATGTCATTTTCATTGGGTTCTGGGTATAGCTGCAGATGTCTGGCCTGGACTACTCAACCTTGGTTTAAGTGGCATGTGGTCACATCACCAGTCTGAAAGCCTGGCTATTTGAGGACTTGGCTTTTTGCTCCCATATTGTCTGTAAAGGCAAGCTCATCATTTGTTGATATGTTTTTGCTTATCACCATTATCATTACTTTTCTAGATGTAGTCAACGTGGCCAATGTGACAATTGTTGATTGAAGGGCTCCACCTACGATATGGTAGGGTTTGTAGTATAGTATACTATAGTATAGTATAGCTGACAAATCGTCTACAGAATCTTTCTGGGCCAGTTAACCTCTCTGGACTGCCCTGGCTTTATTAATGCTTTGTTCAGTTATAAAACCGGCGTTCAAAACCTAAACGCACTGCCACTGGTTTTGTCTCCATCCGAAGAACTGGTAGTTTTATTTTTATAGGTTTAAATAGTAAGCCTGTTGATTGACAGGCATATATTCCCCTAGGAAAATACATTCAGTGTGTGTTCATACCATTTAGAAATGTATTCATTAATTCACAATTGGTTGGCTGGCCATCCTTCAGACTTGCTGACTTCTGTATAAAATTCTGTATAATTAAAAAAAAAAAAAAAAAAAAAAAAAAATATATATATATATATATATATATATATATATATATAAGCCTGTCAGAAGTTGAATCTGTGTCAAAGCATTTTTCTACAGACTTTGTGACTGTATATGTATTTGTATATACATTTAGCAATGTCCAAATGCATTAAGCGCTGACTCACAGTTTTTATCTGGGGAGTGGGTGGGGGGCGGGGGGTGTTTATTTGATGTCTGAATTCATAAGCCACAAAACACTCTTTTAACCTGAATCATCAGAGTGCGTTCCAGGAAAGGGAATATGAAAGGCCCATGGTAAAATGAGATGGCACCATCCCAATTCTATAGTGTTTAGAGTATGTTTGTTTCACACAGCCTGGAGAGACTACTGATCACATACAGACACAGAATTTGCAGTAGGGTGCATGTCTCAGTTACAGACGTGTGGGAGAGATTTCCCATCTTAGATTCCTGATGTGCTAAGACGGGAAAAGAACATTTACTTACTGTGTTGCAATTGATTTTGTAAACGATAGCAGATCAATTCTGATCAATGATAGCAATCTGCTACTCAAAATGTACAATATCTTATCTTACTGATGGTGTAGTTTATGACTGCTCATAAAAAAGTTATGGTCATTCTTTTTTCAATATTTTATGGTTTGCTACAACAGCACCACTTGGTGTATAACTTCCCCACTGGTAACTGGTAAGGAAAAGATAATTTATTCATAAATTATAAACTGCCAAGTTAGGTCCGACCAGAAAATGACTAAAAAGTATTGCATGTTCAACTAAATAGTTAGGATAGGTGGAAAGTTTCCTATCAAAATGAAACTTGATACTGTAATGCATTTGGATGTTTTGATCGATTAAAATAGGACCTCAATTTACAGGATCCATTTTTATAAGAAATCCATTAAAATGCATGTTTGAAAAAAGTGGTTTATGAATGATCTGTTTTTGTAATTGTAATATTTCTTTATATTATGTTTCTATTATAAATCTTAAAATTTTTTTAAAAACTATTTTATATCAATATGAAAAAAGCTATAACTAAATGCACAAATACAAAATGTTTTGATCATAATTTTATACCAAATATTTAAATTTATTTTTGCGGTTACACAGTACACGTCCTGTGTTCCTGTAAATCGAGAATGTTTGAACTTCGTTTTCAGTCAAAATTACAGTTACCTTTTCTCAAAATCCTGAGCCCTCTACTTGAGCTAAATCAAGCTCCTCCTAATCTTCAGTCACATAAACCATTGTGTTTCAAATACCCTGTTAAATGAGCCCTTTCTTCTCTTTCCTCTCTCATCCTTCAGTGGTCTTAAGCGCCATAAAATATCTTGAATTTTAATTTTGTGCTTTGTTAACATATTTTGTAGCTGGCATATGATACTTAATCCATTTCACAGACATCGAATGAGCTGCTTTGACATGAATATGAGTTAAATATGATTTAAGTAGAAACACATTTCTGAACATTTTATTTTCATTGTTAATGACAGTGGTAAAAGTATCTATACAAGTATTGGCTCTCTTCATATACAGAAAGTATGTCCGTTGTGAGGTTTATTTTTATTGCCAATAAATCAGTCTACAGAGTAGAAAAGTACCTGCGTTGGCCTTCCATTTTGCTTAAATGCAGAGATATGCCAAAAGAATAAATCTGTTTTTAATAAGCTTTAGAGACCCCATACTTCCACTATATCTATTATATTAGCAATGCCTTTACCCTCATCTAAAAACACGTGAAGCAGAAACTCTATATTCTGTTATGTCTCAAACATGGACATCGTCGTGCATTACGGAAGCATTAGCGTAGATCTGTGATGGAATGGAATAAATGTGTCATGCACAGATCAGATTCCACAGCCTCACGTGTCCCTCTCAGGAATCTGCAGAAAGCATTAAGATTCCCCTTGTCTGTTCTGCCCATGTCCTCGGCTATGACATGGCCGTGATAGAAAAAACAGATGCAGGATTATTCAGTATATTCAGTATCTACATATACTGTGCACTTCTTTAAAGGTATTTTTTCCCTAAAGCTTGTGTATTTGTGTTAGTTTTTGAATCTAGTATACGAGAAACATTTGTACTTTTGTGTATTGCTTTATGGCATATCATATAATCTCATCAATGATAGTTATTCAATATCAGTCATTTTAATTGTGACATCTTATAATTCAGCAGGCTTAAAGTTGAATATAGTTTATTGTGTCACCAAGCAAAGTGTTACTGTATTGGTTGGAGGTTTAAAGCATAAATGATAAGTGGAAAGACTGCTAACAGTATATCATCATATAAAATATGTGTATGTTATTTCTTTTAAAAAGTTTAACTCTATATTTTGAAAACATAATGCTCGCATGACAAAAATAATTTATGTCCACTCAAATCTGCTTTACTTAAGGTAGTTTTAATGTCTAAAACATTTCTTGTGAAATGTAGTTACTAGGCTAGACTAAGTACCCATGAGTACTTTCACTGGAGAGTATTTAGTAATACCTGCATTTCTACAGGACGAAGGGGGAAGGGCTTCTGCTTTCACACAGGAAACACACCCCGACATACTCTCCTCGAGTCTTAGCAAACTTTTCCTTTATTGTCTTTGCCGTCTCTGTGTCTCCTTCGGTTTGGGTTGCATAATCGAACTTGGAAATAATTTCTGCCACTCGCTTTCTTTCTCTGGCAGCTTTTCTCTCCAACTTTCCTTTTTTCCCCCTCTTTCTCAGTTGCTCTACTCATTCTCTCATCTTTTTCCATCTCTCCCTGGGACCCCCTCCCCTACTTTCTCTCATAGGCACACAACCGTATTACTCCCTCTTATTTTTCTGTGTCTCCTATCATGGTCAATAGATGCTGTTTTATCGGCAAACAGCACGTGCCATTTAAGGACAGCCTGTGCAGAGAGAACTGCAGCGTTCATGGAAATTGCCGGAACGCAACGTGCAGTTCTGATGAGGGGGCCGGTCTGGCTGGTTCTGTGAGCCCCCAAAATACCGGGAGGCCTCATTTAACTACGCACAGGCCTGCGACGAGGAGGCCTTGCCACACCATCTGCAGGCATTAAGCAGCTCATGATAACTGCCCTCCTGCACCAGAGAAGCTGGGTTTCGAATGCATCTTATACTTAGAAAATAGAATTATAGAAATAGAATAAATAGAATAAATAATCTGGCTCCTAATATGCCGTTGTGGAGTATATTTCTCCTCCTGAGTGATTCATCTCTTCATGCCTTTACTATTTTGTGGTAGCCGCTTTATCTTGGGAGCGTAGTAAGTTGTTGTTCAGAGAGCTGGAAACCCAACAGGTCTTGTGCCCATCAGAACCAGAATTAGGGGTGACTGTGATGGAAGTTGTTGTTTGAGAATAGAATTCACGCAGACTGTCAGAAGCAGTCTCACTTTGTGGCCGTATGTAATTTCATTACAGTATGAATTTACGGCTGTCTTTCTATATTGGTTAAAGATGTTCCTTCTCTTAGCTTGAGGTGATCTGTGGATCAATCCTGTCATTATGGAGCTGTCTAAACAAACAGCCAGCCCAGCAGGCAAACTCCTAAATTGTTTCAGGCTGCCCTCATTGCAGTGTGGTCTCTTATCCAAGCTTCGGGTGGATCCCGAGGTGGAGAGTAATCTGTCCTGTCCCATTACCATCAAACTCCTGCGGGTACATAAAATCCTCCAATCGACACATTTAAATAAATAAATAAAAGGTTACTATGCCATTTTACAACACTGTTTGTTCAGTGGTGTTTTTATGTTCTCACTTGCAGAAGAAATCATTAGAGAGCAACACAGTGCATTTTGTTTTACAACAACAACAAAAAGAAGTTGATTCTCAAGTGTTTAAGCATTTGTGTGACATGCCTTCATTTTACGTAGATTAAAAACTTCTATTATTATTCTGGCCCACTGCCAAGGCTGTACCGCAGGCTTACAACTGGAGAATATGTCAGTAACCCAATTAATGCGCTGTATTTCAAGCTTTTCAAATCAAAACATTTGTGACTATTTATGAATATGAATATTTGTGATCTTTCATCTTTTTTTCCATTCAGCTGGCTGCAGTGCTCTAATAAAATGAATGACAGCTGAAGCTGAACCCCTAATAACTAAATGGCATCAAAAGCCTCCAGAGTTGAGGACTAATTTTATTAAGCTTGTTTATAATCCACAGCCAGAAATAACAATGTCCCAGACCTACCTATCCAAAAACACTGGAAATCCGACCCCAGGCAAACATACCATCATAGCCAAACAAAGCAAACAAGCCCCCTTTTAAATGTTTCCCTGAAAATGTTTGTAGCGGTAACCTTACGCCCCTCTGGAGTAAGGATTAGAGAGGTAATTAGGGGGGCTACACAGACAGCTAATATCATTGATGATTAAATATGGTTCTGTTGATGATTAATACTTTTCACACAAAAAAATAGACAGTAGGAAAAATATATTAGGCCCTATTTTGGAAATGCAAGCGCACATGTCTGGGCACAAGTGGATTTTCTTGTTTAATCTCACACAGCAGAATCTTTTTTTTTAGGTTTGGTAGTTCCATCATCTTTTCATCAACATGGGTGGGAAAGCACGATGGGGGGTGTGGTAAATAGAAACATTTGCGCTTAAACCAGCCCAGACCAGGTTTTAACACCACACATTGGGCCATGTTGGTGCCAATTTCTAATGTGGCGCACATACGAATGCATGAACACAACACAGATACAATAAATATTTTGTTTATTATTTGAATATTTGAAAGCTGCATTCAGCTATACAGGCCCGATGCCTGCTATTTTGGTAATGCATCTGTATGGGCTTAATAGTGTAAGCTACTTGAATGAGAGACGTATGGAAGGTGGAAGCCTGGCTCTACATCCATGAAATAGTGCAACATTTACATTTGTTATAAATTGTGGCTACACACTCCCATGTATTGAGCCCTGAACACACAGACAACTTGCTTTTAATCATGCATTTGGCAGGGCTAGGTCAATCATTGAGGTAACTCTTGGAATGTTAAATGTGCCTTTCAGATATTTGGACGGGTTGGTGGTACATTAAAATAAAGCCATCAGAAAGTCAGTTCGCTGTGGCATGCGGTGTTCTATGCTATGTAGCCAAATGCCTGGGATGTGACATAGGCACAGAGGATACATTACAGGATACACAGAGGATACAGTTTCATACACGGAGAGGCAGAGTCCCATGTGCCGATTCTGATGGAGATTGCAGAGGCACAGAGTGCACAAGAGAGCTGGGACTTGTTGGCTATGGAGCTGCTTCTTATCAAGTGCATCTCTGAAATGAATCAAACTTGAAGCAATTACATTTTTTGCTCATTTTAAGGAGTGCTATTTAACAAAAATTCACAGAAAAGAAACAAAAGATCTACAGAAAATTCTGACCAAATGTGTCTTTTTTCCGACCGTCTTCTTACTCTTGTTTGCATGTATGATGGCTGCCAATCTGAAGCAGTAATGGCAGCAGCATGATAAGGAGGCCAAGTGGAGAATCTCTCTGCCAGCTGCCTGCTGGCCAATCTGCCAATATTCGCCCTGCCGATTTCTTTACGGGAACCGCTTATTTTAGTTTTTATCACTGGCATATACTGTAAATATATTTAGTTTTGAGGGGGAAAATACAGTAAAAACTATCCAGTCTTATCGTCTTTCCATCGATATCACAAGGAATGGTTCATAGAGATGCTGAGAAGGTCATAATCAAGCCTCATAATTCATCATACTGTTTTAATTGTCCTTTGAAAATGGCAGACACAGCTCTAGCCATTTTATTTCCTTTTCCTCCTTTGTTTGCCCCGCCCTTTGTTGCCAACAGTGTATGCCCTGGTAGAGGGGCACCACATTTTTTTAAACTTTCTTTTTATACTTTGTATCAAGCATTATTTCTGCCACTCTGACTTCCCTCTCTCAAGATCCAATTATGTGATATCTATGCCTTGTATCAGGAACCAGAGAAGACAAAACCATGCCAGTTAAATAAGTAACACATTCTCATTGAGACTACACTACACATCAACTGAAAATACTGCAGAAGAAAAACATCTACCATCAATCTGTTTCTATTTACTACTTTTAATAATGAATAGAGTTCATAGAACTTGAATAGTTTCTCTGGCATTGGCAGGTCGTGCTGAAATATCTGCATCTGTGTGAGGCAGCAAAGCAAGGTTGCGTGCACACCGCACAGTGAGGGAATGTATTTTCTTTGTCCTGTGGAATGAGTCATGGGGCTGCAGGCTGCTCCAAAATTGTGGCGAACTCATTGATATTGATGTTGAACAGTGTTGGACTCTGCCCTGCCACGCAGTTCATTTCTTGAGTAAAGAGCTTCAATAACTTGTTCTTTTCTTGTTAGTTTCAGTATCTCATTTGTAAATGATTTTAATGATGTCTTGCCGGTCCCCGCTAAACCGTGTAGTCATTGTGTCAGAGCAGTCCTCTGTATGTGCAGTCGTGTAGGCACACTTTAGATGGTGTCTAATTTACCTGAGGAGCTGCTCATGCACGGTGACAGGGACAATCTCACTGAATCCCTTCCTCCACAGTTGCCTTTGCTTCCCTTATTAAAATCACAAAAACAGGAGAGTATTTGCTGTTTATTGGTTTGGTGGAAATGTTTATTTTTTGGATGTGTAGGGTATAAATATAGATAAAGATACTCTCATTTAAAGTATTGTGTGTGGTAAGTCCAATATCTGGGCACAGTTCCTTGCTGTAAAATCTAGCTGTGCCAGCGTGACCAGCTCAATTTTCAAGCTGGTCATAAGCTGGTCTAGCTGGGTATGAGCTGGTCAACCAGGCTGTGCTGGGAGCTTGTCTAAGCTGGTAGCAGGCCAACCAACTACCAGCTGTTTCAAAGCATAGCTTGAGCTAGTCAAATCATGTCAAGCTGGGAGCTGGTCTGAACTGGTCAACCAGCTAAACCATGTACAGATGGGAGCTGGTTTGAACTGGTCAACCAGTTACCAGCTGTTTGAAAACCTAGCTTGAGCTGTTTACTTAAACTGCAGGGTACTTAAATTTGCCTCAATAGTAGTTGGGGTGAAATTTTCCCACACTTTCATGGGTTGTGACTGAGACGTTAATTCCATACATCAGGGAAGAAAATAAGGGGTGATGCCTGACATCTCTCTCTCTCTCTCTCTCTCTCTCTCGCTCTCTTTTTTTCCCTCCCCTCACTCTGTTGTACTCCGTATCCCTCCCTCTCCTTCGATCTCTGCAGTTGTTTGTCCGCTCACCTGTATGAACGGCGGAGTGTGCAGCTCACGCACTCAGTGTCTGTGCCCTCCTGGCTTCACGGGTCGGCTGTGCCAGTTTCGCCTGCGCCAGATGCCTGAAGCCCCGGGGGCACAGGACAACACGCAGCACGTCTACGCCGTGCAGGCGGGGCCCGATGCTCTGGGCCTGGGGGACAGCACAGGCCGGCAACAGATGGCACAAACCCATTCTGTCTTCACTCTGCCCCTGGCGCAAGGGGGCGGGCATCACTCCTCAGAAGGTACCCATGTGTGCCATCGTATGTAGTCCATTGTACTGTTTACTTAAAACCTGGTCCTATCTGAGTCAAAGAACTCATGAACGAAAGGGAAACGGTCCTGCTTGAAGAAAATATTCCCGTCCCCTTGGTCTGTGTTCTGGGAAGGCTGAAAAAACTTAATTAGAAGGTCTTCATACCCATTTCTGTAAATTTGTCCACACCAAGCTTACTGCTATCAGTCTCTTGTGAACTTTTCTACATCAACTCAGTCAAACTCATCTCTGTTAAAACCCTGTTTCTCAACCTCATCTTCATCAACCCCTTCTCAACACAGATATTATTATGGACTACAGCGATGGTCAGCTACATTTATTCCACCTTCGAAACTTCATTGAAATGACATTGTACTTGGCAACGCTCCCTAATGAATTTTCAAAAGATGCATCCAGTTGGAAGGTTTCGTCCGAACAAATGGGAAACAAAAGAATTCAGAACTTGTTAGTCTATAATAATATCTGTCGTCAAACCCCTCTCCATCAAACCCATCTCTTTAAACCCCTCCATCATCTCAGACTGTGTCCTAATCTGTCCTCTATGCACACTGTTAACCATTTTGAATTTGACCCAATGTCCCAATGCTGTAGGAGGTGAAATTGAAGAGAGTTAGCTCACGGCCCCCTAATTTGCCCCCTTTCAGCAAGCTTGCGCAAGATTTGCAATGAAGGCCCCACAATTATCTGCATTATATCAACATTAATTTATGAACCAATCATAATATTTTGCATAATAATATTCTGTTATGGAGAAAAATACCTGACAAGACAATTATCTGGCTAGCTACAGTGAAGGCGTGTATTTGGCTATGTTGCTGTTTACTCAATGAGATTTGGGCTTGATTAAGGTTGCTGGTGGCTGACTAATTCACTAGCTACAGTGCAGTCTATGTATTTTGATAGTGGTACAATTTCTGTTATTTTGACTATCACCTTTAATTTGAGGTGATCCGTGTAGGAATTACATCCCTTTTTAT
Source organism: Conger conger (assembly GCF_963514075.1). NCBI lineage: Eukaryota > Metazoa > Chordata > Actinopteri > Anguilliformes > Congridae > Conger > Conger conger. Next base: position 10,941,162 of record NC_083766.1, on the reverse strand, counting down.
ACATAGTCCCTCCATTTTAGGAGACCAGCTGTTTCTGATTAGTCGGGTGTTTCTTCCATAGTGCAGGTATGAGAAAGCTTTCAGTATCTAGTCTTGATTCTAGACTTTTGATTGCATTTGGAGTTTATTATTGGCCTTTGTCAACATGAGGACCAGATTTGTGCCAATGACAGTCGGGCAAGCCATTATGAGGCTGAGAAATAAGAAAAGAAAGTCATACGCCAAACAATATGCTTACCGAAATACATTGTTTGGAACAGCATTAAGAAGAAAGAGAGCACTGGCGACTGCAAAAGACTTTGGTTGGCCAAGGAATAGTTGATGGATGATGAATTTTCGCCATAATGAATCAAAACCCCCAAACATCTGTCCAACAGATCGGGAAACATTCTTCAGGCAGCAGGCGTGGATGTGTCAGTGACTACTGATCGCACAAGACTTTAAAAACCGATCTATAGAGGATACACTGCAAGGTGGAAACCACTAGTTAGCCTCAAAAACAGGATGGCGAGGTTTCAGCTTGCTAAGAAACTAGCTAAAAGAAGAGGTAGCTCAAAGAGCCTGCAGAGTTCTGGAAAAAGCTCTTGTGGACAGTGGAGACCAAGAGCTAAGTGTGGAGGCTAAAAGGAACTGCCGAAGAACCAAAGCACCCCCCTCCCACCCCTCATCTGTGTAACATTGGATTGGGGGGTGTTATAGTTTGGGCATGGCACGGCTGCCACATGTGCTGGCTCACTTGCCTTCATTGATAATGTAACTGCTGATAGCGATTCATTCTGAAGTGTACGGAAGCTTCTTATCAGCTCAAGTTAAATCAAATGCTTCCAACCTCATTGGACGGCGCCTCAGCGCACAGAAAGGAGATGACCCCAAACATACACCAGCACTCTCTTACTTCTTAATGATGTTCCAAACAGTTTCAGTAAGCCTCTTGGTTGGCCTGTGTCTCTTTACTTTTTTTTGCTCTGCCTTATGTGAGTGAATTTGAAATGTCTTCAACATGCTGAGCTATCTTCACTCCTCAATGTTTGCCTCCTCAGATGTCCCACCGGGTCATTTTAGCTAAGGCGATAGTTGAGGGGGCATGGCTCGACGGGGAGGAGCAGTGCCAGATTAGGACACAGCCTCAGTTTCATTTGTCTCTACCGCTGTCTGTCACCTCAGTCACACCTCTGACTATCCAACCCCTCTCTGTTCTTTAATCCACTGATGGATGACCATTCACCCTATTTGATTATTTTATTATTTTATCATCTTATCACTCTAACATTAGTCAATTGTCAGTTGTAGTCAGACCGATGATACAGTGTGTTCTCTGGTCATTTGTGGCCTATTGATTTGGAATGCGATATGCTGGGGTTGTTATGATCTGTAGCTGATTGTCTGCTCTTCCCTCACTTCTCCGCTGTTCCTACTCTCTTTCTCTCTCTCTCTCTCTCTAGTGCAGTTTAAGGTACGTGTCCACCACAGCTCAGACACCTCTGTTGTCATCCACTCCCTGGACCAGGGTAGACCGGACGTCAAGCGTCCTGGCAAAACCGTGCCCCGCCTGGTACACCCGACACACAAACCCAGGGGTCGCTGCTTCCAGGAGACCACGTCCAAACAGGATGTGAGTACGATTGGTTTCGTCATTTTGGTCACACACGTATTTTCAAGCAAACAAATGTCTGGTCATATGATTCAGCTGAGGGGCATTTGCAAGTCATAGTCATCTCTAACAGGAATAAAACATGTATGCACTGTAAAAAAGTGTTTTCTGTGTTAATATTGTTCATTAGCCTTTAGTACTCTTTAGTCTAATCTGTTGAGGTGAAGTCTCCTGAAGAATGAGAGCAGCGTGGACGTTTTATTACAAACCTAAATATAGCTAAAGATCACTTTATTTGTTTCTATCTGTCACATGGTCCAGTGTAGCAGTAACCCCCTCCCTGGATTGACCAATCAAGAGGATTGCTGTGGTAGCGTGGGGAATTCCTGGGGGCAAAACAAATGCTACAAGTGCCCCCCTGTGTTGCCTTGTGAGTACCAGCTCTAGTATTATCTACACTCACTAAGCACTTTATTTGGTATTCATTAGACTTATTTTTGTAACTTATTGGTCTTCTACTGCTGTAGCCTATCCACTTAGAGGTTTGACACATTGTGTGCTCAGAGATGCTCTTCTACATAACACTCTTGTAATGTGTGGTTATTTGCATTACCGTTACCTTCCTGTCAGCTTTAACCACTCCCAGCACATAGACAAAAGCATCAAAAGACTCTCAGTATGTATTTAAAATGCTGGCAAATATTTTGAAAGATAAACAGAAACTTGGAAAACACAACTCCCACAATTTCTTCTCTAGGCATTCTTCCCATTTTTTTACTTCCAATAAAATGTGCTCAGAGACCATAACCTTTCTCTGTTTTCATTTGTAATGTTTTTATTCTTTCATTCCCAGACGAGGTGGAGTTTGGCTTTGGTTATTTTTTTCCCCTTCATTCTCTCCATCTTTTCTTGTTACTTGCTCATGCAACACTGGCCCCTGGAGAGTAAAAGAACTCCTGGCAGCCGTTTAATCTCCTTAGTGAGCAAGATCATACAAAAAAATGAATGAGTTTCACAGGCACAATGAGTAAAACTTGCATTCTCAATGTTTGAGAGTCATAGGTCCAATTTGTTGGCACATTGAAAGAGATTCACAAGCCAGATTAATGAAGATGATTGATCTACTGAGTGAGATTCACAGCCCATTCACAGTGACTCGTAGGCCCTATGAGTGAGACTGAGTGCCTCAATGTGTGCAATTTATATATAGCATACATTTTAAGTGAAGAGGGTTAAAATACATACTCCATCTTACAGAAGCACGGAACATATAATTTAGGCCTAAACAATGTGTGAGACTTGGCATACCCTGCAGGTGGATTCTCTTGTACAGTATGTTTACCCTTGCAGCTGGTGTGGTTTTAAAATTTTTACTTTCTACAGCAGACCTTCCTTTCCTCCAGTATACTTGGAATGGACAATAAACCTGCTGTGAGAAAAGTCTAGAATCCTAGCTCCAGGAACATGAGAGTTGCGAGAAAAAAAACAACTGGCCTATTACCATTCCGGTCCCTGATACGCCCTTCACTTCTTTGAGCTGAACGCACTGAATGTTTGGTTTAAGTGAAATCACAGACGTTGGATTTTCCTCCAGCGTTACAGTACATTGGTTTTTTATATGGTCTTCCTTGGGGCACCTCCTCTCTCCTTCCCGAAAACCAGATGTACTGTACAATATGTCATTGCGCAACAGGAGTCTGTTTTCCCACCCATCCCGTCTCTCGTCCAGGAGACTCGCGAAAATGGAGGAACAGCTAGGCCATTATTCAGGGGGTCTTCCCCGCCTGTCCATATTTACTGCTGCTTTAGGCCTGTTATTGTATTCAGGCCTCCTGGCTACTTTGGAGCAGAGAGAATGTGGTGATGTTTTTTTTGTGTGGAATCTTCCACCAAAAGCCAACTTTGAGCCACTGGGCACACAATCTCTGCTCTGTCAAACTCCTTTTGTGTAGCTGCTGTTGCTTTTTTGTGAATCTTTGAACTTACTTTTGTGAAGCATACCTTCTCCCTCCCCCTTTCTGTGGCTCTCACAGACCCCGGACCCCAAAAACTTCAGAACATCATTGAAGCCCGTGGCTCTGCCTGCCCACATGGATATAAGAGACTGAACAGAACCCATTGCCAAGGTAAACTGATGAGCGTCACCTCTCTGACGGCCTTTTGCCAGCACACTGTTTCCATAGTTTAGCCTTATGAGATCTAAGGCCAAATTCATGGAAGATTTACAGCCTGGGTGTGTTGCGGGTTTATATTTGGAAAGCATTCAATGGGAAATCCACCTTTTGGTTTTTTACAGTGCTGCAGTTTTTAGCTTCAACCCCATGTGGTGCAGGAGAGTTCATTTTTGTCTAATTCTTAGGGGCATTTGAAGCCAAGTTCTATACTTGGCCTTGGTGGAAAAGTTGGCACTTTCAGGATTACGTAATCTTGTTGCGCCCATATCAGAATATTCACACAACAGTAGTTGATGGAAACTAACTGATTTTCATTTATTTTCTAGAATTTGCTTAACATTTGGATGGAATTAACATTTGGTGTAATTTTACTTTATGGGTGATACTGCCTTGCAGTTTCTTTCCAAATTTCCTGATGAAATCCTAATGCAATAAATACCCCTCTCCTTTGTCCACAAAGACATCAACGAGTGCACAATGCAGGGCGTGTGTCAGAATGGAGAGTGCTTGAACACACAGGGCAGTTTCCTGTGTGCTTGCAAACCTGGCTATGTTCTGGACAGGACAAGCTGTGTGGGTGAGAACAGTTCTGTTGTTTTCTGACAATTCACAGACTGAAGGCAATGCAGGATAATCATTATGAACATGAGAACCTTTCACCAGCTAAACCACACATTTCTGTCATGCTTGTGTCACCTAGAGATGGTTTTGTTCAAAGTGTAAAGCTGAAGTATTGAAGCTTTTTGATCTTGTGCCACCTTCAATAAAAATAAACACAGTGGGCACTAGGATGAGAGGAAATATTCTTTGGCAATGACACACATGGTTATCATATGAAATATCATTTTATGTTTTGTCATTTGGTTGGCTACTAGCTACTCTTATATATAACTAATGTATTTACTTGTGATGAACTTATTTATATGGTAGTAGTTAATATATAGTACTTTATAAGCAATGTCATATCACCTTCATTAGTTCACATTTATTTTATGTACCGTTTAATACTTGTAAATTGTCTCTACTCAAAAAATAATATTTAGTGGCCTCTGCTTGAATAGTATTTATTTGGTTATGTTATATCTAAATAGTTTTATTATCTTTTCTGTTGTGTTCTCTTTCTCTGTAAATCTGCTATTCTTGCATTCTATCACACTGCCTTATTTGTGTAAAAACATTTATTTCTTACTCCCATCCTTCAACTACATCTCCATTCCTCTTTCTCCTCCCTTCCAAACCAAACCCATCATCATCCTCCACCTCCCTCTTCACTTATTATCTTCACCTCATCACCGTTCCCACGTCTTCCTCCTTCCTTTCATTCCCCCGGATCCTCCCTCAGCGGAGCCCCTGGTGGAGCTGGGGCCGTGCTTTCGCATGGTGACGCGGGCGGGGAAGTGTGAGCACGCCCTGCCCACCGAGCTCTCTCAGGAGATGTGCTGCTGCACTGTGGGCAAGGCCTGGGGCGGAGGCTGTGAGCGGTGCCCCCAGGATGGCACAGGTAAGGCATGGCTAGTGTACGCTCTCATTTACCCTCTACCACACCTGCTGGGAATTCCAGCTAAACCCAGCTGTCACACGCCGGGTGACTCCCCTGTGAGGACAGAAGAGCGGGACACAGGGTGATACGGAAATTCCGGGTTGCACCAGCTTTTATTAGAGCTTTTGTGGAGCGAGGAAGAGACAGAGAGGGCTAGGGCCTTTACTAAAAATACACAAACAACTTTGTCCTTCCCCCTCACAGGGGTTTGGGCAAAAATAATAAACAAAAATAACAATTGTAAATGAAATCTAACCAAACTGTAACCTTTCTGCTGTGGATTTTCCCTGTGGCTCCGCGAACACGGCTCTCTCTCTGACAACGGTTCCCTGGTCTCAGACATCTACTGTGGAAAGAAGCACACCTTTTAAAATCCTGGACTGATTCATAAGGCAGTCCAGGTGTGTGCTTACTTGACCAGTAGGCATGGCTCTGCAAACTGAGTCCAGTTGCCACACCAGCCAATGCTGGTCAACCAGCTGTTCACCAGCTGACCAGCCCATATAGTCAGCTAGGCCACCAGCTCACTCTACCAGCCAGTTTTGACCATATTTTTCCAGCTATGACCTGCTAGAAGTGTCAAAAACACAGCTTAAACCATTTTAAACCAGCTTAGAATCCTAGCTGTTCTTCGCTGGAATTTTCAGCTGGGCCGTGTTTTAGAGTGTTACTGACTTATGTTACTCATTTTGTCTGCATTTGTTTTTGTTTGCATTTCAAACCCATATGAGGGCCCATTGTCAAAACATTATGATAATTGGCTGTCTTATTCTTGGCAAAATGCCAGTGAGCCAAGTTTTATAACAGGCAGAACTGCAGTAATTTCCATGGAAATAATTTTATGTTTTTTCTCTCCTTCATTCCTTCCGTCTGTAGCCTCTTTTAGCAAGATCTGTCCTGCAGGGAAGGGCTATTCCTTCCAGAGTTACAGAGGAACCCTCTCATTCCCACCCCAGATCCTGCAGATCCTCCCAAACCTGGAACAGAGACCCCAGATCCCCAAGACTGAAAAGGGAAAAGGGCAGCAAGGTGGGTCAACTACCACTGTCAGTTTTGCATTGACAGTTCTTTGGCTTTTCCCATGGTGATGGATGACAAAGGGATTTTGCATGCTTTCCTCTTTTTTCTACTATATTGAAACAGAAAGTGGTGGAATGACACAATATAGTAGTTCATTTAGAGTAAGATAAAGTCAAATTAAATAAATGAAGTAAAATGTTTTGCCAATTTAACTTTGTTTGATTTTATTTACAATAATTGTTAAGGGTGCCAATAATTTGGACACCGATGTCATATATAATGAAATTGCTGAATAAAAAAACACAGTACTGAAATAAAAGTATAGTTACGTTTACGTAAACGTCCTATACGTTTGAACATAAAACATATATTATTATCTGTGCTTATTATATGCAGCCTTTTTTATTAATTTTTATCCAGGGTGTCAGTAATTCTGGAGGGCACTGTACATATAAACATATATGAAATAATTTCCAACTGGAAAATTAAGGATCTCACTGTTGCTTTCAGTTTCCCAAGCATGAATACCTTCTGCAAAAGTCTTAGTACTCTTCTGTGCCAACCGTTAATAAAGCAACCTCTATCATATTTCTTCAGAGTAGCATAAAATCCTCAGGTTGGCACAGTGTGTGGAAACATAGGAGAGTTTGGAATGAGAGTGTTAACTGCTTTTTTTCTTCTTTCTTTCAGACGTCAAGCTCCCAGTAAGTTTGAGGTGTGGTATCAAGCAGCTGCCATCCCTCCAAATCTGTTGCTATTTTCCAGCGGCTTTGAGGGTGCCATTACAGTACTGTACAATTAAATTTATTGTCAAAATACTAATTTTCATTAGCACTACAAACTTTGCTTAGTATCCATTGTTGTGTACAGCTTGGTGATCAGTAATGAACAATCATTTGGTCTCTTTTAGAATTTTGTCTTAACATTTTCTTGTCTAGTGGAAATATGATGGTGGTAACTATGATTAAAAATGAAAGAGTCACTCTTGATATTTTCATTTATGTATTTACGTGTGTTTTCAGTATCACTCTAATTGTGTATGTGTATGTGCATGTGTATGTGTGCGTATGTGCATGTGCATGTGCATGTGCACGTGCACGCGCGTGTGCATGTGCATGTGCATGTGTATGTGCGTGTAGCATGTGCGTGTGTATGTGTGTGTATGTGTGTATGTGTGTGTGTGTGTGTGTGTGTGTTTTGATTTGATATTTCCCGTTCAATAAGGTGCATATGTTGTGTTTCATCAGGTGCCCCGGAGGGAGTCTCCTGTGGAGACGACCACCCCCATGCAAATCTCCACCCTCAGCACCCATGGGCCTCGGATCCCCGGTATGCCGTCCTTCCTCCTCTTCCTCTTCCTCTCTACGTCATACACGCACTTCTCCTGTGGCCATGGAGCCTAGGCATTGTATCACCTTACAATCTATCATATTAAATAAGCCAGCCATTTCTGTAAAGGTAGTGAATGTGGTGGCATCCATCTTTGGAGCATTACGTTTTCTGTTTTTCCATTAGAATATTACAACTGCAGGCTCCTCTGAGCGCTGACATAGTCTGTTTGAAGGCAGCCAGTTGGCCAGAGGAGTCAGTTCTGAGTCATAAAGGTGGTACCCTGTTGGATGAAACTGTCCTTCTCCAGCAAGACAATGATCATATAAGCATTGCCAGAGAGGACAGATTTAATTTCATAGCATGAGACTGAGGCACCACTAAATTGAATTGGGAGGGGGTTTTGAATGTTATTTGACACTGTCTTTCTTACCCTCCGTCCCTCTCCTTCTGCCTGTAGTGATCATAGCCAAACCGAGCCCACCTCCCATTGTGAAGATCCACCCAGAAAGGGGAGCCTTTGAGGTGGCTCAGACACAGGTCGCACGTGAGTTTGGTGCTGGCTGAATGAGAAACTGATTTCTGCTTCAAGTCAAAAGCATATTTAACATGAGAATCCATAGGGGTATGTTGAGTGGTGTAAGTAAATATGACATTGATTAGGTTATGATATTAGAGGCCCCTATAATGCTGTGTTTTTCCATTTCATTTTCAGTATTAATGTTTTAAAGTTCAGTTTTTTATATGTTTGGATTTGCATTGTCGTGTGCACAATTGACAAAGCTGGCTGTGTTAATTAAATGCATGATATACTAACCGGTTCATTTTTTTAATACTCCACTAATATTGTATGCTTCTTTTAATCGTTACTTTGGAAGGCTGTGCATTTACTAATATGTATAAATTGATTTAAGTTATATTTAATCTTAAACTATAAAAGAATTAGACTAACCAGCCCTTGATTCTATTTCAGTGTGCATGCGATTGCTCTTCATTGACCTCCAGCGAGTTTTCTGGGGATTGCTACTACCTTTCCTGCTTCCTGTTCCTTCCATTTTTGTCTTCCTGAGCAAACAACAGCTTCCTGTGAGAAGCTATTGAGTATGTTTATTTAACGCTATCTTGAAATATGCTTTATTGATCTCCTAACAGGCATTGGTATGTACACAACATTGATTAGAGCAGCAAACAGTAAGGTCAAAATCAAATAGCTATATGAGATATATAAATGTGTTAAAGTGTATTTCCTTGATTTATCAGTTTGTGTTTCAGAATGGTCAGAGAAAATCTCTGTGGAATATCACTGCATAAGTCAATATATAATTAAATAATGTCAAGTTGATCCAGTGAGCCCTCTAGTGTTTTAACTGTAAGACCACATGCTTAAAATGAAAATATATTAGGACTTGAGTACAGTTTGTGAGAAATAATGAGAAATCATTCAAGCTAATGAGATGTGTACACCACATCGCATTTGATTGGAACTGAGCCAAAGTCAGAATATTTACAGTACTGTGCAAAAGTCTAAGACTTTTGTATAACATTCTGTACAGATAAGATTCTTTCAAAAATGATTCAATGAAAGGTCCTAAATAAACATACTATACATTTTACATTACTTTTCAGTAATTTGGCGGAATAGTTAAAAACTGTTGGAGAACTTGCCACAGTTCTTCTGCAGACTTTGGTTGGCTCCTTGCTTCTGATCTCAGCCTGCCTTGATCAAGTTTTTATGTAAAAAGCAGTCAATTGCTTACAGTAATATGTTAATTTTTAAAAATTAAATACAAAAAAAAAATATATATACTAACACACACAAAAAAATAAACAATATTTATATATTAATAATATATATAATAAAGTCTAGGGTGCCTAAGACTTCTGCACAGTACTGTAAATTATTTTTATAATTTTATATAAAGAACAAAACATGTTTTTATCCCAAGGCTCCTGGGCAGGGACAAAGGCCCAGGCCAAGCTTGGACGGTGCGCTCAGTGATGTCCATGTCCCCGGTGTTTTCTGTTATGTGTCCTCCGATGCAGAGACGGACGAGTGCAGACCGGACAGGAACGTCTGTGGTCAGGGGGAGTGCGTCAACGGAATCACTGGCTTCAGCTGCCGCTGCAATGCAGGCTATCGGCCCCACGCGCAGAGGAAGAGCTGTGTGGGTAAGGGGGCTCCACTGTCCTCTGAGGTTTCCACACTAGTCATTGCCAGTTATTTTAGGGGCTATCTGGGCTTTTAATAATCTCCAAACACACTAAATTCAAGTTCATGTGTATTTCAGAACAGTATTTGTATTTTGTAATTGTTATTTGTGATTGCTCTTTTTGTGTCTTTTTGAAACATTTTCTATATGCAATATATTCAGCAAATATTATTCAAATACATTGCGTTTGAAATTAAATTTTTATGTAGATTTCTACTCAATTTCTGAGAAAAGTTTAAGTGAATTACTGGGTTCAAATGGCTTTTTACTAATTTATGAATGATGGTTATTTATCACTGTAAATATTGGAAAAGAATGTATAGAGATGCTATGGAAGGACCTGAGACAAACAGGTTAAGATCTGAAACCGGGGAAATCGGGAAGGGAGGAAATACCTTTTCATGGCATTGTATACTTTACTTAATGGCACCCCTTGAACAGTGGACGTTGAACCTGCGTGCTCATGGTCTTGATGTGTTTCCATGTCCTCTCTACAGATGAGGATGAATGTGATTCCGACCCCTGTGGCCCTGGCAGAGGTTCTTGTATCAACACCATGGGCTCCTATAGGTGCCGATGTCTCCATGGCTACAAGCTCATGGTCCACAAAGGAAAGCTCAAGTGTGTTGGTGAGTAATGGGTCACTCACCTGGAGAGTCGTAACCTGGCCATAAGCAGTGCTTGAAGTGGAAATAAAAATTGCCAGTACTTGGAGCAAATCATAGTCATACTCAAAGCAAGTCCCTGCAGGCTGTGGCATGTTCCGGCTGACTTCAAGCACTGGTTATAACACCACACTAACTGCAACAGTCTTTTAGTGGGGAGGGAATATGGGGAGATAAAAGAGTACTGGAAGCGAAAAATTTCACAGTTCTCCAAAAAGCAAAGCGAATAGGTTCTGGGTCTGTACCAATGAGTACAGGACCACTTTAAGCACTAACAGCAATAAGCTTCTTTCCATCCCGGGCACCATACTCGCCCTCATTGAATGTACAGTGCTGGGATCTGATTTCAATGAGAGACAGTCAATCAAGGGTTTTCTTCACCCAGATACCTTAAACTAGTGCTGCATACCCACATGTATGTAGTGGCACCTTTGAAAGCTTACTCAGTACAGTGTGTGAACAAATGCTGTTCTTTATTCACTACAATCACAATTATTTACATCTGATTCATCAAAGATGAATCATTTTTGGAGGCCAAGACAATGAGGGGGGGTTCATGGTCAGAGCTGTGGTGTGCAGTTGAGAGTGAGGGGGGGTTCATGGTCAGAGCTGTGGTGTGCAGTTGAGAGTGAGGGCGGGTTCATGATCAGTGTTGTGGTGTGCAGTTGAGAGTGAGGGGGGTTCATGGTCAGAGTTGTGGTGTGCAGTTGAGAGTGAAGGGGGTTCATGATCAGTGTTGTGGAGTGCAGTTGTGAGTGAGGGGGGTTCATGGTCAGTGTTGTGGTGTGCAGTTTACAGTGAGGGGGGTTCATGGTCAGTGTTGTGGTGTGCATTCATGTGTCTCCTCAGATGTGAATGAGTGCTCCAAGCCACACACCTGCGGAGAGGGAGGGCATTGTTTCAACTTCCCTGGCTCTTACAAGTGTGAATGTTTCAAGGGCTACAAAAGCAAGTCACCTCGACAGCCGTCCTGTGAGGGTAAGACATTAGTCTGTTTATCTGTCCAGCTGTACTGAATGTCATTCTTCCGCAAAATCCTCTGTTTGAGCGTGCACACGTACTTGCGTGTGAATGATGTTGTTCCTCCGCTGTCTGGCTGTAGATGTTAATGAGTGCCTCGACCCCAGTGCTTGTCCTGACGAACAGTGCGAGAACATACCCGGCTCATATGACTGCATGCCGTGCATGCCTGGCCACGAGGCCCGCGGGGGGGTCTGTTATGGTGAGTCACCAAATCCACTGCTTTTTGATATACAGACCTCAATGAAATTGTAGTACACATATCAGCAAACACACATACATACACACATTCACACGCAGGCGGCCTATTAAGCATTACATAGAGTGCTGTATGACTATCTTGCTTTTTTAAATTATTGCTGCTCTTATCCAGATATCAATGAATGCCAGAAAAGAGATGTGTGCCTCAATGGACGCTGTGAGAATTTGCCAGGTACCTACCGCTGCCTGTGTAATGAGGGCTTCCTGCATGAGTCTGACAGCAAGGGCTGCAGAGGTGAGTTCAGCTGTGACATTATGTCGCTACGTATTTGACATTACATCATTCCCTGACTGACATTACTACACTGTTTGATAGCACATCACAGCCAGATTGCCAGCCTGTTCAGATTGAAAGATTGCAAATGTCAGAAACACATTTGGTGGTGAAATTAGTCTCCTCAGTGTAAATTATTTCCACCGACACTTTGTAGTAATGAGCTAAAGGACATCACTAATACATTGAATTCAAATTCATTAAAGGGTTTCATTAAATTTGTGAATGAATAAAGCGGTGCTATTTGTATAATCCAATTGACTACACTTATTGAGCGACAATTAAAACACCAGAGGATTAGTTAGTCAATATGATGTGATTGATACATCGTGACAGTATCCTGTGTGATTTGCCTTTCCCTACCACCCTGGTAGATATTGACGAGTGCGAAGACCACCGGTTATGTGCCAATGGGCGTTGTGTGAACACTGAGGGGTCCTTCCTTTGCCAGTGTTACCCAGGGTACAAGCCCACCAAGGAGGGGAGCCATTGTGAAGGTTGTATACTTTCTGGATCTCATTACTACCACACTGTTCCACACTGGTGTTACCTTGAGTTTGTATTATTATTTGAGTTGCTGTTGTTCGTGAACTATGTTTTGTTGTATGCTGTATTTTACACTGTGTGGATAGTTGTTAGACAGAAATATACAAAACAGTTATACCTGTAAAAAAAAACGTAACTGTGTTGTGTGATGTGTTTTCATCCCTCCTTCAGACATAAATGAATGTGAGAGACCTGCTAACTGCCAGAGGGGGCGCTGCATCAATACAATGGGATCCTATCGGTGTGAGTGCCAGAAGGGCTTCATGCTGGTCAGTGGGAGGCGCTGCCAAGGTACATCCCTAACCCATCATTCCTCTCATTTATCCTTTCACAATTTGTTCATTTGAATGACATTTCTGCGGTGTCCTCAGAGAGATCAAAGAGATCAAATATACATCCCTGCTTAAAAAATTTTCAAACAGCTGGTAGCTCAACGTGGTTTGACCAACTCTAACTCCAACTCTAAGCTACATTTTGAAACAGCCGGTAGCTGGTAACTTCAAGCTGGTCAGAGCTGGATTTTACACCCAGGATGAGAACAAATAGAAGGGAAGAAAGCCAGGACGGCCAACTAAACACCAGGATATGTGTGCCACAGGTTTTTCCAGTTGAAACTCTTTCTGACTACAGAATCTGATGTTTTGCGAGTCATGCATTTCTCTCTTGTTAGATATTGATGAGTGTGCCAGGGACAGAGGTCTCTGCCAACCCCATGGAGTGTGTGAGAACAAGCAGGGCTCGTACATCTGCCTGTGCAATGAGGGCTTCGCCAGTTCTGAGGACAAGCGCAGCTGTGATGGTGCGCTGCCATTCTGAATGTTCTACATTCTCGCTCTGCCTTCTAATTGTGTGTACTCTGTCTGTACTACTGTTCTACTATGCCAAGCTTGTGTATGGTCTATACCCCTATTCTACTACCTTTTTTTTTGACTCTGGGTTCTTTTTTGACTCTTTTCTGCGGGTATTCCTGCTTGATTTGCGCTAGTTCTTAGTCGTGTAGTGTGATTGTGTTTACAGTTGAACTGTAGATGAAATGCTGCTAAACTACGGTTAAAGGCAGACTATGCAGAATTTTACGCCTTGATGCAGCCCTTTGTTTACAAACGAAAAACGTCTACGCCCTCATTTTCAATCCCACCCGCCGACACCCCCCAAAATGATTCTGGGTGTTGCAGACTACGGTGTGATAGTAATGAGTGAAGAAAACCGTGGTCTAATCTGCTTTAGTAGTCGCTTTCCACACAAACCATTTAGCTAGCCTTTTAACTGATGTTACTTGTGTTTGTTTTTAACTAAACGTTGTTAGTGGTGATACTAGTCACTGCTAACACCAGTGGATTTCAGTCTGCCTTTAGCTTCCCTGGAAGAAAGCACAATTCCTTAACATAAGCACGCATACAAACAAACACATCAATTCATTGTAGAAACTCTCAAAAATATGAGCGGTAGTACTGTACAGTGGGACCCAGCTATCATGGCCTGCCAGCTGACGTACAAAACTGAATTTAGTTAGCTAATATTACGGCAGCTCCCTACTGTAATGTTACTGAACGCTTGCCTGCTACTTGCTTAACCCTTTCAGTTCCAAACCAAATATGAAGTGCCTCCACCCAAAGAGAAAAATTGAGAAAAGTTAGTAGGGTTTTAATAGGGGCTGAAAACAATAGTATAGTGGCCATTTTGATTTCCGAAAGGCAAGAGTATGGCACTATGGCACTCTTGGTATCTTACGGTAGCTATGCATGAGTGCTGTATGGCACTATTGGGACTGAAAGGGTTCATTGTTATCCACCAGGCTAATCTCTCTCAAACGCAGCTCACCACTGTAGTAGCCAATCCACACATGTCTCCTCTTGCCCCCCTTCTATTGGATCATAGAACATATGAATTGAGTGTATTGGACACATGCTTTTGTATCATAGTGATGACTGAGCATGTTTTATATTTCCAAGGTTAAAATCCTGCATAGTATGCCTTTAAACTAACTCAAAGCCAGAGACCTTCACAGTGCTTGTGATTGAAAGCTGTATTACTGTATAACAAAACAAGACAAAACTATGGTGTCTATTCAAGGAATCAATGTCTCTTGACAAATAAAAATAGGGTAGAGAGCCATGCACTCAATATGAAAAGAACAAACTTGAGGCCCTCTTGCAGAAATGAGAGAATAATATTGAAATAAATAATTATATAATTGAATCTATATATTAAATGATGGGCCTGTTTCACAGCCAGTGATTAAGCCCAGTCCTAGACTAAATTCAATTTGAAATTGAGGTTCTTTATACAAAACTCAATTTGTCCCGGACTAAGCTTAATCATTGGCTGTGAAACCGGCGATATCTTTTTATAATTGAATTCCAATTTCATACCAGTTCATAATGGCCAATTAGTGTTCTTGCTGCAACCTCTTCTCAATCTGGGAAAGTGCAGACAGCTCAAGGACACGTGTAGCTTGTGCAGGCAGGCTGGGGGGGGGGGTCACTGATGAGCTGGGAGACACATCCCACCCCTTCTGGGTGATGCTGAAACCAATGCTGCAACACTTCACAGGGCTTTGAGCCACTGTGGTGCTCAGCCACACACTTGAAGCTCAACAGCCACTCCGCAGCCCAACCTCTTTATTTTTAAGGATATTTTAAGGATACTACACAATGATCAGCTGCATGCTTCTTCTTCATTGCACTGCATTATCCATGCTGAATCTGTTTCAGTTATTGATTGAAGATGATTTCTTATGGACACTTTTTTTTTTTTTTTTGGATGGACTGCATTGAGCCTATAGTAAATGACTGCTTTGGCACTCTTCCCCCAGCAGAGATTGAGGTGTACATGGATGAAAAGAAGGAGTGCTACCTGAACCTGGATGACACTGTATTCTGTGACAGTGTTCTGGCCACCAATATTACCAAACAGGAGTGCTGCTGCTCCATTGGTGTGGGCTGGGGAGACCACTGCGAAATCTACCCATGTCCCGTCTACCACTCAGGTATTTAGCCTAGTTCCTGTCTGTCTTTTAGCTTTTAACTATGCTTTTACCATCCTCTACAATAAGGTGGAGATGTGAGCACTACAAGTCAAGGTGTGGAAATCTACACCTTGCATCTGAATATGGCTGATTCAGTTGGATTGTAAAATGTCGAACATCATGAAAATAACTTTATTTTTATTTATTTATTGATACATATATGGATTGATGGAATGGGTGACTGATCACTATCGGATCCTCTGTCTTTGTCCTAACAGTGGAGTTCCACTCTCTGTGTCCCATTGGGAAAGGGTTTTACCACCAGGAAGGGGTGACCCAGTATGGTCTGGCAGTTCACCGTGGTAAGCACAGTTCCTCTGTATGTATATTACATTACATTACTGGCTTTTGGCAGACGCTCTTATCCAGAGCGACGTACAGTTGATTAGACTAAGCAGGAGACAATCCTCCCCTGGAGCAATGCAGGGTTAAGGGCCTTGCAAAAGGGCCCAACGGCTGAGCGGATCTTATTGTGGCTAGACCGGGGATCGAACCGCCGACCTTGCAGGATAGTCATGTACCTTAACCACTACGCTACAGGCCGCCCCTGCGCCCCTATATGACTCGACACACATTCTGACTGTACATTGTCTAGGACTGAAAGGAGCTAATAACCACACTGGCAGTTGTACAGCATCCTTTACGTACTGAAGTGATCCTTAATGGAGAACGCCAGAACACTACTAATGAATTGTATTGCTTGTCTGTCCGCTTGTCTCTCCATCTCTGTGCAGATATTGATGAATGTGTGCTCTTTTCCAACGAGATCTGCAAAGAGGGCCGGTGCATGAACACCCAGCCGGGATATGAGTGCTACTGCCAGCAGGGCTTCTACTATGACAGCAACCTGCTGGAGTGCATCGGTAATCCAGCTCTGCTTTGTGCTAAGATCTGGACGTTTACATTAGGTTTCTCAGAGTAGGTATGCTGATCTTCGATCGTAGTTGATAAGGTTAGGTCCTGTATGTGATTTATGTTGAATGTAAGCCCCTGTATCTTCTGAGACCTTTTACACTCAATTTAACTTCAGTTAAATCCGCCCTTTGTCTCCTTTTACTGAGTTGATCTTCAGGTCTCACTTATTAAAAATAAACTATAATTACAGTTACATATAACTGGATTCAAGGTTTGAAGGTTTGCTTTTCTTCAGAAGTTTGGTGACTCTACCTCCCCCTGATTGGTTAGGGCTAGTTGTTTACTATAGGCTGGTCTGCCCCCGCAGATGTTGATGAATGCCACGATGAGTCCCTGTGTGACAACGGGCGATGCATCAACACCCGGGGGTCCTTCTACTGCACATGCAAGGCCCCCTGGATTCCCGATGCCTCCAACAAGAAATGTGTGGTCCCCACTGTCTCAGGTAAGTATTTTAGCTGTCTCTTGCCATTCACCAAGCCCCTTACGACTAACAGGCATTGCAGAATATCCATGGCACATAGGAATGCTGTGACAACAGAAACTTTCAGTGATGTATAACCAGAGTAAGGGCCATAACAGTAGATTAGTTGCATTGTAGGTGTGGACGAGTGTCAGGACCCCGGCAACTGTAAGAACGGGCACTGTGTGGACACCTCAGATTCCTTCTACTGCATCTGCTCCCCACCCTTTATCCTTGCCACTGATCGCAACAGCTGTGTCACGCCAGAGGAACAGGCAGGTGAGGATAATTCAGGATGGCATACAGGAGGAGGAGGGAGGCAAACTGTTGGGTGGGAGCTGGGGGGTTTGGGCAAGGTCAGGAAATGGGCCAAACTCTTACCCTTTCCCTGGTATAATGTGTCCTTGGCCATGGCAGATTGGTTGTAGATAGCATGTTTACCCAAAGATATTTCTGTCAGTATATAATTTCCAGGAAGGCTACTTGCAGTATAGAAAAGTACTGTGTGGCAGTGTATGAGCTGAAGGAGCTGTGTGAGTAGATTGACTTAATCAAGCCAGGTTTCAGAGATGGGCAAGTAATATTGTCTTTAACATTTTATTTACTTGATAGCTGAACATAGAGAAATCTTATAGGTGCTGAATACTTTGTAATTCCAGTGGCTCATAACTGAAATACAATATTTGTAACTGTGAATGACATTACTAATCAGTCAACCCATTTGAATTTTGATGGCAGCTTTGCTATACTGCAAAACAAATGATTAGCTTACCAAATGTTTTTGATGAAGTAGGCAAATGTTTGGAGATCACAGTTATTGTTTACAATACTGTATGTTTTCTTTTGACTGCTTCATTTAATACTATCAGGGGTGCATTCAGTAGCTGCAGCATTGCAGAAAGAGCATGTTTCCTCTTTGTACTTTTTTGATAGTGAAAAGCTAATTTTGCATACCTGCTAAATATAAACTTTTGCTGAACTGCCTGCCCATAACTCTTGTGTGTCTCTGATGTCTTCTAGTAGTACCCACTACCCAATGCCTGTCTATGTTCTTGCCCTGAGACATTGTCCTCTAAGCTGTAATGTGATTTCAACCAGAGACTGTATGCCTGTTTACACTGAACTCCATTTCTACTGTGACCCTTGCAGATGTGAATGAGTGCCAAGACCCCTCGTACTGTAGGAACGGAAGGTGTGTCAACACGCCTGGCTCCTTCCACTGTATTTGTGCTCAGCCTCTCACCTTCAGCGCTGCTCTCAAACAGTGTGTCTACGATGGTGGGTATTGACCAATCAGAGTCCAAGCTCGTCTGTATTTCTGTCTTCCTTCTGCATTCTGTAAACCCCTTCCCAAGCACAGATTCTTCATGCTCCGGTTTGTCTTCGCTTAAAAATAAACATGGATGGAGTGACTGGGATTAACTGTTGCTATAGGCGATATCATCAGTAAGGTCAGAGTCAGGGGTCCTAGCTGGAGGTCATGAGAGAGTGTAGCTGAATAGGGTGTGGGATACGTTGCATTACGCGATTTGACAGATTGTCTTCTGCAGAGTGACTTGAATTTCAGTACAAGACAGTTGAAGGGAAGCCATTGTGTTGGGGTTGTGGGGATTTCTGTGAATCCCTGGCAAAAAGGGGAGGGATCGGGGGGGAAAAACCTGTAGTGGAGGTTGAAAGACAGGGAATTTTAAATTAATTGGATAAATAAACTGTAATAACTTTATTGAACAACCTTCATCATTGGTTTAACAATTGCAACGTTGACAAGGTAGAAACCTCATATTTGGCACCACACCCAGGCTGCACGGGGCTAGTTGTCACTCACAAGTGGAGGGGTGGGAATTGGTGAAATACACTACAGCTTTATTATAGTTACATAGTTAATGCATTTTCCTTTTCTGTATTATTGTTTTTTTTTGTGTGCTGCAATATGCCAATTCCTATATGCTTGCCACATTTAAAGAGAAAGAGAGCGATTGGACACATTAAAAATATTAGAAGTTTTAAGAAATTTATAAGCAAAAAGCTATAATACCGGTGCTTGCTCAAGGGTCTAATGGTAATCCTCCACTTGTGACTGAAGGCCATTATGCTTTGATACAGATTACAGTGCTGTAAGCACTACCCCATGAGCCACTCATCACATTCAACAAGCTGGTGCTGAATAGCTTTCTTGACTTCAATAACACATTATTTTTGATAATGTACAAGGGTCGCTCATTTTGAACAGGTTGAGTCAGATTTTTTTTCTGATTCGGCAACGCCTACCTCATACTTCATGAAATATGAAATTTAGGTCACATTTGGAGTTGATTATACTGTGCCTGTAGTTCTTTCATTCACCCTGACTGTCTCTCTCCCTCTCTCTGTCTCACCACCCTTTTCTTCTCCCTTACCCAAACCCTCCCATTCGTGTTGATCCTCTCTCTCCCTCACACTGACCATTCCCTCATCCTCCCTCCCCCTCCCTGTTTACTTGCTCTCTCTCCCTTATCCTAACCCCTTCTTTCACTTTATTTCTCCCTCTCTCTCTCCCTCTCTCTCTCTCAGACCGCACAGCTGCCCACAGGGACGTGTGTTTCCTGGAGGTGGATGAAGGTCTGATCTGCACCATGCCCAGGAAGGACATTGTGGTCACATACTCTCAGTGCTGCTGCCACTACGGGCGTGGCTGGGGGCCCGAATGCCGCACCTGTCCAGAAAGGAACTCAGGTGAGCCTCGTGAGCTCCAGCCCAAGACCAGCTGTGCACCCCCCGACCCCCTCCTGCCACTGTTGATTCAGCTGTAGCACCAAGCATGTCCCCCTTGCCTGACAGTGCCACCCATTGGTGGTCCTGCCATCCCTCTAAGTCAGCGGTGCCCAACCTTTTTTGTGCTACGGACCGGTTTCATGAAAGACAATATTTTCACGGTCCGGCCTTCAAGGGGTGGGGGATAAATACAACGAAATAAAATGGTACGACCGGCATAAAAACAAATATAAAGTGCAGAAAAAATACAACTCACCATAACGCTGAATCAGTGGGAGCCCTGAGCTTGTTTCTTTGCAACGAGAAGGTCCCATCGAGGGGTAATCGGAGACAATGACACCCGAAGTGTGTTCTGCATGTCTAGTCTACTCCGTAATTTTGTTTTGGTTGCTGTCACTGCAGAAAACCCAGCTTCACCGTGAGAATCACCGGTCGCGATGAACCCGTATTTTAAGTAGGACTCCTGGTATTGTCTCTTAAATGCAGCTTTCTTTTTCTTGGTAGGCTCTTCTTCTGTCTCCTCGTTGGGCCTTTTCCCCTTTGCAAAGAAGCTCTCCAAAGACGTTTGTTTTTTACTCATGTTAGCTAGCTTGTGGGTTTAATTTTGGGGGTATCACGTGTACCGAGACAAGCCTTGACAAGTCTTGACATGCGTAAAGCACGTAGGCAAAACGTTTTTCCAAAATAAAACATCTTTCAGACTGATCAATAAAATAAGGAAATAAAATAATAAATAAATAAAATAAAAATAACTGATAGGAAATAAAATAAGTTATTTATTCTTTCTGTGCGGACCGGTAGCAAATGACCCACGGACCGGTCCCGGTCCTCGTGTGACCGGAGTCATCTTTGCTTGGACATATTTAATTTGGATTGGACATTTATGTACTATAATTCATATGTTTATATATACAACCATTTTTTACAACAAACCGGTGTCAACCAGCGGCAGATGGGTTCCCCCACTGAGTCAGGTTCTGCTCAAGGTTCTGCTTTTTCCTTGCCACTGTTGCTCTAGGCGTACTCTTGGGGGTCGGTTCTCTGTAAAGCTACTTTGTGACAAAGCCCCTTTATTAAAAGCACTGTACAAATTAATGATAATATTTACATCAGTGGTCCTCTCTCCAGGGTTTGGAGAACCGCAGGGTGTGCTGGTTTTTGTTGCTACTCAGCATTTGGTTGACTTGACTTGATAATTGATCAATTAAAGTGGTAATTACGCAGTTAACTCCCCTCACCTGGTCTCTTGGGTCTGAATTGGTTGCGAAAACAAAAACCAGCACACCCTGAGGCTCTCCAGGACCAGAAGCGAAGACGACTGATTTACGTAGCGCCTTCTATAATCTCAAAGCTATGCACGAAGGGGGAGGCTTATCGCAAATGACACCACATGCACCTCAGCCATGCATAGCAGCCATTTTGCACAAACATCTGTTGAATTGGAGTGGGTGGGATTTAAGACAGTTACGCTTATGGATGCATTGAAACCCAGCTTGTGACTTCAGGTGAAAATTTACCGTACTCTTTTACCATTTACCATGTGATCTTTATTGACTATAGCGAGTCAGAACCATGCTATGACATCAGCTCAGACCTGCTATTCTCTTCAAGCCTACCGGGGCAGGGGTAGAAGGAGTTTCTAAGCTCTCAAATAGCTTTAGCTTTCACTGTATGTTGAATTAATTGTCTAAACCCTGAGGAAACTATATTGGGCAGATGTTGCATCAGCTTTTTTCTGTTTAATTGATGTTTCAATATGCTTTGAAAAAGGTATGAGAAGAGTCTTACGAACCTTAGAGTCTTAAGAACCTTAATTTGTCTTTGCTTAACATTAGACTCAATGATCTGCGATTGTTCATTCTAATGCCATTGAGCTCGTATTAAGAAATTCTGTCTTTGTCCATTCAGTGATCTTCAACCGTCTGTGTCAGATGCACTTAGAAACAGAGTCAGACGGTGAGGGCGATTCCCTGGCAGCTTTCACCCACTACAATCCAGGCAAGTGTCTGCCTCCCATTCTACACTAACTTCTGTCTGTAGCGTGTTCAATAAGTGAACACAGTCATGTGTTTACCACTATGCTATGCTAGCATGATGTTCCGGAAGTAAATGCTGAAACATTGCTTGGCAACCATGGTGAAATAATGTAGTTTATATTGATTGGTGATTTTCTGTCAAGTAGAATGCAGTTAGTTACTCTGGAGAATACTACTTGTTGAATGTTTTTACTGTTATGGCTTTCTTTTAACACAGTGTCTGACACTTATCATTTCTTCTTTTTACCATTATGTATTTAATCTGTCACACCCTCATAACCTTTTAGGTTTCTCAAGATATGCGAATAAACAAACAAACAAATAAATGAATAAATAAATAAATGCTGTTTTCATACAGTAGTAGTAGTATTGATGCTTCTCTTAAATCGGGGGTGACTGGCATGAGATATGAATTATTAATGGAAGACCAAGTCTCATACTGAAGTTTTAAGTAGCTTATTTGCCGGTTAAGAAATTTAGTTAAATATGGAAAGAGAGTAGCCAGTAATGACATATTGAGCAGTTAATTAAAGTGAATCCAAATGAATGAAAAATATTTAAAATATGTGAATATCAACATATCAGTCATTGCCATGATATACCTTGGCAATGGGGGTGACAGTAAGAGCAGTCGTCTGGCAGTCGGAGGGTTGCCGGTTCGATCCCCCGTCCGGGCTGTGTCGAAGTGTCCCTGAGCAAGACACCTAACCCCCAAATGCTCCTGACGAGCTGGTCGGTGCCTTGCATGGCAGCCAATCGCCGTTGGTGTGTGAGTGTGTGTATGAATGGGTGAATGAGAAGCATCAATTGTACAGCGCCTTGGGATAAAGGCTCTATATAAATGCCAACCGTTTACCATTTTTCTTTTATCACTCACTACTTTTTTGGCTGTCACTCTCTGTCTGTCTGTCTTTCCGTTGGTCTGTCTTACTCCCGTTGTTTCTGGCTGTGAAGGAGACAGCTCAGAAGAGGACTCGGATGAGTGCAGCTGTGCTAATGGCCGCTGCGTCAGGTCCTATCTTGGCACCATGTGTGAGTGTAACCCGGGCTTCCGACTGGACCACTCTCGCACCCGCTGCGTAGGTATGTTACCGTGACAACGTGCCGCACCTCACTACGATCTTAATCACAGTTTTCTTAACAGAAAATGCTGTTATTTTGTTAAGTCTAGAGTTTAATAACCTATTTTAAAATAGAGGCCTGGCAAGACAGCAGCAATTGCTATTTGACACATGGAATATTCAATGTGTCAAACAAGAAATTTTCCAAAAAGTAATTTTAAATATACAATTAGTGCCAAAATAAATAATCTAATAGTGGTCACAGTGACGTGTGATATCAGAATAATAATGTAATGTAAAAAATACTCCAAATGTGCGTTTGTGAAAGTACAGTATGTTAGTATAGCACATTAGCCATCAAATGCATGCTTGCGAACACCACTGGATTTGGGATGGTATTTGAAAAGAAATGGTGAAGACCTCTGCAGTCCCCAGTAAAGGGTGTAATTCAGGTCAAGAGGACCAGCTTGTTGAATGAGATGAGTGGCTCATGGTGTAGTGCTTGTAATCTGGATCTACTGGCGGAGTAATGAGTGGTAGATTATTGTTAGACCCTTGAGCTAGCACTTGTTGTACAGCATTTTTTCTCTACATTCATACATGATGTTTGGCATAACATTCATGAGTCATTTGTGAGTTGGAAGATGTCCTATCTTTCCAATGGTGTAACTTTTAAGTTGGGATATTGGTGGGGGGATTGAAATACTATCACCCTGAGAACTATAACCATCTAGCGAGGTGAGGGGAGACATTTTTTCAAAGAACAGCTGTGAAATGATCACTTCTGGTGAAAATACTACAAATTACTGATCAAAATGGCTGGGTGTTTGTCGTGGAAAATATTGGCCGAAGTGGCAGAGCAGTCATGCAAAGTTGTTGAAAATCACAGAAAACAAAAAAAGTGGAATAAATCAGTTTTTAATGTTAATTTATAAAAATAATTAATAGATCTCATCCCCTTGCAAAAGAGATTTTGATCTCAATGGGACATTTGTGGTTGAATACAAATGCCCAAAAAGGTTTTTGATTGCCAGCTTCTATAGGAAATGGGTAGGTTGGTGAATTAATTGCTAATAAATAAATAAAATAATTTGGTCCATCACAAAAAGGAAGAACATGCTGTTTTGCCTTTAATTGAACAGAATGTTGTTAGAAATAGAGTATGTTCAAATTGCATTACTCAAATAAAACATGGTTAACATGTTACCATTTTTATTTTAAAGTTTGTTTCGGTACTATATGCCTGTTGTCATTAATGTTACAGTAACAGGGGAAGGAGCGCTGGGTATCAAGAGTGTTGACAGGGATGAGAACATTGATCCCAGCGCATTCCAGAAACTGTATTGACGTACTTGCATCATCTCTCAGCATTTAGCACATCCCCCATAAAGCACCTCTCTTCCTGCTCCTCACCACGTCTCTCTCTCTGTCTCTCTTTCCCATTGGTCAGATATTGACGAATGCAACGAACCCGGCCTGCGCGTGAACTCCTGTAAGAACGCCCGCTGCGTCAACACCATGGGCTCCTTCAAGTGTCTCTGCAAACACGGCTTCGTCCCGGCGCGACGACCCAACATATGCGTCCGCACCAAGGCCCTATAACAGGGCCTCCTCCCCGCCCCAGCCGGGGGTGCCCATGTCACAAGCACACCAACGCCCACGCCGAGCCGCCCAATCCCACTCCTTCCCTCTGCTGCTTTACCGGATGAAACCCGACCATAACTGTGGATGTGTCTTTTTTAGTTTTGAATACTTTCAAACCGAACTGTTACGGCACATCAGCCTTTTTCCTTTACTCCCCCCCCCCCCCCAATGTTTTTGTTTCTCTCAAACAAAAATTCTTGTCATATTTCTTCCCTGAATAGGTGTGGATACATGTTGATACAGACGCACTTGGCTGTGTCTCCAGTTGCGGTTCTCTAGAATAAGGCTTTCATTGGAAACGCAGTGTTAATAATGCTATTTCTGGTAGAGGAGACGCCATAGCTGGCTCATGCCCCGTATCCCCCAATGCCTGTTCTGCTTTGTCACCACTTTCTCACTCCTCCTCGAAGACAGATCGTTTGGCATTTCTCCGACAGTAATAATAGACGATTCCCTATATTTTTTTTTACCCCTTCGGCTTCTTTCAACAGCTGATGTATCATTTAAATCTAAATGACCAATTTGGTGAAATAGTCTTTTCTACTCAAATGATTCACACTTGTCATAAACCAATGTGGGGCAACGCTAAGATGGAAGGTAGACAGGAGCTGTTAGACATTTCTGGATTGTCCTTTTGTCTGTACTCAAGCTTTGTTTTCCATGAGATTTGTGGCCTGGTTTTTTACCTTTCTGCTACATTAATGAGTGGTATGTTCTTGACTTCTGAAGCAATGTCACACATAGTGTTTGAAAACCTTGGCACTTCACAGAAACCAAATTGCAAGGCAATTGTAATCTGAACTGAAGATTGGAAAGAAATCTTGAAGAAACCAAGACATTTTTGTTTGTCTTTGTTATTTCATTATTATTATTATTATTATTATTATTATTATTATTATTATTATTATTATTATTATTTTGTTTCCATTGAGAGTTAGATTTGCACTTTCTGTTCCACTTGTAATTCCTGAGTTTGTATCTCTGGAGTTGCACTGTATGTATATTGTCATCCTCTGGCTTTTGGTCACCTTAGATCTCTGTTTAGAGCAGACCAATCACGGACCAGATCGTCTGCCGTCTCTTTGTTGTATATGAGACCAAAAGTTGAAATTCCTGGATCCGGTTCAGTTGTCCCAACTTGGTCCTGGTGTATCTTGGGTACCTGAGTTTTAGGCCTTTTAGTTGGGACCACTAATCCAAATCCATCATGAAAAATCTGAATGTAAATTTAGCTCTTTTTGTTTTTCAAGGTTATAGTATGATTTTTAAAAATGGTGCCTGAAGAAATGTAAAAACAATTACATTCGCTGAGTGCAGAAGGCAATGTAATGATCAGTTCGGTTGGAGAGTTTATCAGTTGACACGGATGCCACCTTCAGAAAAAAGGCTGATAATTGATGCATACAGAAATGGATTGACTATCAAAAGACTGTGGAAGCTTGCCCTCTGTGTGTAACAGGAAAATGACTCTGGCCCCAGGATAAAATAGGGAGCTTTGATGATAAAGAAAATAAAATTAATGAAGTTTGTGAGCTGGACGCTTGTTTTCCTGTTAACTTGAAATGAATTTTGAAGGGCACTGCTGGTCTCTACAGCAGCTATCCCCTATGTTCTGAAATATACAGTAGCATATGTATGTGTTATATTTGATTGTCCATCTTGCACACATCTGAGTATTTACGAGTGACTGAAAAATATGGAGGGTGTCCCAACATAAATTCCATAGAAAAATAGTGTAATCGTATTTTGACCAGTAGATGGCAGCACAGCTTAAAATCCCGCAGTTTATTTGCTTCGCAGACCTACTACATTTAAATGAATGTGTGTGCTAATCCTATTAATCAAACTCACTATATCAAGTATTCCACATTCATTCTTCAAAGAAAATAGCCTGTCTGTGTCATTTATGTCTGAAAACATGCAGGAGTAAAAAGTTAAAATACAAATGCAGCATCAGTATCATCATAATGCCAAGGAATACATTTGATACGGCACTCAAATGTGGAAGGCCAAAGGCTGTAGCATCACATTTTTAACACTGGAAACAGGAATTCTACTGTAGGTTAATGGTGTGGCCGCTCAGAGTATGGTTGTGATATACGAGTACAAGCCGAGGAGGTCATATCCCTCCTCAGTACATTTCAGTGTTGTCTGGACATCATAGCACATCATACATGCATGCTATAGGTTATAATTTCACTTGTGTATAATTATTTTAGTATTCGGGGTATACTAGCTGCCAACCTAGTATGCTACTTGGAAAGTTGATTTGCTGTTCTAGGGTTCAAGTTTTATCTATGTGATCAGTCTCGGACTTGGAACTGTACCTTCTCTGGGGTCTCCAACGCACTTGTCCCTGGTTCTGATTTGCACTTTATTCTACGTCGCTCTGGATAAGAGCATCTGCTAAATGACTGTAATGTAATGTAATACCAATTATAATGTGTGTGGAGATCAGCATAGATGCAAAGCAACAGAATTTATCCCACATTATCGTCATATTCAACTAAAGCTACACAAACAACAACAATAATTTAAAAAAAATTGTAATTCTGTAATAGCTGTGCACTCGCACGCTTGTGGGTTGTCTGTCATCACTTCTTTTTTTAGTAGGACTTTCGTGAAATCAGGGTCAAAAATCCAAAGATAAGGAGTTATGT
Organism: Conger conger; assembly: GCF_963514075.1. Lineage (NCBI taxonomy): Eukaryota > Metazoa > Chordata > Actinopteri > Anguilliformes > Congridae > Conger > Conger conger. The sequence goes on along the minus strand of NC_083766.1, from coordinate 10,913,974 downwards.
TGTTACAAAAATAAAAAGTGATGAAGGCCCCCTCAGGCCTGGTACTGTACCTTGTTAAAATATAATTAGAGCAGTCTGATAAGGAGGAGCAGCAGGAGGCAGATTCCTCTTTCTGTGGCCCAGAGGCGGGACAATGTGGGACAGGCCTGCTGAACCCAGATTAAAGGCAGACCAGTGACACTGAAGAGTCCTGCAGCTGTTGCCCTTTGCTACTCCAGTGCATGGACACCCGCACCTAATACTCACGACTCGCACACTGATGCGAATGACACGGCGACATTCGCTCGGGAGGTAAGAGTGGTCGTCTGGCAGTCGGGGTGTGTTGAAAATTGACACTTAACCCCCAATTGCTCCCAACGAGCATGCGTCCTTGCGTGGAAGCCTGTCGCCGTTGTTGTTTGAGTGTGTGTGTGTGTGTGTGTGTGTGTGTGTGTGAATGTGAGGCATTCATTGTAAAGCGCTTTGTGTAAAAGCGCAATATAAAATACAGTCATTCACATTACAGAAGCCTTTGTAGCCTTGCGGTTTGGACCCTTTTTATTTTTGTTCTAATGGACTACTGTGTCTGTACCTAAGTTGCTTAATTGCTCCAGTATGTGTTCTGATTATTAATGAATGAAATATATGATCTTCAGGTTGAATCCATGGTCTTTTGTAAAGCCAGTCTTCGAAGATTTTGTTTCAGAACCGTGTTAAACAGCAGCTCTTCTGACAATTTGCTGTTATACATATGTCCCCTCTGTGAATATGTGTGCGAATGTAACAGCAGTCACAGAATGTCAAAAGTACTAAAAGTCATTCACTTGAGAACTGTACACAAATGAAGCCTGATGTAGAGTTGGTAGACATTTGCAAACACAGTTGTTGTAACAAGTCAATTCAATTTGATTACGAATTTGGTTTGGTTTCAATATTTCAATTCCCTATTGATCTAATCAATATGGCATCCTAAGTGGGACACCCTAAGTGGAGCACACAGGGTTTTTGTACATCCCGTACACAGAACTGTGTGGAAATAAACCAGCCATTTTGTGTCAAAGGATCTCCAAATAATTATCTCTTAATTGTACACTGACAGCATTGAATGGGTCTCCAATTATAGTCAGGTAAAGGACTTCTGGAAAGGTATTTTATGAGGGCCTTTTAAGAACCAAGAACCATTATTGTGTCTGCATCAGATTATATACAAGTCACTCCTTGTTCTTTTGACAAAAAGAAAAACCGCATACAGAAATCACAATGTATGGAATTGTATTCCTTTTTCATAGCTCCCTGAGAAAGCTTAGACAATATATTAGCAAGGCAGATTGGGTTAGATGTCTTGCATTATTCTTACAGATATTATGGTGTCAACGTCCACAGTCCCCTCACTGCATCTCCTCTCTGTCCTGGTTTCATTTTCATCTAATTATTCTCAAAGTTCAATGTGGAACAGGAAGGTGCCCTTGAGCAACTCATTCGGTGGGGGAGGGGGAAGTGAGTGAATGAGAGAGAGAGAAAGAAAGAAAGAGAGAGAGTGAAAACCCCAGAAATAGGCTGTCCCAGAGAGATGGTTCAACAAAAAAAGGACTGAGAAATATAAATATCTTTTAGTAGGTCACCCAGACTAAAAAAGAATAACCCATTGAATACTGCCTTCAGTTGCAATGGGAGCTCTGATGATTGGTCTTATTAGTTTCTATTTGGCTGATGGCCTGTGAGGAGAGATGGCACAGAACATTCTTTCTGCTTTTATGTAACATTGTAGGAGAAAATTCTGATACCATTATGCTTTAGTGGGAATTCCAGTTACTCAACAGAAATATGGGCATGAAATGCACCAAGAACTCACTGGTTTTAGTGGCTGGTCACCAGTCCAAGCACATGACTGCAATCCTTTTTCATCCAAATTGAAGGAAGTTATTTTTAAAAACAAGGTTAATGTGGTTACTGAAATTAATCTACAATAATAATGTCCCTTTCCGCCTCCTCTCGTTCCCTGTTTATCTCCCTTTTCTTTCAGCTTTTTTTCTTCAAGATGGGAATGACATTTCCTATGGCGACGTTACATTATTCTCTTCTTTTTAATACAGTATGTCGCAAGGAGTATGGAGGGAAATTGAAGTATAACTTCTTGACTATTGTGACTGGAAAATGGAAACGTGCACAGTTAGACTAGAAACACGCATTACAGATGCTACTGTAATGCTTCTGAATTATGTAGGTCATAGGTGGCCTGAATCACTTCTAGGTTGTGTTACAAAGTATTACCATTGCAAGCAACATACTGGAAAGTGTAGGTATTTTGTGGGATATGGTTCAAATTCACAATACAGCTCATAATTTTATCAATTTTAGCTTGATTCAGTCTCCTGAAATTGCTGAATATGGAAGGGGACATCATTTGACTGACGTCCTTGGCTAGATGTGTAACATAGTCCTAAGTGAGGAGCATGTACTGTATGTGTAGTTACATATACATTTTCTCAATTAAATTAATTCACAGACACACAATAAACATACACATATCTCATATTTTATCTCTTGCTCTTGTACAGTATACAGTGGTCTAACCTGGCAGGTCAATTCAGGTGCCCATCCAGATGGATGGCACCCTAGGCTAATGTCCTATGTCTACCTATGTCCTATGTCTTGAACCAGTTCTGGTTCTATTAGTCTATTGATGTTGTGTTACTTGGTTACACTGAACAGCATCTTTGCCATTATGAAAATCACTTTTGATGACGGTTTTATGATGAAAGGGCCTCAGACGCATTCATTCCCTCAGCCCTTAAACACTGTACTCGTATTGGGTAAGACTAAGACAAAAGTGGTGGATATCATGTCAAAAGGTAAAAGTTGGAAATTAGTCAATATTTCAGTCAAGAGCATTTTACCCAGTGCTGTTAATGAAAAGAACAGCTTGACTGAAGAAGCAGGGGGCTTTACACAATGCTTGACACCTTTGCATTTCAGGCAAAATTGCATACCTATCTGGACAAAATTCCCCCTTATTAATATTTCTCATGCTCCTTTCTAACAGAAAAGTCTGAGAATACCACTGATAACCTAATATCCTGTAAAATGTAATATTGTACATTTATATTATGCTATACTGTATATTCATAGTCCAGGTATAGTCGGCATTACTGTGTGTATCTCAGAAAATAATTATTTTGGGCAAGCACTCAAACCATGTGTTTATAGTCTCCACATCGCAGAGCAGGAGGCCAGGGAAATGAGACACTAGGCTGGGGGAGAACAAACAGGGAACCAGTAATTACAGTCAGCCACTGCTGTAGTCGGCTGTGTATTTGCAGCCACAAGCTGCACAAAACCGTTTGATCTCCTGACTCCAGAGATCTTTTTCCCCCCGCCTCTCTGGGGGGTATCTCCAGGGTCACTTGCTATAGCCATGAGGGTGAGCTTATTTCCACCCTACACACATACATGTACACATGCACACACACACACACACACACACACACACACACACAAACAAACAAACACAAAAAGTACACACAAGAACTCACCAAAAAATATGCAGACAATATAAATAGAATGTAGTTGCACTCAGGTTTACAAAGAAACACACACACAATTATTCTGGGAATACATGTTTTAGAGTGAACTGGTCTATGACAGAGTACAGTATATTTTTAATCGTTAGTTCAGGGGGTAATTGCAATGGAATTTGGATCCAGTCTCCACCCAACCCCAACCCCCCTGACACAAGAGATGCCCCCTTCCACACCCCCACTGGTTGGTCTTGTCCATAGTGAGAGGACAGAAGGGGTTTAGTGCAAATTGCTGCAATCTGCAGAAAGCAGGCCTGTGTAAGCAGTGTGTGGGCCAGGCTCTGGCTGCCAGTAGGGCCCTGATATCCTATACTCAGCTCTTTCTCTTTGTCACACTGGATTTCGGATAGACACTGTTTTTATGTTTGGAAAAAGGAGGGGGAGGGGGTGGTCGGGGATGGGAGTTGGGAGCAATGACCATGTTAAGCATCGGTCAGACGTTCCATTTTGTTTGGTGCGTGCCATGAAATGTGAGGTGAGGGGGATTACAGACAGAAAAGGGGGCATACGTTTCTGTTGCTGACCAGTTTGGTTCTGGTTCCAGGACCCAGAGCACTTGTCAAAAAGCTGTAAATAAGACACAAAGGTGTATGTAGCATCTCTTGAAGAGACAACAAGTCACACTGCAAACCAATGCAAGACCTGTAATTGTGCTCCGGCTTGGAAATCTACATTCAGAGAAACAAACCCTCCAATAACATGCAAAAATAAAGAAATATATAAAAATAACATTGTCCTTTATGTCACCTTCGGGCATATCTCCATCACCAGTCACCATAGCGTGAAGCCACAAATGGCTGTCACATAAATAAGTCATGTAAAACAGCCTCATATGTCAGGCTCAATATCGTTCTCAGTAAACAGTTACAGTTTTCACTGTAAAGTGGCATTACTCAGCCAAACTTGTGGGGATGTGCTTTACTTATAAACCAATGGAGAGTGAATACTCAATCAGAGAGAATCACAATCTTATATGGCTGGGAGTCCAATTGGAGGTGATGATTCACAAAGTGAACATTCTCTGGTGGTGCTGTCTTAAATAATATACACACTCAATCAAGCCACTCGACTTGCAATTTACAGCTACGTACTTCGCAGTTGAAAAAGCCAAAGCACCACTCAAGTTGACGTGATCAAAAGTTTGAAAAAGCATCCATTCATACAGTGAATATATGTAACTGCTTTGGGGGATTTGATTAGAAATTCAGTTTTTTCAGCATTGAGTTTCAGTTGAAATTAAGTTAAAATCTGTATTCAACTTTCAACTCTCAAAAAGCCACAATTTCAAAGATGACTCACCAAAAGCTTTCAGTTTGTGAACATCTGCAAATAGTTTTTGTATGCCAATTTAAATAAAAGGAGCAGGAATCGAGGTAGCTATAAAACATGTTAGCTAGCTAGATAGCACATCTCCCTTTATTATAAATATCACAGAAATTGGTGTAAATAGTCATAGTGCACGATAATTTCCGGACGATCCAGATGCCTTGGTAAACTTGCCACACACCGAAGTGGGAGGAGAGCCACTACTTGGGGTGTGTCAGTCAAGACTGAGTGGCTCATTGCCATTTTGGTGAAGCTTATTGCAATTTTCCAGTCAGATGGGTCCATATTTCACCCTTTTGCCACCCACCTGCTCAACCCAGGTTCAAGGCACAAGTTTCAGTCATTGACAATTTTTTGTTGATAGTATGCTGATCAGTTTGTCTTTGATATTGATAAATCCCACAAGCAGGAAAATGCACCAGTTACATTGTATTTACTGTTAATTGTTTTTCTCTTCTTTATACTTTTAATTCCTGTATTTACTTCAGTTTTTAATTGTTTGTGGCTATATCAATATCAAAGAGTCAGATAAACAACAAGACATGTTGTTATAATTTTTTTGTCTGGAGGGCAGGCTACATCGATAATAGGTAGCCTACAAGTTCAAGAATTTGGGTCAAGTTCAAGTAATCAAGGAGAATGTAGCATACGCAAGTTTTCCACTGGAAAAAAAAATAGCTCAGTTCAGTTTAGTAAGCCATATTATTCATATGAATTAATGATATAAGTGTACGTTGTTTTTTTATTTTGTTTGAGCAAAAGTTCATACCGAGTCCTTCACTGCTGGCTTGTTAGCCTGAGTCATGATCTTTCCTGGTTTTATTTTGTTCAGTAAAACTTGAAAGCAATACTTGAAAATGTGTCAGTATTTCTTAGCTATAGAATAACATGTTTAAAGTTTTGAGCTACAGGTTTAATGACAAATTAAAACTAGTCCATAATAAACATTTAGGCAATGTTTTATTGAAATTCTGACAGAAGAATTTCAAACAGATTTCTCTTATTTATGAGATTCCTTAGAAGTCAGTTTTTAGAAGAAAAATGAATAAACATCAGTCTGCACCGGCTGCAAATTAACTTTTTGGGAGAAACATCTGCCTTATCCTCGTCTTCCATTGTATTTGTAGTGACTATGGAAATTACCAATACAACCGATTTTAATGGTAATGGAAAGAGTTTGATTTGATTGGATTTGAATGAATCAAGGTGCACCACATCCACTGATAATTTTGTGAGCATAATTTTGTGAGTCCATTTTTCCCTGCGCCCCTGGCTTGACTGTGAAAATGGCAACATTTAATTGCCCCGCCTAGCACGTCAAGCACCTTGCCAGGTGACTGCGTCAATGTGCCATGCAATGTTGATTCCGGAAAATATGGCCCATTAAGTCTATTTTATAGCTTTAGACCATGAAACCCAGAATGCCACTATATCAGCCATTGTAATACTAGCAGGGCTTCAGAACATTCTGTGAATATCTAAAATATCTTTGCAGACACAAACCGACACAAACTAGGCAGAAAAAGGTAAAACCATGTGACCAGTCTTGTGATTTGAATAAGCATTCATTCATGAAACAAATTCAGTGATCACTATTTCATAGTGCTGCAGTGTTTTTCCAGACGCTCCAGCAAATGAGACTTCACATAAACTTTCTATGATCTACTTTTTTGTGTATCGGTATTTTAGTTTGGCTAGGTAAGCAGTGTTTGGCTAGTTAAGTTTGGTCACTTTTGCTTTGTTGTTTGTTTGTTTATTTGTTTGTTTGTTTAACAGGTAGCAGTTGAAATTGTACTTCCCTCTAGGGTCTTTCAGCGCACTTATCCCTGGTTATGGGTATGCACTTTGTTGTACGTCGCTCTGGATAAGAGCGTCTGCCAAATGCCATTAATGTAATGTAATGTAATGTAGATAATCACCCTGACAAATGGCAAATTGCTTCATCATCAACATACGTCTCAGCTGCAGATAGTTATTGTTCTTTTGGTTACATTGCTATGTGGTGCTTATTGATACATCTTTGTTTAACCAAATTCAATTGGGAATAACAACAACACTATAAACTCATTCTGTTAAGGGAAGCGACTTATATTATTTTAGCAATTAAATGCCACCACAGCATCCAGAAAATAGCTGTTCGCTAAATTGTGCTTCAAAGAATTCTTGTGGAAGGATTACTGGAATACAAGCCAAATGAGCCCATGCACGCCTATTCTACTTTTTGTTCATGAAGAGGAAGCAATGAAAGAAAAAAAAAAAGCAGTGATGATGTGTCCCAATTTACCTTCTAACAAATATGAAAGCTATTTCCAAAAGAGTGATGGAGAAATGCCTATTTCCTGCTTAAAAACTTAAATTTCATGTTTCTGTTATTGCAAGTCAAAGAGAATTGAACTGGGGGTGCATCACAAAGCAGGATTACTGAGTTTGCTATATTCAGTGAGCACTTTATTAGGTATTTATTAATTTATTTTTTGACTTATTAAGTCTTCTGCTGCTGTAGCATATCCACTTAGAGGTTTGACATGGCCATGTTCAGAGATGCTCTTCTGCATACCACTGTTGTAATGCGTGGTTATTTGCATTACTTCGATCATTCTGGCCATTCTCTTCGGACCTTTCCCATTAACAACGCATTTCTGCCCGGGGAAATGCTGCTCATTGGATTTTTTGGTTTTTCACACCATTCTCTGCAAACTCTGTTGTACGTGAAAATACCAGGAGATCAACAATTTCTAAGATACCTGTCTGGCACCAACAACCATTCCAAGTCACATTGATCACATTTCTTCCCTATTCTTACATTTGGTCTGAAACACAGTTGAACCTCTTGACCACGTCTGCACGCTTGTATGCATTTAGTTGCTGCAACATGATTGGCTAATTCAATATTTGCAATAACAAGCTGGTGTACAGGTCTCCCTAATAAAGTGGTCGGGGTGTTCAACAAGTAAAAGTTGGAACCTTTTCAAAACTTGAACATGGACTGAAGTAAAAACAGCTGCTCTGGATTTTACTTGGTGAACTTCAGCTAACTCAGTAATCCTACTTTGTGAAATAACCTCAGTGGTTTATTCAAACACACACACAAGCTTCCTATAATTTTATATCAGTCTTTCACATTGCTGTGGAGGGCTGAATTTTAGCCCTCTCTTTGCAAAACTGCTTTATTTCAGTAAATTGGTAGGTTTTCCAGCATGAACAGCTCGTTTCAGGTCCTGCCATAGGATCTTGTTTGGATTCAAGTACAGACTTTAACTAGACCACTCCAAAGCCATTTCTACAGCTCTGGGGCTCCACTGAACCACAGTGAGAGCCATTATCTTTAAATGGAGAATACATTAACAGTGGTTAATCTTCCCAGGAGTAGCCAGCCTGCCAATTTTTGGTATCCAAGGGCATTGCAATAACTCATTCAGGAAGTCACATAAGTTCCCAGAAGAACATCCAAAGAACTGCAGACCACTATGGTCTGTGTACACAGACACACACTCACACACAATATTTGCGTAGAGGTTGCCTTTTCATTTTATTGGTTTAGTCAGTTGCAAAAGTAATCCAATGAAGACTGAAATTGGGAGTGTTTTTGAGGTACGCTACTGTAGAGGCTATGCTCTGACCGGGTGTTTCTTACACAGCAGCTTAGAGGGAGAAGCAGATGGTGAGTACAACACCCTGAGGCCATACTGCCTCATCCTGTGATGTACGGAAAGGAGGACACTCTTTTCATATCAAACAATGCAGCAACGACACACACCAATGAGCAAGCATTTCAACCAACTTTTATCAGATCATAGTGAAAATCCTATTTCAGAACAGAGGTTTATGGAACAGATGTCATATTCCTAATGGGCTGGCTGTGATGATAATGAAAGGAAAACAAATGACAAATGTTGCAGAACCTTGGAGATTTGTTAAACTATTTATATGAACCAGAAGCTATGCAGTCATTCTGAATAATTACTATACAGTTATTATGGCTATGAATTATACTGGAGTTACATTTAGAGTCTTGGATAGTAAGGCTCCTTGTAGCCTTTTTGATACAATTAACTATGGGTTGCACTTTACTAAGTTATTTGGTATTACTGTTATGTGGAATGGACTGTCATATCTGCTCTGCAAATAACCCTGGAGAAGGACATTGGCCAAATACTACTAACTAATACATGCTAATACATACATGTCATACAGTCACCCAAATTATGCTATTGCTAATTGAATTTCCTTGATACAAAATATTTTCTCCTTTGAAAAAAAACAACATAGAGATATTTTACGTCAGGTTCTGTGTTTTCTGTTATCTGTTTTGTCAAAGTCTTTAGCATTTCTGTTCATTTTTACCCTCTGTGCACAACGTAGTCTGTCGGTTCATTCATTCCCGGTCATACGTTTCACCTGGCTCCCACTTCCTGATTGTTTCCCCCACCTGATTGTCATTTCCCTCTTGTTACCTGTATATAAAAACCCCGTTGTTAGTTTAGTTTGTTGCCAGACTGTTATGTGTCCCGACCTTACTCTCCAACTTAAAAAAATAAAATAAAATAAAAAAATGTATCTCTGTTTTGACCGGGTTTTTCTGAGACCATTGTCTCTTGTTCTGTTTTGACCCATAGTTTATCGACCCTGTTTCACTTTTCGGTTTTTGGTTCTGTTTTTGTTTGGACTGCCCATGTGATATTGACCCTTTGCCTGTGACATCCATTGATGAAGTCGTCTTGGATTATCAAGTATAGAACCTTTTCCCCTCCAGAACAGCCTGAATTCTTTGTGGCATGAAAAGTCCTGGAAACATTTATTTTGGATGTTGGTCCATGTCTCCATAGCATCACAGTTCCACCAGATCTTTCGGCAACACAATCATTCTGCAATCCTCCCATTCCACATGATCCCAAAAGTGCTACATTGGATTGAGATCTAGAAACTGGGCAGGCCATTGGAGTAAATTGAAGTCACCGTCATGTTTGTGGAACTGGCTTGAGATGATGCATGCTTTGTAACATGGCACATTATCCTGCTGGAAGTATCCTTTCTAAAAGTAGACTGTGACCATAAAGAGATGCACATGGTCAATAACATGCTTGCATTCAAATTATGGGGCCAGTGTGTGCTAAGAGAACATTCCCCACACCATTAGATGACAACCACCAGCCTGCGCACAAATCAGGATGGATCCATGAATGCGTGCTGTTTATGACAAATACTGACATTCTGCATGTTGCAGCAGAAATTGAGATTCCTCAGATGTTTTCCCAATCTTTAATTGTCAAGTTTTGGTTATCATGTGCTCACTGTAGCCTCATCCTCCTGTTCTTAGCTAACAGATATGGAACCCAAAGTGGCTTTCTGCTGCTGTAGCCCATCCATCCTTCAAGGTTTTCTGGGTTGTGTGTTCAGAAAAGTAATTTTGCACAGCACTGTTATAAATAACAGTTTTTTGAGCATTTGTGGCTTTTCGGTTAGCTTGAACCAGTCTGTCCTTTCTCCTGTGACCTCTCTCATTAACAAGGTGTTTTCACTGACAGAACTGCAACTCACTATATATTTGTAATTCTCTGTAAACTTAGCCATTTCTAACGCTTGGTCACACAAATAAACCTGTTAGATGCAGCCACATGGTGGTTTCCTGTTTTGAGAAGAATGCTATTTGTATTAACCAGCAGGTGCACCTAATAAAGCGGCCAGCAAGTGTATAATTGGGCCAATATCTCGCAGTCATCATGTTTTGTTACCACAGTAGCATACTAGGCTACAAAATAATGCTATCAAGCAAAATAGACAATCTTTCGGAAATAGCCTGTATAAGGTCGTAAATAGCTCCAATAAAGTAGTTAAACTCGTTAAAAATCGATGCAGGCTATTAACTGGATTAAGTTATCCGTCGGTCAACTGCCGACTTCACTCTCACTGTACCTCTCTCCTGATCCCGTAGGCTAATATCCATCCGCCAGCCAAGTAATGTCAAACATGGCATGGACACAACAGGATGCTACACATGTTTTAAGGTACCCACATGCATTCTGGCGGGCTTTTGAGAGAGTAAAGGGAATAGAAAGAAAAGGAATCTGGAACTAACAAAGCCTAACCCTCGAAACGACTCCGACTCAACCATAAATTGTGTGATTAATCCGTAGCCTAACGTTAGTGTAGGGAGCGCTGAACCTTTCAACGCGGTCCTGAATGTGTGACAAGAGTATAGGTCCCCCCCTCCCCCGTGTCATTCAATCTTTGAACGGGAGAACGGGACAACGGCGGAGGACAGGAGAGCGGGGAGGCTACCACCAGCTAGTTATCACCGAAATACAACCGCTTCCATTTGTTGCGGGTTACTGATATTTCCTTAGAGGGATTTATTCATGTGCCCTTACATGCTGTGCTGCACTAGCAGCGCGAGTAAGAGAGACACAAGGATACGGATTGAACAGATTTAAGGGAAACGGCTCTGTCTGGGTTTTAATCGTTTTTTTATTTAGCCATCTATGCGATTAGATTTCTGCGTTCTAAATCAACGACATTTGACATCTTTTGTGGGTCTCCTAAGAAAATAGAGCCTCGATAACGGGTAAGCTTGATTCTCTCAAATACATTTGATTTGAACATGCCATCGAACAGCACAGTATGGCATAAGATATGCTTTTGAGAATTTTCTCGTTTGATTCCCTGCAATTACCTCACCATGCTTTTGCCCATTGTCTCGGTGGTCCCCCTACGAGCCGATTCACTCTGACGTCTGGCGAAATTAATAACATTAGGCTGGTGTACATAAACGGCAGCAACCTAGCTATCTTGTTATCTTAAAAAAGCAACATGGTCAACAAGCTTATTTTTATCGCATCCTTGAACATTATTGTAAACAAAAATAAAGCTAAACGAATTCCGCCGTGCTCCGGTAGGTATGTTTCGGGCACGGTAGCTGCTCTCGACAAGCTAGGCTATGTTTATTTATCACACAAAGTGCAATGCATTTTGTGAAGTGGTCAGGCTATAAACTATAGGCTACTCTCGTTATGTCTTTCTCAAGACATGTATTATATATGCACAGAAATGATACCTGGATGGCCAACTGATAAAATCAAGTTTTTAATAAACAGTAGGCTATTTAGTAGCCTATCAACCGAACCGTACACATTGCAACATGTTGCGACATTGGATTTATTTTAATCTGTCCTGCATGAGACGAGGGGACACGGATTATGTGGGATTTGCAGACCATTTCTTTCTAGTGTTAATGCTAATCATTGCCGAAGAATCTTCTAATTTACCCACTCGCTTCCCTGTAGGATTTTTCTTTATGTACGTGGTTGCCACAATGCAGTTGCCTACCGTTATGGAAATTATGCTATATCTTCTCGTCTTTATTCATGCTTTCGACCTGCGCCTGTCGGCATCCATTCATCCTGCATTTTCCTATATGGTACGCTGGGTCAAACTCGTTCCACCAACTAGGCAGGCTACATAGATCTGTAGCCTAATTTCACTATCATCAGAGAGAAGGCTGTAATGGGCAAATCATTTGAATGGTGATGTTGAATTGCATGATATTGTACAGGCTGTGAAGTCCGCTCTGTTGGTCCAGGCTTGGCACAAAGGATAGTCATAAAAAAATAGTTTTTTAGATCCCGCACTCCACCACCCCGTGTCGCCTACTCGATGTGCGGAACAAACCATTACCTTTGAAGTGCATTTCCTGAATTATACAATGATCTAAAAAGTTATTTTGTTGATGTGGCGTGTGACAGACGTATTGGTACCTTCAGGAGCCCTTATACCGTCTTATTGGCTGGCTGATGTAGGTCATTAGGCTTCCTTTGTTACCGCACTCAGACACTGGCGGCGCGGACCCCATCGACCTAGCAGGTGGATGCCTTTTGGGGCGGTTTTTCTATTCAATTTTATTACACTTGAATTTAAAATAGTCGTTTTAGTTTTAGTTTAGAATAATTAGCCAACAGAAGCACGTTGGAAGAGGTTTACATGCGTCTTTGTGCGTGGTAAAAAGATACATAAAACCATATAGGCCCAAGTGTTTATTTTCACATAAGCCCTTTTCCGTTGCCAATGTTTTGTTAAAAGTTTCTTAAAGGCTAATCTATCAGTATAGAATATTGTGGATATGTGTTAAGTACAAGAGAGTATTGAAAACATTAAACTGAGAGCCTTCAGAGAAGGGCAATATCAGAAGTATTGTGGAAAGGGGTGCGTGCTGCTTTAGTTGACATAAACCATAATAAGCAACACTGAAGCTGCAATTTTGGCAGGAAGTTTATTACACAGCTGGGGAGACAGATTGCGATTTAGTGACGGAAGAACGATATGCACTAGATAGAGCAGACACATGCACTTTTACCATGTGAGATGTAGGACGAAATTACGTTCTTAAAGGGGACCAGACTGGTTAACACAACAGTAAGTAAGATTGATAGCTTTAAAAGAAATTCTGGCAGCATCATAGAGGCAATATAGGGAACTGAGCAATGTATAAGGAAATAAGTGAAAAAGAACATTTAAAAGCAGAAACCAGAAGGAAGAAAGGAAGATCAGAAGTGAGAGAATTGAATATGGGGGAAAAGGACCAAAGCTGGTACAAGGACTTTTACAGAATATTCTGTAAGGGAGTGATTGAATAAACAAGTCAGAACTCATGTGTTATAGTTATAAATTCTAATTTGAGGGAAGCAGCAAAGAGTCAGGGGTGACCCTTAGAAGTTGTGCAGAACAGGGATTATAACATTAAATTAAGAGGTTACTGAAGTAGAAAGGAATACAAAGTCAGATTTGTGTGGGTCAGTTTAAGATGGAGGAAGGAAGTGCCTATGTGTCTATGTATTTGAGAAATATACATTTTACAAAAGTGCTGAACTTTAAATTAAGCATTTCCTCCATGTTTTCAGGTTCTCAATATGTTTTAATACCGGTATTATTCCTTGAAGGAAAGTGCTCCCATCACTTATGTTCAGGAACCTCAAGCAGGCTTAATAGTAGCCTACTTAATTATGCAACATTTTATTAACCCTCTGGGCATCCTAAAAGGAAAATAATAATGCATATTCAATGCATATGTTGTTACTTATGTTTATTGTGGTATTAGTATGTAATATAATACAATATAATGCACCGAGTATAGACTGACATGTTTTCATAAGCTTTACATCTATGATTTTATAATACTCTTTGCTAGGCTCTTCCAGTCCTCTGACTTGGCATTCTAATACAGTTCTCATCAAGCTATTTACCAGCATCTCATTGGCAGCATAATGAAAGACTTTGCAAGGAACCAGGGTGCTTGAGGCAGAGAAAACATAAGGACGTTTTATCGATATGTGGACATGGTTGACTGACATAATACCCACACATGTATGTATCATTAATTTGGAAGTTGCATGAAGGTCAATATGCAAAGATTCTTTCTGTTTTTCCCAACTACCTCAGCAAGAGTAATATTTCCAGTTATAGTAGTGCTACTGTAGAAAGCAGGATGTAAAATGTATTGTTCTCTGGGCGTTGGTATTTGTCTGCAGATAGTGAGTGTGACACTGTTTTTGGGTGAATTGTTCATTTCAAACCAGCTCTTCATACTCTTTAGCGTTATTCTAATGGCTTCTTCTTCCTATCTACCTGTGAGTGTCTTGCTATCCAGGCTGAAACTGCAGCTCTTTGACTGACCCCTGGTATGGTACAACTTGGGGACAGGAACACAACCTCACATAAAACAAATATACCGTGACCCTAAATTGTCCCAAGTGGACTTACACAATATCAGAAAGTTTCACTGGTGCAATTAAGCAATTAGCTGAGCCGAAATGGAGTCTCCTGGCCGTGCTGTCCTGTCCGGCTGGAATGTCAGTGGAGCAGCGATTGAGTGATGGAAGCTGGGGAATGTAAACAGGGCCCCACAGAGTGCTGACACTCCCAATCCCTTCCATACAAACTTGTTTCAACTCCTGTCACTCACACAAATGCATTGTACTGCGATGGACCACGGCGAAGCAACTATGCCGTGTCATCACTATAACTACCGGTGTTATTGTTCATGTAATGCGTGCGGTTATTGGTGCAGTATTCTCTGTTATGTTTTAACTTCTCAGTCCCTTCCACATTCAGAGGCAATAGCAGGTTATGTGTATGCTAGTGCATATCCTTCCTCTTTTCTACCAACAGATTCACACATTTGGTTTGTTTTCCGTATTAGTTACAGTGATTGTGCAACTGTTGGCTATCATGCTGAAAGAAACCTGCAGAATATTACATTCTTAATAAAATCATGAACCCCTCTAATGTCCTGATTTAAGCCAAACTACTGGCAGCTTTAGTGTTATTGGTTTCATTTATGAAGCAGAAGAAAACATTTCCATGTAACTGACATATTTTTAGTGTAACACGCTTAACCTTCCTGGCTGAAGTACAGGGAAGTCATGCTTCAGTATTGAATTCAGTACCTCACATGCACCTAACCTTCTGCGGAATAAAATTATGTTTTCTGCTGGATATTTAAGCAGCTCTCATATTCCAAGCAATTTCAAGATTCCATTTCAAAAGACTCAGCAGAAAAATACCTGTCAAATGTAAAGACAGATTAATGTTGTGCTGAGGTTTTTTTGGGCTTAATTCAGATATCATTCTAAACATACAGTACAGGGCAACTTTTAAGTACTAAGGTTAAATTTGAATGAAAAACCAACCTTCGTTTTGTAGATTTTTCTCTGAAACGAAATCATCTGGAAAGTAAAGAACTTGGAGATTTTTACATTGATGTGTATGGTTTTGCCGTCATGTTTTTCCAGCTAATTAAATGGTCTTTACAGTAAAAATATATGTGCATATTTTGTCAATATTTTGTCTCCAACATTTTTATAGTTCAAACAGCAGCCGCAATTGTATATATTACCTGCAATTAGTTGAATGACCTGCAAATATGTGGACCAAATACTTTTTACTTTAAGTCTGTATAAACATTTCATCTAGGGTACAAGGATGGACATATTCAATAGAGAATTCCAATTTTTGCAACGTTTGACGGCTATAATATCAACAGGATTAATTTTGTATAGAATAGCCTAGAAAATGGTTTTCAGACAAATGTCATGTTAAGGTTGGCATGGATGTAGTCATACTGCTCTCTTCACTGTCCTCCGATAAATTTGATATACAGTATTGTGCAAAAGTTTTAGGCAGGTGTGAAAAAATTCTATAAAGTAAGAATGCTTTAAAAAATAGAAATGTTAATAGTTTATTTTTTATCAATTAACAAAATGCAAATTGAGTGAACAGAAGCATCAATTCTTCTAGGTACACTTGCACAAAGTCAGGGATTTTGTAGGCATATAGTCAGGTGTGTGATTAACCAGTTATACCAAACAGGAGATAATGATCATCAATTTAATATGTAGGTTGAAACACAATTATTAACTGAAACAGAAACAGCTGTGTAGGAGGGTTAAAACTGGGTGAGGAACAGCCAGACTCTGCTTCCAAGGTGAGGTTGCTGAAGACAGTTTAATGTCAGAAGTCATACACCATGGCAAGACTGAGCACAGCAACAAGACACAAGGTAGTTATACTGCATCAGCATGGTCTCTCCCAGGCAGAAATTTCAGGGCAGACGGGGGTTTCCAGATATGCTGTCCAAGCTCTGTTGAAGAAGCACAAAGAAACAGGCAACGTTGAGGACAGTGAACGCAGTGGTCGACCAAGGAAACTTAGTGCAGTAGATGAAAGACACATCATGCTTACCTCCCTTCGCAATCCAGCAGTGCCATCAGCTCAGAATTGCCAGAAACCAGTGGGACCCAGGTACACCCATCTACTGTGTGGAGAAGTCTGGTCAGAAGTGGTCTTCATGGAAGAATTGCGGCCAAAAAGGCATACCTCCCGACGTGGAAACAAGGCCAAGCAACTCAACTATGCCCGAAAACACAGGAACAGGGGTGTAGAAAAATGGCAGCAGGTTCTCTGGACTGATGAGTCAAAAATTTAAATATTTGGCTGTAGCAGAAGGCAGTTTGTTCATCCAAGGGCTGGAGAGCGTCAAGGGCTGGAGAGCTGGACAAGAATGAGTGTCTGCAGGCAACAGTGAAGCATGGTGGAGGTTCCTTGCAGGTTTGGGGCTGATCAGAATTAATGGTCTCCTCAATGCTGAGAAGTACAGGCAGATATTTATCCATCATGCAATACCATCAGGGAGGCATCTGATTGGCCCCAAATGTATTCTGCAGCAGGACAATGACCCCAAACATACAGCCAATGTCATTAAGAACTATCTTCCGTGTAAAGAAGAACAAGGAGTCCTGGAAGTGATGGTATGACCCCCACAGAGCCCTGATCTCAACATCATTGAGTCTGTCTGGGATTACATGAAGAGACAGAAGCATTTGAGGCCTAAATCCACAGAAGCTAGTTCTCCAAGATGTTTGGAGTTCCTTCAAAAGCTGTGCGCAAGTATACCTAGAAGAATTGATGCTGTTTTGAAGGCAAAGGGTGGTCACACAAAATATTGATTTGATTTAGATTTTTCTTTTGTTCATTCACTTCTTCTGTTCATGCATTTTGTTAATTGACAAAAATAAACTATTTCTATTTCTATTTTTTAAAGCATTCTTTTCACACCTGCCTAAAACTTTTACACAGTACTGTATAAAATGAAATGGCCTTTAATACAGTTCGTCATGGGCCTTGAATTCATTGAGACTAATAGGCAAATTCTTGTCTAGGAATGCCAAGTTTTTCACCCCAGATGATCCAATGGATTTATCTTTTTAAATCTTTAATTACAAACAGTGACAACAAATTGTCAGCTGCTTAACTTAGAGATATAATCTTATTTTGGGAGTTGTTCATTCAAAGGTACATATATTTACTGGTATATCACAGATATACTGTCAATGAAGATAAGTTCCAAATAGATTTTTTGATGCCTGGGTCCTGGGTAAGAAAATAACAGTGAAGAGAAAAGCCAGAATTAAATACAGAACAAAGAGTGAAGGAAACAAAGAGAGAGTTCCCAAGAACCAATATGGAAATTGTATGGTATTTTCCCCCTGAAATTCCTTTTTAGGAAAGCGGAGATATGTGTCTGCATAAGACTCTGCATTAATGCTTATTTGTGATCCCACAATGTGTCTTGTGATTCAAACATAATCTCCTTTTTTAACGTGCTCCATGAACAATATATAGCTAAATCAGAGATTGCGATAATGGAGGATTCTGCATTCTATAAACGCAGATGTTCTTTTTTTAAGATTGCAATGGGCGATGAGCGATGACCCAGACATGAACCAGACATCAAAGTAATTGCTCCTGTTTCTTTACTGTTTTCCAGTCATCTTTGATGTCTGACATTGTTTATTGATCATAATTTCTACGCAGCCCTTAATCGCATTGCAAATTCAGAGAGAAAAAGCATAATTTGAAAAGTCAAAAATGAGATGATATGCTCTAGGCAGCCTTTTGAAAATAATGCTTTTCATTAGTTTTCTTTGCGTGTCAGCTTTGTATTGTGGCCTGTTGAACTACGGAATATCAAAAAAGTATATCACCGCATGAGGTGAAAAAGAAGGCTAGTAGTACATTGCATTCTGTATTAGTTTGTGATAAGTTACCTCCTCCACAACAAGCCGTTAGGAGTTGGAATAGTTAGGACGATAACAGGATTGGCATTAGGTAGTATATTCGTAATCACAATAAAAAATGTGTGCAATTTTATAGTAGAGCTGGAGGAGGCTATAGCACATGTGGAAAATGTATTCCAAAGAAACCTATATAGCTTTTTAATTTTTCTGCCTAAAATCTATTTCTGCCTCCGCCCCTGTAGCTTGTGCAATATACATAAAACATACTGGGTTTTATTATTATTATCTATGTGGCAAAAATGTGTTTTGATCAGAACGCCAGAACATTAGCTTATTTCTGTTACAACTGTCATAACAAATTTATGAAGGAAATATTGTACATTTATTGTGTTATTATTATGAGTTGTGAATCACAGTAAGTGAATCCCAAGTGATTTTTTGTAAAACACCGATTTTTAAATGTTCTGCATTTCAAAGATGCAGCATTTCATGGACATTTGCAACTGCTGCCGAAAGTGACTTTCAAAATTAGATTGAAATACATACAGTATGCTGTCATGGAGGGGGTTTCCCCCTGTATGTCTTTTTGGCTGAACAGTGAAGGATCTCAAAACCGGCATCATCATGTCCGGACTGCATCCATTCCCCATTGCTGTTAGCTATGGTTCAGCTTTATAATCTCTTTTCCTCTGCTCAACTTCTGAAAGCTTGCAGTTGCAGATTCCTCGCAGTGTAACCAAATTCTGGTTATCTTCAGCTGCCAAAAAGTGTATTGCAACAAAGACAGCGCCCGTCCACTTCCGACAGTTCTCGGGAAACGAAGGTTTGCGTGAGGGTGAAAACATGTACCACTTTTCATGCTCATGTCATAACATAGAAGTTAAAATGTGTATGCAGATGTAAAACAAAGAGTTGGTGTGTCAAGAAGAAATGTTCCATAGCCAAATTAGTGCCTGCTATCTGATACCATGTCCCCACAGATACACAGTGCTCAGTTGCACACAGTAGAGTCCAGTTCTTTTCTGCTTCCACTGCCACTTCAGATATACTGTAGCAATACTGTTCTGGATGTAACATAAACTATGTACTGTTCAGAACACGGTGAGTTTCCACCAGAAGTTAACGTCCGTTAAATGGTTGTTTTTCTACTGAGGAATGTGGTTTATGATTATGGTTGCTTATTAACTATCCCAGACACTAAAGTACTTTGATGCAAATTGGACCAATAATTATAGAGAATATGACAAATAGCTGCACAACGTGTTTGGAAGATTGTGTTAGCTCACGTAGCTCAACGCTGCCGTATAAGCCTGCCTGGTTCGTAGTCTCTCATTAGCAACAGCTTCCCAACCACAATGTCACAGTAGGAGCACTATTACCATGTAACTGTATGCTGGATGGTGTATGTGACTCCTACCAAGTTTTTATAAAAACGGATGGAATTATACTTTAGACACACAAAAACCAAAGCAAATTCTTTGGTTATTTGTCATGAAAGTTGCATTGTTCAGAACACGGTGAGCTAACTTGGTGTTCCGAACACAGGGAGTTTACGTTACTAGGGAATGCTTTTAGGTAGGGCTGCACAATATAACACATTTTTATCGTCATCGAGATATGAACATGCAAGATAAACACAGCTTGAACTGCAATGAATAGTATTTATAAAATATGATATTCTATTTGATGTTCATGTGCAATTTTTTCAATAAAAGCATGTTGCATTTTTTTAATCCAGTGGGCATAAAAAAAATAAAAATCATTCTCTGGGGTCTATGTTAGCAGTGCACCTAAAGCAGAAAGGCATTATAGCTGCACACTTCAATATTCGTTTATTTATCACAAGTCATACCGTCGTCGCAATATTCAACAACATTATTGCATATTGCATATTTGTCTCATATCGGGCAGCCCTCCTCCTAGGGCGCAGCTCCAGGGAGTGGCGGGAGGAGACGACTGGAGGAAGGAAGGATGCATTATTTGAATCTTTGCACGCACCCCAAGAGTGCTTGTTGGGCCTGCAGCATGGTACTTATCTAGGCCCTGGGCATGGAAGCCAGGGCACCGCAGTGCCTCAGCCCATGAACTGTAGCCTGGGCTGAGGACAACAGTGGGACGCGGTATGGAAGGTGCGCAATGTGGGCTGGGTTGCCTCAACCATTATGTGTGTATCAAGGTCACATATTATGTGATGTGCATTAATTTTGTGAATGCGCAATGCACACCTTTCTGCAAATGTCTCTTAATTTCTCATACTCTGCTGAGAAACTGAAGTAGGAGATAGCCTTTATTCTATTATAAATGGTAAATGGTTGGCATTTATAAAGCGCCTTTATCCAAAGCGCTGTACAATTGGTGCTTCTCATTCACCCATTCATACACGCACTCACACACTGACGGCGATTGGCTGCCATGCAAGGCACCGACCAGCTCGTCAGGAGCATTTGGGGGTTAGGTGTCTTGCTCAGGGACACTTCGACACAGCCCGGGCAGGGGATCGAACCGGCAATACTCCGACTGCCAGACGACTGCTCTTACTGCCTGAGCCATGTGGCCCACAGTGTTATTATAGCAATGTTAGTATTATAGTGGCTGCCTCTTTTGGTACATATGAGTATCAGAGAAAAGCTAAATGAGTTATTTGCCTTTTTGCCTGCACAGTGAATGACAGCCCACCTGGACATCACAGACATCATCTAGCTTGTGCCTCAGAGGATATAATCACATCATAACTTCCACATATCTTCTATCATGCTCAATCGTCACTTTTCCACAACACCGCAGTAGTTTGCTGATAGCATTACGCAAAAGCATTAATAGTAGACCGGTGGTTGAGATGTGCTCCTTTAAGTGATGTGAAATTGATTCTGGAGCCATATGTGATAGAGTGGCTCCATCCCCCTCTTTGCCAGAGCTGTCAGTCAGGCGGGGCAGCTTCGGCTGAAGGAGTCCCTGGGTAATTAAGACATGTCACCACCACTCTGAATGGTCAGCGGGGTTTTGTGTCCAGTTGACCTCATGGGCTGGGCCTTGACCCACAGGTCACCCCAGGAGACGGGGAAGAGATTTGGAGGCATCGGTGCATCACGTTACAGTCCCTATAGCACTCTTTCTTGCACTTTATTGTGTTTTAAATGTGCTACCCATTATTGCAGCTGGCATTCATATCCGCCCTATGAATTTCTGTCATTTTTGACACAAACCGTATCTATACCTGACTGCGTTCGCATTTGACTCTGCACTCTCTTTGACGCAGTAGCCAGATGTGTTCTACTGTCTGTTGATTCATCAACTTTATTACCAAGAATTACTTTAACGGGTATTAAAGCTGGAGGTTTTAGTACAGCTGTCGAGCCCAACCTGGAGTCAAGAGAGCTGAGTCTGTGATTGGCTGGTCGAGGTGAGAGTTGCACTGCAAAAAATAAGTCAGCCTCAACAAATATTTTCATACTTATGTGAGATTTTAAATCGTATTTCTTGATAAACAAGGCAAAAATATTGCCCGCGAGGTAAAACCTTTCAACTCATTTCAAGAACATTTCCCTTGTCAAGCTAATATTTTCTACTTGAGAGAAAACAATCTTAAGTCTTATATCAGGACATTTGCAGCGCGCAGTGGGGCCCGGGTCTGCTTTCGGGCGGCCCGGGCGATGAAAGGCCTTGACCACGCCCTTCAGCTTGTGCCTCTCGCCCAGGGGAGGGGAGGCAGGGCCTTCAGGCAGCCTGCTCTAAACTGGCCTAATCTCCTGAATTAGGCCATGTGGAGAAAGAGAGAGAGAGAGAGAGAGAGAGAGAGAGAGAGAGGAGGAGGGAACCGGGACAGAAGTAAACAAGATTAGCATCGCTGCAAAGGAATCGAGGAGGAGTGGGGACAGTGCACGAAGGAGTGGAGGTTAAATCCGTGTACAAGGGAAATGCTACTTTTTGAATTGGGGGGGAGGTGTAGTCTATTAATGATGACATTGGAGAACTAACCTTATAAAGGCGGTTCTGATTACCTAAAAGTAATGTAGTTTGGAACCTTCTCATTGCTGGTTAATTTATATGCAGTCATTCCCCACTTAAACACCAAGAAACCTATACCTGCTATACAGAGAAACTGCAGTTGTGGTGTGTTTGAGCTCAGATGGTTGTTTTATTCTTGACTGAACAACCAGGGCAGCGGTGGGTTGTTGTCAATGAATCGCAGCTGACCTACTGTACTGGAATTATAAGCATTACAATCTCGTAGTAAGAGGCCTATTGAGGCCTGGATATGTGCATGTGGAGCACGTAGTTGTGTGCATACGTGCGTGTGCATGTGCGTGTGTGTGTGTGTGTACATGTGCCTGTGTGTGTCTGAGTGTGTGTGCGTGTGCGTGTGTGTGTGCATGTCCGCGCGTGTGCTGTCCTTTGTGTGTCCGGGTGGGCGCTGGACTGGTTGATGAATGTGAAGCTACAGACGCACAAAGGGTCTACAGGCTGCCTGACGGAGCCGCACATTCAGCCCGCCCATCACACGGGTACGTCTGTGGCCTCCCCCACCCCCCGCAGCCGGGACAGGAACGGCGCGACTCCCGGCTGGGCCCCGGGGGGCCCGGCTCCTCTGTTGTGTGGGGCCGCAATGGCGGGACAGCCTTTGTGTGGAGCTTTGTGGGATTTCGCTGAGCTGCTCTTGACTGACAGGTTGAGACAGGGATGGGCCTGCTGGGGGCTGTTATCCTCTCCTCTCCTGCCCTTTGCTCTATCCTCCTCTCCTCTCCTGTCCTTTCCTCTATCCTCCTCTCCTCTTCTAACCTCTCCCCTCCCCTCTTTTCCTCTCCTGCCCTTTGCTCTATCCTCCTCTCCTCTTCTAACCTCTTCCCTCCTCTCCTCTCCTGCCCTTTGCTCTATCCTCCTCTCCAGTCCTCTTCTGTCCTTTCCTCTATCCTCCTCTCCTCTTCTAACCTCTCCTCTCCCCTCCCCTCTTCTCCCCTCCTCTCCTCTCCTGCCCTTTGCTCTGTCCTCCTCTCCTGTCCTGTCCTCTATCCTCCTCTCTTCTTCTAACCTCTCCTCTCCCCTTTTCTCCCCTCCTCTCCTCTCCTGCCCTCGAGGGAGACACCCGGCCAGTTTCATCACGTCCACAATTTGGTGCAATGATTACTATTCATGATTATTAATATTCATACTCATATGAATACTTAAGTCAGTTTCTTGGATTTTGGGTGAGGGCCATGACTGTGTGTGTTATTAAGCAGATATCAGAGCTGGCGATTTGTAAAAAAAAAAAAAATGTTTGGGGAGTTGGTTAAATTTCAATTGTTTTCAAAGGTTTAGTGCTTCAGATAATGCTTGCGTTTATTAACTCACAGATAGCACCCTTAGGGCAGTTGCATTTCCCTTGCATTGCAGTTTATAGCCTAATAATGGATAGTTTTTAATATTTCCAAGCTGTACTGTGCTCAAATAATACTTCACAGTTGGGTGCCAGGTGTATTGTAGGCCCCAGTGCATTTGGAGACACAAGCTCTAAGCTCAACAGTGCAGTCCGTAAGTCTTTAGACAGTGGTACAATTTGTGTTCTTTTGGGTCTATACTCCAGCACATTGGATTTGCAATGAAGCAGTGAATAAAGAGATTTAAATGCAGACTGTCTCCATTTATTTCAGGGTATTTGCCTCTATATCAGGTAGTCTGTGTAGGAATTACATCCCTTTTTATACATAGTCCCTCCATTTTAGAGGACCAAAAGTAATTGGACAGTTGGCTTCTCAGCTGTTTTCGATTAGTCCGGTGTATTCAACCGCTTCCGTAGTGCAGGCACAAGAAAGCTTTTAGTATCTAGTTTTAATTCAAGACTTTTGATAGCCTTTGGAGTCTGTTATTGGAATTTGTCAACACATTGTGCCAATGTGTGCGAAAAAGGAGCTGGAGATTCGGGTGTCGCCGAACGTGCCATTTCCCGTCTCGCAGCGATCACTCAGCATTGCGTTTTGACAAGATAACCGGGAGAGAACAAAAATGTCATAAAAACAAACGAGGCAGCAGTATTTTATTCGCATAAGTAATAGCGTCTGTCAAAAGTGCATATCCCCCTGGATTCGTTCCTGGCCTCTCCCCAGAGGAGCAGAGGCGTGTGCGCAGCGTTCGGGACCCCCTCTGCAGTGGGGAGGGGGGGCTGGGGCGTGCGGACTGAGTTCCCCTCTGGCCACAGCGCTGGGGCCTGTCTCTCTGCTCTCTGATTAACTAGCCCAGCCAGACGGAGGAAAGCGGGTCAGAGAGGGTGGAGGGAGGAGAGGGGAGAGGAGGCTGTGAGTGCGTGAGACCTCGCCCATCTCTCTCTCTCTCTCGCTCTCTCTTATGATTCTCTCCCTCCGTCACTCTCTTCCTGAGTCACTTTCCATCCCTCTCTTTTTCTGTTCATCTCTCTCCCTCCCTCTGTTTCACCCCTCTCTCCCTCCCTCTGCCTCTCTCTCCCTCGCCCCTCTCTCTCCCTCTGCCTCTCTCTCCCTTCCTCTGCCTCTCTCTGTCTCCCCCTGTCTGCCTCTCTCCCTCCCCCTCTCTCCCTCCCTCTCCCTCTCTCTCCCTTCCTCTGCCTCTCTCTGTCTCCCCCTGTCTGCCTCTCTCCCTCCCCCTCTCTCCCTCCCTCTCTCTCCCTTCCTCTGCCTCTCTCTGTCTCCCCCTGTCTGCTTCTCTCCCTCCCCCTCTCTCTCCCTCCCTCTCCCTCTCTCTCCCTTTCTCTGCCTCTCTCTGTCTCCCCCTGTCTGCCTCTTTCTCGCTGACTCTGTCCTTCCCCCTCTGTCCATCTCTCTGCCTCTCTCTGTCTCCCCCTCTGTTTCTCCTTCCCTCTGCCTCTCTCTCTCTCTCTCTGTCTCTGTCCCTCCCCCTCTGTCCCTCTCACTTCCCATTGGCAGCTCCATTTACCCTTGCCAGCTGAAAGTGATGCCGGTGTGTCCATGCTCCTCCACGGTTCCATGGTGCTAGTCGTCCCCGGCCGTGGACATATGACCATGTCGGTCATATTGTTATACCCCCCCCCCAGCAGGTAATTACAGGCCATCTAAACCAGTGGAGCCGACTTTAACTTCCTCCTTTGCTAATAGCAGCTGAAAGAAAACTT
Source organism: Conger conger (assembly GCF_963514075.1). Classification (NCBI taxonomy): domain Eukaryota; kingdom Metazoa; phylum Chordata; class Actinopteri; order Anguilliformes; family Congridae; genus Conger; species Conger conger. Next base: position 10,888,448 of record NC_083766.1, on the reverse strand, counting down.
CCACCAATCAGTGTGAGGTTTTTAATGTGGGGATTTGCGCGTGGGTGGCAGTGTGGAGACAGATATGCCTTTAGACTGAGGTTGTCTCCTGCACAGGACAATAAGTGTTGCCCATGGCTTTGTTCCTGACAGGATCGCTGTGCAACAGCCTTATTCACCCAGCAAGTATAAATATGCTCATATTGAAACCTGTTTCATTTTGTTGATTTTGTTTTTACAGTTGTTTCTCAGTTGCCTATATGTACATTTCCTCCCCTGCAGGGTTCCTTCATTTTGTTTTCCATTCAGAATTCCATGAATCTTCACTGTTGTCCTGTGCACTTCTGGAGTAAATCCTTTTCCACTGACACTTTTTCATATGTTGGAAAACACTTGTATAAGCAAATCCATTTAGCTATTTGTTGCTTTTTACCATTAGAAAAAACAACTTCTCAATATGAAATGGTTACTATAGGTTGTAAGTGTGGCCTTTCAGTTTTCGTGGCGCACCGCTGTAGCTCTTAATAGAGTAAGTCGAAGGTGATTTCAGTCAAAGTCTCCACTGAGGAGGTAGGCCAAGCCCGATTTTGCGTCCAACTAATCATGTTTTTTTTCGTCACATAAATTCATCGCTGGGATACAGCATATGTGCAGTATCTTTGCGGCATATAAGATCTGATTTTCAGTAAATATGTAGTTTTTCCATGGCCGAGTTGATGTTGGGCTCCTACAGCATCCTTCAACAAAATTAACTTATATTCTGTTGATGATGTAGTGGCTGGCTTTGCACCTACTGCTTATAACAGTGATTCTGTTGCCATATTGCTCTGTTCTGGGAGAGTCACAATATTTGATTTATTTGAGTACTCTGCCGTATGCCCCCTGTGATTATGCATACTTTAATGCATCATGACATGAGTATTTTCACATTACAATGCAGTTATGTAGAACTGCATTGGAATGTGATTATTACATAAGTACCGGGGCATAATGGGTTGGAAACTGGTCTCAAGTACGTTATTTCTCAAGTAATGTTGTACGTTGCTCTGGATAAGGGCGTCTGCCAAATGCCAATAATGTAATATAAAGCAGGAAATATTTGCTTGACGAGTGAAATTATCATTCCATTGACGAATCTTGAAATGAGTCGAAACTCATTACCCTCAGCCGTCTGTGGGCGGAACATTCCGACCCTTTCTACTATATGATCTCTACTAAAGTCATCATCGTTGAGGAAACACAAGCAAAGCTGCGTATATTCATGTGGTATTTGGCAGGGGTGTTCTTCCTGATTCGGCAGTCCTGGATTACACCTCAGGTTCTGACAACTCCTTTATTCTCCCTGTTTCATACCAGCTGTGAGAGGATTATCTGAAAAAAACCTTTTTTTCAATAATGAGCTATGAAGTCACATGGGTGTTTTGATCTTTTATCCAGCTTTGCGATTAAAGTAAAACATAGGAATTGCTCACTGTATTAAAACAAAAATGTTTGGGATCATTCTTTTTCCAAATGGTCAGCTTTTCTTGAATGGTTATGGTTGCTTTTGCTTTTACTAATTTTTATGTTTTTGTATCATAATCTTGTGTTATTATTTGTTGCTTTTCTTAATGTTTTAATATTTTCTCCTGGAAAAGGAGCTTTTGTTATATAGATAACTTTGTAATGTTGGCAGTGTACTGTAATGGTTATGAAACTCGACCTGTAGTTCAAACATAGTGGGTTTGATTTCCTGCTTTGGCGCTGCCTGTGTTCCTGTAAGCAAGGTGTGTAACCTGTTTCAATAAAATATCCAGCTATAGCTGTGAACATTATATCTGTGTTTCTCAGGATAGGGGCATCTGCTAAAAAGCTACAGCTAAGGATTTCTGCTAGTTATTGTAACACAACTGTAATTAGGTTATAAAATCTTTGACGGCCTCTCATTCCTTAATTTATTTTTTAAGGAGTATGAAAGGACAGATTCTTACACATTACGTTTATTCGATGCCAGTATTGTCCTGTTTGTAATGTGAGTGGAGCTCCGGAGGAGAAATCCATCTTGTGTTCCACTCGAAGGCTAACATTGTCAATGTGCAATTCATTTTGTCAATATTCATCATTCACAATGTCTCCCTCTGTGGGGGCCAGTTGCACAGTTCAGCAATACAGTATTTTTCTGGGTCTGTTACAGTTCGGGAGTCAGATTTTTGTCAGCATAAATAACGAGATTTGGTCCCTTGTGCCTGTGACAGATTTCTACCATGACCGTTCTCTGGCAGTGGGGTTTAAGTTCAGTGCTTTTGCCCGTAAGTCCATTCCACCATGGTTGGCTCTGATAAGCTGTGGCAAATGAATAGCGTTCTATTCGCTCTCCGCGGCGAGCGGTCCGTTGTCACATCTGTGCCAGGCTGGCTGTACCGTGGGGGTGAAAGGTCACCTAAATCCTGGTGTGAGTGGAATTACCCATGGCTGATGTATGGCCCCTCTAGATGAATTAAGGTCTTGTGTGGCAGACAGACCCCCATGAACACCCCGGTCTGGGTCAGGCCTGCCCCTACAGGCCCATAACTGCCCAACCGTCTGCTCCGTCTGTGCATTATTGATCGGTTTCTATTCACCTTATCGGATGTTGTGTGGGGGAAACTGCGGCTTTAAACAAATTCATTTTGCCGTTGGTAACAAAGGTCATTGAGTTCATGTGTTCAGTAGCAGCAACGGAGTTGAATTACACAGCTAATTGCATCGCTGACATTGTGCCTCATAAACCTCTCTACATAAGTGATGCTTACTGAGTGATTTTGTTGATTTTTGTTCATTGTTTCAATATTGAAATAAAACAAAATGCACACAGTAGGCTTATTTCATGAGAAAAGCTGACTTCTCGCCATTTTCTCATTTATAGCTTTTGGAAAGTTAATGCAAAACTGGGTAGTAACAGAGGACAAAGATGTAAAGGTGTAAGGGTGCACCACAGTACTGACATGTTCCAGAAGGACAAGGGTTGCAGCAGAAGCAGGGGGTAATATGCCCCTCCTCTGCTGCCTCATTTAGAGGGGGCTGCACTGGGCAATTAGAGATGGAGTAGGGGGAAGGTTGTTGTGTTTGTGGCAGGCACTGGGGGGACGCCTAGCCCTCCTCCTGTGTCTCTCTGTCCCTCCCCCCAGTGTGTCCGCTGCCTCAGGTCAAATCAGAGGACTCCATTTTAGCTGTCTGCAGCTGTCCCGCCCCGGCCTCATCAGCAGCCCCGACAGCGGAGGGGGAGGAGCTCCGATTAGTCCAGATACTCAGCCGCCCCCCCATACACGGGACTGCACACCTACTGCGGCATCCTGGGACAGGAAGCCGCCGCCACCGTGGTGACCCCTATCAGGGTCCGTTAAGTGGTTTACCTTTGGGGAAAGGAATAGGACAGAAATCATGGTCTGTGCGTAGTGGTGTGTTTGTTGTTTTGTTTACCTCTTCTGCATTAAAAGCCTCTTCAATGTCAACAAATAGCCAACTTGCTAGTCCTGGTCGTTTTAGATTTATAGGTATACTTCTCACAATTACGTTACCGTACGACTACATAACTTACTTACTGTATGTATCCCCGTCTCCTGGTTTAGTATGTTCAGTTTTCCATCTTCACTATTCCTGGCTTGTTTTGGCCAAAAATGGATCTGTTGTAGTACACTGTGTAGCACCTTGTTCAACATTGATAACAGCTTACAGCCTGAAGCATTAGCTTTTCAAGAAGTGTTATATTTTGTCAATGATAAAGAATACAGTTTGTGGAAACAAGCACTGTATTGAGGTAGTCTATTAACATTGTGGTACACTGCTACATATGTTTGTGTGTGTATGTGTGTGTGGGTGTGTGTGTGTTTGGGGGTGTGTGTGGGCCTGCGTGTGGGTGCACACAAGCTTGTGTCTGAGAGATGAAACGTATCCTTATTTTGTGAACAGGACTAACGAGAGGATTACTTTTTTGCTGTTTTTTACTCCATGTACTTTGGCCACAGAATGAACCTGGTGTCATGTGAATCACATGGCAGGCATGTGAACACGGCCGTTAAGGAAAGCATTAGCCAGCCACCTGCAGAAGATTCCGGAAAAAGCACCTCAGTGAGGCTTATGGCTGAGGGAACTCGCTGGACTGGCACCCAGACATAACTGCACTGAAAGCCTGGGCATTGGACTGTGTAGCGCTGCCCCAAACACACAGCGAAAGAAGATATAATTTTAAACAAAACGTCTCATTTAATTAAATTTAATGTGATGCTTAATTAAAAATGCTTTGGTCGGAATAATGGCCTGCGTGCTGTTTGTAAGGGTTTTCCAGCCCTGACCTGCTCCCCCCAGAGGCTTTCTCTGCGCTCATAACGGACAAGCTCTCAGTGACTCGTAAGCCCCCTGCTTTGCCCGTGCTGCAGAAGAGCTCTTCAGATGCTCTGGCTTCCTGGAAGGGGAGTTTGATGTCATCCTGTGTGCTGGGAAGTCTGGGCCTATAGCCCCTCCTGCCCTGTCGGGGGAGATGGTGATGTCATGCGTTGGGGTTGAGGTTGATTGGCGGGGTAGCTGTACCTCACCTTGCGCGCGCTGGTCACCTGGGGAAAGTGTGAGATGAGGTCGGTGGGGGGGGGGGGGATTGGGTCTATGTGCTTCCTGTTCTAATCCAGGGATAATTACACGGCAGTGCCTTTCTATTCCCAGCACTTTCGCGATCCGCCCCTAATGGGATTTGCCGTGCCGTTTGTGTGTGCTTTGATGCGGGCCTGCACACTTCACGTGGGACAGCTGAATTTAAGTTCGCTGATTTACCTTTCCTACGCTGTCATTCCTCCTGCTTCTTCTTCTTCTTCTTCTCCTCCCTTTTTGGTACTTTTGCTGTTCCAGGCCTTTCCATCTCAACGGCGCCCCCTCTGCCTGGTATAGACTGTGCACTCTTACCTGCCCTGCCCTGGAGGCTCCTTCTGCTCCTGTCACTCCTCCAGGCCCTGCTCCCTCTCTCTTTGCCCCCCCTGCTCCCTCTCTCTTTGCCCCCTGCTCCCTCTCTCTACCTCCATGTCGCGACCTTGGAATTATAAGGCCCTGCTTTCTGAGTGCTTTTGAGATATTCAGCTCCAGGCAGATGCAACCTTTTAGAATATAATTTTTTTTGTGTAGAACTTCACGCCTATATTTAGTGCCTATTTATAGTATATTTATAAACAATGTATTCATGACTCTAACTCAGCCCCTCCCTGGCTGTACACCCCCCCCCCCCACTCCATTGACCACCCCCATCCTGCTCCTCCCCCTCCCCTGGGCACCCCTCCCACCCGCCCTGCCCCTCCCTCTCCCGTGGCCACCCCTCCCTCCCAGCCCCCATGCCTCATGTCACCTTCAGGCCGTCCCTCAGGACGTGTCCTTGCATCAGCTGCGGAGCCCCGTCCCCTGGGCGTGCGTCGTGTTCGGTCCTCTCCTCCTGCTACCGCAGCATCGGACACGGCGCTGTCCAGTCAGAGCTGATTCTCACAGCCCCCTTCCTCCGCAGCTGCGCTTCCATTGGCCAGCCTCGCTCCCAGACCCACAGTGCACCTCTCTACACCACCGGATGCTCATTTCAATTCCTCCTCTCCTCTCCTGTTTATTTACATTCGCTGTCTCCCCGTTCTGCGCCCCGCAGTCCTGTCCTCTACAGCAGCTTTCCTTTATTTTCATTTTCTCAGTGCTCTGAAACCTGCAGCTTTCTTTCCGTCTAATGGTCATTTACATTCACGCTGTAGTCTGTGTACCAGGAGCCTCCTCTCTGTGCCATCTGTCCTGCTCTCCTGGAGAGGAAACAGACATGTAGAAACAAGTGACAGGAAGCTGAGTGGAGATTAAGGACAGAGTGCAGTTGGGGAGTTGGTCTGAATTAGTCTGCAACATATAGGTACCAAGGGAGTATGTGTGTGAGTGAGTCAAAATCAGTCATATTGAACCCAAAACACATTTTTCGTTTTTAGAAACTACTCAAAAGTGGGGGATGTGAGCTTTCTAACGATACCAAAATTATCTCTCTACTCCAGATATCAAGGGAGTTGTGTCCTGTTACATTTTGAGTGCCACCAAAGCAGGTTTCATCTCAAGATGGTAGTTACGTGAGGCTGGGAGACTACCGACACTGGGCTATATCTTGTCATCGTATGTAACCCTTTAAAACTATATTTTTGCTCTGAACAATTTACTCTTGACATTGCAACATACAGACCATGAAACAAATCAAATAGCTACATTAACTTTTAGCCACGAACGCAGCTGATGTGGTAGTCTGCCAGGTGACTGGTGAAAGGTGACAAGCTTCGCACAAACCTCACTGCTACTATCACGTTCATCTTGCGTTCAAAAGCTTTAAAACAATATTTTTACGGCATTACGACATACAGATTATGAAAGCCTAGATATTGTTCTACAAAATTAAGATGAAAGCCCATAACAGGCAAAAATGAACATTTTTACATCAACATCGATTTAGCTGTTGCGACTTCCGACTTATTATGATAGAATGGGTCACATACGTAGGCGTGTGTGTGTACGTCTGTGTCCCTGACCCACAAATACAGCTGTATTGATGTCTGATGTAATGGAAATGTGTGTGTGTGTGTTTCTGTGTGCGTATGTGTGTGTCTGCATGTGTGTGTGAATGTGTGCGTGTGTGTGTGTGTGTGTGTGTGTGTCTGTATGTTCCTCACCCACAAATAAGGCTGTATTGATGTCTGATGTAATGGAATGTGGTGTGTGTGTGTCTGTGCGCTTGTGTGTGTGTCTGCATGTGTGTGTCTGTCTGTGCGTGTGTGTGTCTGTGTGCGTGTGTGTCTGCATGTGTGTGTGTGTCTGTGTGCGTGTGTGTGTCTGCATGTGTGTGTGAATGTGTGCGTGCGTGCGTGTGTGTGTGTGTCTGTATGTTCCTCACCCACAAATAAGGCTGTATTGATGTCTGATGTAATGGAAATGTGGTGTGTGTGTGTGTGTGTGTGTGTCGCTGTAGGTGCATATGCAGGCCTGTGTATATGTGTGTGTGTTTGTGTTCCTGTTCCATAAGTATGGTGTGTGTGTGTCTGTGTCTGAGTCCGTGCGTGTGTGCGTATGAACAGACACCCAGCTAATGTAACATCATTAAAACGACATGAGAGTGGTGCGTGTATGGTGAGTAGACCTCCAGTGTCCTCAGGCGCAGTGAGTGATGGTGCTACCATCTGGTGAAGCTCAAGGGCTGGTCGCTGGGCTGGGCGGCTGGATTAAACCAGCATCCCTCGGGGAGTTGTGGAGGAGCGCCGCTGTCAGCCTGATCGAGGACAAGGCCACAGCCTGGGAGGAGCCCCGGCTAATGTATCCCACCCTCCCCACTCCCCTGGCCTTAGCCACGAGGACCCAGACAAAGACACGCGCGACGGACAAAGAAATGTGGAAAGCAGACACTAACTTAACCCTTTGGTTTTTGTGTAATAAAAAGGGAATGTTTAAGTGGAAGGTAAACTCCTGATACAAATCTGTTTGCGTCATGTGTAGGCCTCTATGCTAACATGGAGCACATGCACTCCTAAGTTGAAAAATATAGGAGCACACTAATCCATCCTAATTAGTAGATGTGCTTAAAAAATATTTTTGCAGATAGCACACATATATTTTCGGCCACATGGTGGTGCAGTGGGTAGCACTGCCTCACAGCCAGAAGGTCCTGGTTTTGAAACCCGGCCCAGGCCTTTCTGTATGGAGTCTACACCTTCTCCCCATGTCCGTGTGGGCTTCATCCGGGCACAGTTCAAAGACATGCAGGTTACGTTAATTGGAGAATCTAAATTGCCCCTAGGTATGCGTGAGTGAATGATGCGTTTGCCCTGTTGGCCTGTTCAGGGTGTATTCTGGCCTGTTCAGGGTGTATTCCTGCCTGTCCAGGGTGTATTCCCGCCTGTCCAGGGTATATTCTGGCCTGTCCAGGGTGTATTGATCTTGCCTGGCGCAATTGAGCTGACCAAGAAGAGCAGAAAGCAGGGTTTGCAGAGTTTTGGCGATGTAATTTTCGAGAGTAATTCATGGGTTCCAATACAGCCAAGCTCAGTAAAGCATGTAAAAGGCTGACGTAGTATGCGCTGTAGGTCTGCTGACGAGTGTCTCCTCCTTGGGTTCCCCATAGGCGGTTGGGTGATGTGCACTCTGACAAGGAGAGCATATGAACAGCGAGGAGGAGTTGACAGACACAGACAGGGTTTCCCTGCAGCCGAGGCAAAATGGCCGTCCGTCTCGGCCTGACAGATTCTGGGCAGGAGGACCGCACACTTCACTTCGTTTACCGCACCTGACTTTTCCATCTTCCATCCTGTCCTCCCCGGATTTAAGGACGCGCGCTCTGACATATCCGTCTAATTTATCTTCCGAAGGGAGCGCTAGCGCATGTGCTTCAGGAGGAGAGTGGCCGTTCAAGTGGCGTGTCTGTCCCTGGTGTTCGGAAGCTGAACCCACAGCGGTTAGAGTGGGGGGGGGGGGGGGCATGTCTTTTCTCCTTTTCTCTGTAACTGTAACGAACCATGGAAACAAAGCTTCCATCACACAACAGACATGTCACTGCTACATGTAAATACAAAAAGCAGGGATCATCAACTCTGGACTTCGAATCCAAATCCGGCCCTGGCTTTCTTTTCTCCCGTGTACTTAACGTAAACTCACCGTGTTCCGGGGAAGTGGCCGCTTCCGCCAGGAGTTAATATTGAGCTAACTTGGTGTTTGGAACAAGTTGTGCTTACGTTAGTGCTAAAGATTGTCTTCGCACCTGATTCCCAAGTAAACCAGACGTTCTCGGCCCTCAAAGAGTGTGAGTTCCTGATCCCTGCAGTGAAGCTTGCTTGCCATTTCCACTATATAGATGAAACACACCTTGTTTTTTGGTAATTTTTCATTTGCCGATTGTCATTTGTGATGTGGGGATCCGTCCTGTACACGTATCTTTTGCCATGCTATTTGCTGCTTTATCTGACATTGACTTTCGCAGCTACAAATATCTATTCAAATAATGTGGGTAACACAGGACTCATTGCACAGCAGTTGTAAAACTCTAAAGCCAGTCACCATGCTCTTTTATCACAACTTTACTTTCTAGGGAACTGATACAGGCACGCCTGTGTCGCGAAAATTTGCATTGCTTTTGCTTCAGAAGGGCTGTTAATACACATGGCGGCAGGGTGCGAAACCAGCCGCCAGAAAAAGGTTGTTTCCTCTACCGGCCACTTTAGCAGGCCGCCACCCATCACTTGGAGGTCCCATTCTATTCTAAATGTGTCGTTGTTTGGTAAAACGGTGAAATTGGCTGGTGAATTTTGGAACGCACCAGCCACTGTGGTTTCCTAAAGTTAGTGGTGAGAGAAAGGTTAGAAGGGCTTGCTCAGCAGATGAATGCTGAATGATGAAATAGCTCAAGCTAGGTTTTTGAAACAGCTGGTTGATCAGTTCAGACCAGCTCCCAGCTAGACATTGTTTGACCAGCTGAAGATATGTTTTGAAACAGCTGGTAGCTGGTCGACCAGCTCATACCCAGCTAGACCAGCCTATGACCAGCTTGACCAGCAAAGGTTTGGTTTACAGCGGGGCGTATCAGTGTGTGGGACTATGTTTGATGCTGTCAGGCTACTGTTTCGGGTTGTGCAACATGGCGAATGTGGACTCACGCTCTCCCTCCTCTACCCCCCCAGGTTTGGATGGTAGGCCCTCTGCCCCGGACACCATGAGCACCATCTCCCCCACTGACTTCGACAGCCTGGAGATCCAGCAGCAGTACAACGACATCAACAACCGCTGGGACCTGGCGGCCGAGGCGGACTGGGACAATGAGAACAGCTCTGCCCGCCTCTTCGAGCGCTCGCGCATCAAGGCCCTGGCCGGTGAGACACGCCCGTGTTTGTTTGCACCGCCCCGCCCGTACCTTCGCCACTGCGGCGCGCCAGACCTGGGTCAAATGCCCTGCTGTAAAATCCAGTTATGCCAAGTCATACCCAGCTAGACCAGCTTATGACCAGATTGGCCATGCTGGTTGACCTGCTCATACCCAGCTAGACCAGCTTATGACCAGAATTTTCTGGCTGATTAATCTGGTCGTAAAATGGTCTAGCTGTCAACAGCATAAACCAGCACTGGTTTACCAACTGTTTAAGAAACTAGCTTGAGCTGTTTTTTCAGCTGGGTACATCATTGGTTTGTATTCAAAGACTTTTCTACGCTTCACTGAGCTTGTCTGGTGTATTGGAACCAATGGAGTACTCTCAAAAAGTGCAAACTCTGCCTTCTGGTCCTTTTGGTTGGCTCAATCAAACCAGGCAAGTTCAATGAAGCACAGAAAGGTATTTTAATCTGAAACAATTACTCATTTGACCCAGGTCTGTGGCACATCTCACTGTACATCTCAGCCCATTAGACAGACAATTTTTACTTTGTTAGAGCTTGCTGTGGTTTGGCATTGGGGTCAGGGGGTGGACATATGGGGTTCAGGGGTTGCAGTAACTATAAGGCTCCAGCAGAGGGAAGCAGCCTCTCCCTTCTTTTGCATTTCGGTAAAACATGCTAATTAGGGTCATAAAAAGGTTGAACCATATTTCAGCCTCTTATCAGACAAAATTATCTCACGTTACTGTGCATGGTATCTTTCTGAACTTTCATATTCCCACCAATTATGGCTTCATTGTTTGAGTACGGCTGGTAAAGCATTGCATTGGATGTGCTTCCCGGGCAAGGAAACTGTTGAAAACGAGTAGTTTTAAATAAAACATGACACCGAACAAACATTTTGTTGATAGCTTTGCCCAACGGATCTTCTGTCCGCCGGCTGAAATTGAAATGATCCTTATGGTCTGATTCTGTTGCCGAGGGTTTAGCGTGCTGTCAATCGGCTGTCAGGTACAGCTTGAGAGACAGATCCAGTATCCAGACCTCTGACGTTTTCTAAGCATCTATTTGCCATGTACTGTATGTAAGCAGCAGACGCTAATCCTGAAGAACAGCTGCTGAATGCACATATATTGGCATGGGACTGCTCAACATTGCCAGTGGCTTTTATATCAGGCCAGTAGTCTAGTGGGTCTTTGAAACGCAGCTGGACAGGATGTGTGTTATTTCTATCTCTATCATGGAAGGTTCCAGATACCATCTCTTGTAGACAAGCAGGGACTTGATGTGCGCATTCTTCCACTTCCTGAACCAGCAGGGCTTTGTGGGCCATCCGACGGCTCAAATGCTCTCTCTGCCCCAGGGGTCTCTCCCGCCCCCCGCTCCCCCTCTCTTAAGGTCTCTGATCCCTCTGTCTTCTTCTGTTCATTCCTCTGGATCCCCCTCTCTTTCCGAGGCTTTTCTGATTTCCTCTCCTTTGCCTCCATCTGTGTGTCTGTGACTCCAGGCGCTCCCTGTCTCTGCACCTCCTCCAGTGTTTCTCCCTGTGCTGGCACCTCCTCCTGTGTCTCTCCTTGTGCTTGTACCTCCTCCTGTGTCCCTCCCTGTGCTTGCACCATGCGTGCGTGCGTGAGTGCGTCTCCCGGAAAGCGCACTCTGTGCGCTGATGGAGCCTCTTTCCCTTGGGCCCTGCAGGGCACCTGTGAGAGCAGCAGCCGGAGGTGCACACTCCTACATCAGCATTGATCTGTTCCTCATTTGGCTCGACACCTTTATCCAGCAGCACTTAACAGTTCTCGGGGACAACAGCCGCAAATCTCTTCTTGTGTCACTTTTCCATCCCTGCCAATCCTATCTAATGGACCTTTTGGGCCAGATTCCCCTTGTGGATAGTGTATTGGTCATTTACATACAGTGCTCTCCAGGTAAACTTCAGTCTGGGAAAGATGCAGCAAATGCGGTTATTGTTTGAATAGTAAATGAACTGGATTTACTGGATTTTATCCGAACCGCTTTACAATTGATAACTGATTCGCCCTCAGACACACACACACACACTCACTCACCAACGGCGACTGGCTGCCATGCAAAGTACTGACCACCTCGTCGGGTGTAATTGGGGTTAGGTGTCTTGCTCAGGGACACTTCGACACACCCAGGGCTGGGGATCTAACTGACAACCTGAGCTAATGTCGTCCTGTCATGTTGTGAAATGGTAAATCAGGATTGTTTCATTCACACTCGTCTTCTGTGAATAAGCTGTGCATGTCCTTCGTGTTTTACTCTGAGAGAAACCTTACAGATTTGTCTTTTTTTGGCTAAAGGAGGTTGCTGCCCTACTACAAGCAGAAGCATAATCTTCCCTTTCATGATTTTGTTTAGTCTTTTAGCAAGCTGCGGCACAGACAGCTAAATGGCATGTATGCACACACCAGGGTATTAACAACTGAAATTCACGGACAGAGTGGGGGGACCTTTGACCTCCGGCATTACGACACTTCATCAGTGCCAGGAAGTTGGCGCATTCCTCCAAAATCACTATAAGCTGTGAGGTTGTTCCGCGCTGTCAGATAATGACAGAAGTGCAGTGAGCATCCTGGTATTTTACGTGTCACTGTACCTGCGTTATAGTAATTACAGTGCGCAGACAGTGTCTGGTTCAGTGTCTAGTTAGATGTCGAGCCTCTCTTTCTGTGCATGACTCATGAGACCTGCCTGCGGTCGGGTGAGAGTGTGTGTCTCGCCACACGTGCGCGTGTGGGCCTTCAGAGCTGGCCGGCGGGTGAGAATAGCCTCTGCGGGTCGCTCTGTGAAAGTGACGCCTCGTTCGTTCGGCGGGACAGCTGCTGACAACGTAATCGGCGAGGTGGCCTGAGGCCATCCACCGAGCTCGGTCAACGGGGCTTTCGGTGACAGAAGCAGATTACCTGAATCAGTGGACCATCTCGCCGTGAGCCTTTTTTGAATATTAGCAGCACTTAATGTCCTCTGAAGTATAATTTTTGGTAAGGCCCCTGTTCCTCTGCATCTCTCCCCCCCCCCCCCCCTTTTGCTCTCTCTTTCTCACTCTCTCCCTCGCTCTGCTTCCTTCCCCCTCTCTCTCTTTCTTTCCCCCTTCCCTCACTCCTTTTTTCCTCTGTCTCACTGACTTTATCTGCATTTTTTGTACTTTTCTCCATCTCTCTCTTTTCCCTCCTTGCGTCTTAATCCCCGAGCCTCGGCTCTCTCCTCCTTTCTTCCCTCGTTACTGTCGCCCGCATATCCCACTTTACTTCATTCGCAGTTTAATTCAAATGAGTTTTTATCGATTTGGTAATCAACGGACCCGCGTTGCCAAAGCTTTTTCGAGACTGTACTGGAAACCTGCAGGAAACAGCAAGTCAGTAAAGATACTGTACTTATGCTATTAAACTATCCCCCCAGACGGCCATTTCCTTTCTAGGAGAGAGAAAAGAAACGAGAAAAGCAACTACACTTTTCTGTTTGAACAGCAAAAACAGGCCGTTCTCTCACCGCCCCTCCTGACTCCATCCCTCGTTCGACGTGTTGTTGCGTGTGACGAAAGCCCGCAGCAATAACAGCCAGTCTCCAAGACCTCTACGCTTCGACCAAACTCAGCAAGGAAGAGCAGAGGTCTGTTATTTTCCACGTCCCCTCTTTACTGTGAATTAGGCTGTTTGTCCTTGTCTACGTCCATAAACACACAGGACCCGGCCTCCCTTGTCAGATGCCTAGGCGCGGTCGGTGCGCGTTGTCATTATGAGTGGGCAGCTCTTCGCTGGTCTTGCATGTCTGGAGGCATCAGCAGTTTCCTTTAATGACAAACAGGTGTAGACTGCGCTTCATTAGCCTAGTCCCTCAGGTAAAAGCCCTCTCTGTGCTATAAAGGGTCGCCCCCCCCCCCCGCCAATAAGAGTCACCCCCCCTTTCTTATGTAACCCAGGAAATATCATCCTATCGCTCCATGACTGTCTGTGCCCTCTCTAGGTCCCCGTGCATAAGAACTGCTGGGCGGGGTGTTGCACTGCCCTGTTGACACACATTGGGAAATAAATACTACTATTGCTGTAGGTTTCACAGCACAGAGGAGGCAGACTCCGGATGGCACGCTTTGTACCACAGCGCGCAGCGTACCACTTTTGTTATTATTGCATGTCATTTAGCCGACGCTTTTATCCAAACCGACAATCCCGCCCGGGGCAATGTGGGGTTACCTTGCCGGTCCCATGTACCTTAACCACTACGGTACAGGCTGCCCCACTTCCACTGCGGGGAGAAACGACGCTGCCCTGGGTACGGGCGGAGAGGACGCTGAGCAGGCAGAGATGAGGATGCCTCGTTCGCACGGAGGACAGAAGCAGCTGCTGTCAGCCTCGCGTGTGGCACTTCCTTCCTGTTCTAACGTCTTATTTTCATCTCGGTCTGCAGAGCGGAAAGAGCGCGCAAACACAAAGCATTTTCTAACTTAGCAGGGCCCCACACTGCCCTCCCTCCCCCCTTCCTCGCCCCCTCCTAGGAATGGAATGAGCCAACTCCTCACACACCTATCAGAACGCCTCGGCCCCGTCTTTCTCCTCCTCTCTTCTCCCCCTCCCCGCTCGGCTCCTCCCAGAAGCGCACCTTATGTTAATATTCCCGCTACCGGAGCGAGCGGCCCGATCTCTGTTTACACAGCGAGCTGACTTTGGCTGGTGCGCTTACTGTGTTCAAACAAGGGGTGTGTTTGAGTGTGCAGGGTGGGAGGGGTTGGAGCCTGTGTGTGTGTGCATGTGTGTGTGGGAGTAAGTGTGGCTTTGTGCTGCTAAATGCTGTGACTCTGGAAAGGGGGGGAGAGAGAGAGAGAGAGAGAGAGAGAGAGCTGTATTGAGAGAGGGGAGGAGGAGAGTAAGAGAAGGGCGCTTGATTTGTTGTGGAAGTTCACATAACTTGCACTCTATCCTCTCTCTGTTCGGATGCTCTTTTTCACCAGAGGGGAAAGAAAGAGAGAGAGAAAGGGAGAAAGAGTGGGGGCAAACAAAGGAGGAGGGACCTGTTGGGAGACAGAGACAGCGGCATGGCCATGTGTGAGGTTACACACCGGTGAGGGGACTGGGCTTGCGTTTCTGAAGAGGTGAGCGGACCAAACCGGGCTCCTCAGATCCGTCCCACCTGGATTATAGTGCAGTTTCGTTCAAAGAGAGATGCTTATCGCGCCAAGAAAGTTCACTTAAGACCGGAGATTTTTAATCGTTGAAAAGAAAGCCACTGAAAGTGGGGCTGGGACTGGGGTCTGAGAGGGATGATGGAGCTGGAGCAGAAAGACGGCGAGGCCTGTCTCTCCCCGGCCGCCTTTGTGGACCCGGTGCAGTACTCCAACATACTGGAGGGGAGATTCAAGCAGCTGCAAGGTAAGAGCAGAGTAGCCTATTCCAGCCTGTGCGTTTATTAGGTTGCATTCAGTCTCACTCACTCATGTCTGTTTGCCTTGCTATATCGGCCAGCACTGAGCTGCCCTCTGCCCCCTCGGTTGTGATTTCTCTCCTGGGAGATCCTGCTGGAGGGAATGGGGGGGATGTAGGCGGAAAAATGAACCCGGAATGTGGTGTTTTTACTCTTGTGTGCGTCACCTCGGGCCGTCTCCTGGAGAGTAGCCCCGATTCAGGCGAGGTGTTTCTGAGCTCGCGTCTCAAACGGGTGATGCTCTCGACGTGATGGAGGGCGTTTTTCTCACCCCTGCTTTCTCTTTACTCCTCCCTTCAGCACACGAAAGGAAAGAGAGACAGAGTGCTGTATTTCTTTCTTCGAAAGCTGACAAATCTGCGACTAGCGCAACGCCTGAATACTAAGCTGAAATGAACCAACTGCTTTATTCTGTAGTTCTCAAACTCCAAACTGCGGAACTACAAACCCAGGCAACTCCCTCTGTGCTTTTTTTATTTGCTTATCAGTCAGAAAATGTGTGAATTGTTCGAATCAAGCAAGTGCTATCTCGCTATGGTTTCGTATGACTCATTGCTGTACATCTCATTAGGTTGCAATTTCAATTTGACACATCCCTTAAACTGAGCCGTGGGGAACCCCCGTCTCCATCGTTTGTGCGAGCTATAAAAAGTGCTCTGCCCACAGGAAACCTGTGAAACCACCCCAGTAAATTTCCGTGGAAATGGACACAAGTTTTGCATGTGAAAAGCGAAGCCCAAGTTTCGCGGTGGCCCTGCGGTGGTTTGTTTGTCCTCACTGTGCGAGGAGTTGTGCGCGACTCAGACCGGCAGCGGGGGCCCCTCCTGACGCCGGCCGTTAATCAGAGTCCCGCTCGCGGGTGCGTGACACACACTGGAGCGTTTGTCAGCGGGGGGACCTGGGTAATGTTGTGGCTTCGGGCTGCTCTGGGTTCCTCACCGCATTCACATGCTCAGGACAAGAGGCCCTTCAGAGAGCTGCGCGGTAGACTGTGGAGGGGCTTACACCCTTAAATCATTATGTACTAATTCACAGTCATTACGCTTCATCTGCAGCTTAAGAGTGAATGTCCAGAGGGCAGCAAAAACGTCTCAGTGTATCCTATTATCGCCAGGAACCGTAGAAGAGGGGAGTTGTGGAAAAAGCTGGAAAATGTCAGAGGAAAGTCAAAAGTGCTCTTTGTTTTGTTTGTTTCACACTCCTGAGTGTGGTTGGTTCAAACCCCAATTATTTCAGCCAATGAGACAGGTCTCCTTTTGGATAGGGCGTTAAAAGGGCAGGCTCCGGGATAAATACCACAGATGTCATGGTATCGTTTGACTCCGGACTCTTCTCAGAGAGGTTCGCTGTAATAATAATGACCTATCTGCCATCTGCTCGCTGGAGCCTGAACACGCAGTGGAGTGCGTGGTGTTCAGAGCTGTGTCGTGTGTCCAGGCATGGAGTGGGGCTGACATCACTGCTGCAGGGCTCCCTGTAGACCCCACGGCCTGCTGGGTCAGAGCGGACATCTGCCCTAATTCAGTACTCATATATCTAATCTCTGCCCGTTGCCCTAAAAGAGCTGTCCCATGCAACTTTTCATATTATAGCTTCCATTCGACGGGGGAAGATGTTTAGGGTGGAACTTGCCGGAAGGATGGCAACGATTTACCTGGGAGCCGAAGCCGTTACTTTTCTGTTAACCGCCAAGCTACTTAACAGCCGTGACACGCTATAAACAAATGTGGGATTACTCGTCCCTCTTCCCTGCTCTCCTGGGTCTCCTGTTTTACTCTCTTTCGCTCTGTCTTTCGTCGTCCCTTTCTACCTCTGTCCCGCTAACAGGACGCTCCACCATCAGATGGATGTGGAGTAGCGCTAAAAGCACTTTGCTCGCGCTCATGTCTGGAGAGTTCGCGTGTTAGGATCCCAGTTGGCACATTTGAGCGGGGGGTTCTTTTTTTAACATTTCTCCTGCACAGTCCCACTTTATAAGTGGGTCAGGGCACAAAATTACGAGTGTTTAAAATTACCTCAGAAGCCTAGAGCCCACAGGACGTAATGAGGCAGAACAGCACCCTGCCATGTCCCTTCAGAGCTACGCTAGGCGTGGAAATGGCTCCACTTTCGGGTATCCCGGTAGAGGCTCCGAGAGACTCAGGGTGTTTTATTGCTGAGCCAGAAGGTGCCGGAAGCCCGGCTGCATTAGCATCACATGCCTCTTCCACGATTCTCTGTTTACTGCTCTTTTATAGTTGCCTTGCTGTAGGGCACGGCAGCAGAGTCCCACCTGAAATGTCAGCTGCCCTCTGACCTAACCTCGACCCCACAGGACTGCCTGACAACAAAGGCTTGTCCCAGATTTGATGCTAGTGCTTGTTTGTACTGGTTCAGTGCAACTTTTAACGTTTCATTATTTTACTGTATCTCTTTCTCTGGCATTTATTTTTTATTTCATTGTACATAAACAAGATATTCTTGTTAATTTAAGTGAACTACACAAGCTCCTTTTTTTCTGAAGCAGAAATTTAGTTCGTTTGGTCATTTCATGGTGCGGTGAGTCAGCGCAGAGGGTCATCAGCCTGTGTGCCAGTCACCCTCGGTAAGGCCACGTCCTGCTTCTGTCCACGAGAGCCAGGTGTGGTGGTGAGAAAAGAGTGTTTACTGTGAAAGGAAGAAAAACCAAAGTGCGCTCTTCAGGCTAAAAATAACAGGAGAAATTTGCATTTCCTAAACCTTCTGGGAACAACCTGCAAAGTAACAAATGGAGGGGAAAAAAAACACAAAATGCCAAGTCAGCTGTTAGTAAACTGTAAATACCATAATTATGTGTCTGTTGATATTTCACAGTTATTAAACAAGTTTAGTCAGCGACACTGATAATGGTCCTTCTGCAGTTCCTCAGGCTGGTGAGGTGACATAACTTGGGATTGGTCACATTAATTTCAGTCACAGAATTTGTAAAATGAGGTTCATAAACATTTGGCGGAGCAGTGTCTGTCTCTTCCTCTCCCTTGTGCTCCCCTCCTCAACCCCCTCTTTTGTCGCTCTTGTGTGTGTGTGTGTGTGTGTGTGTGTGTGTGTGTGTGTGTGTGTGCTTGTCCCTGAATGTATGTGTACATTAGTGTTGCAATAGTGAACTCTTAAACCACCGCTGTAATCGTGGCTGTCTGTATCTGCACATCGTTGTGTTGATGTAATGTCAATTCAAACGCCGGAATGTGAAGATAAGGTTGCAGGTGTGTCTCTCATCGCAGCGTGCTCTCCTCACACACCTCTCGCTCCTTGCCCTCCCTTTCATTTCGCGGACAAAAGGCTGTTACATTCACCGGTCGTTGTGCTAAGTGTGGGTATAGGGTGTTCTTTCAGTGAATACAGGCCATGCTGGAACAGACTAGTCAAAAGCGTGTCAAGTGTTAGACCCGCACTAGAGCAAGGCGCCTGACCTTGTTGTTGATATCTTCTTGTGGTTGTTTGGTCACGCGTTCACACCAGTCTCAATAATCTTCATCTCTCGCTGAGCAGGCTGTGAATCCCTCAGGGAGACGATACTATTTTAACACAGTCACAAGTGTGCCGAGATTGTGATACGCCTCCTCCCAGGCTCCAGGGCTTATTATTTATCATTTTTTCGGGCAAGGATGGAGATAGAAGGTACTTGAAGAGAGCCGAAATGTAGGTCCTCATTGTAGGCTTGTGTGGTTCATGCAGGAGGGTGCTGCCAGAGCTCGATATATCTGTGTCTCACCTGAGGCTGGTAACACACGTGTACACACACACACACAGGCACGCACGCACACACACACTCACACACACACACACACACACTTGCTCACACATACACACATGCACACACAAACACAGACACTTTCACTTGCAATGTATGCACATCATCATGTGCACAGACACACACATTTATGAGATTAACTGGACTTGCAGGTACAGGTCTGTACTTTAAAAAGAGACCAAAGCTGAATTTAGGTGGACTATTAGGTTGCCCTAATTAGTTTCCCCCCCAACCCCCCCACCTCTAGGCACAGGCAGACTCTAGCTGCACTAGCAGGGGGGCCTGCTGTTGTCAGTCTGGTGTGCTTGGCCCTGGCACGTCCTGCACCATCTCCCTGCTTATCTGCACACGGGCAGCTGTAGGCCTGCAGGAACAGGAGGCAGGGCAGGCAGAAGAGGAGCGCAGAAGAGGAGCGCAGGGCAGGCAGAAGAGGAGGCAGGCAGAAGAGGAGTGCAGAAGAGGAGTGCAGGGCAGGCAGAAGAGGAGCGCAGGGCAGGCAGAAGAGGAGTGCAGAAGAGGAGTGCAGGGCAGGCAGAAGAGGAGCGCAGGGCAGGCAGAAGAGGAGTGCAGAAGAGGAGTGCAGGGCAGGCAGAAGAGGAGCGCAGGGCAGTGCAGAAGAGGAGTGCAGGGCAGGCAGAAGAGGGGGAAGAGCAGAAGAGGAGCGCAGGGCAGGCAGAAGAGGAGCGCAGGGCAGGCAGAAGAGGAGCGCATGGCAGAAGAGGGGGCAGAGCAGAACAGGAGGCAGGGCAGGCAGAAGAGGAGCGCAGGGCAGGCAGAAGAGGAGGCAGGCAGAAGAGGAGTGCAGAAGAGGAGTGCAGGGCAGGCAGAAGAGGAGGCAGGGCAGGCAGAAGAGGAGGCAGAGCAGAAGAGGAGGCAGGGCAGGCAGAAGAGGAGGCAGAGCAGAAGAGGAGGCAGGGCAGGCAGAAGAGGGGGCAGAGCAGAAGTGTGCGCTGGGACGCCCCACCTGAACAGGACTTCTTCAGCCCGTATGTGTGTGTTCACACAGCTGTTCATCTGAAGCTGTGTGGGGCAGTGCGACCTGGAAGAGTGGCAGTGGAACAGAACATCCTCTTCACTTGAGTCAGGAGACAGTGCTATATACAGCACACAGCATACGTACACTCTCAGAAAAATACTTTTTGGCTTCCATTGAGGAAATCTTTTTTAACCCTCTAACGTAGGTGTGAAGTGTGAAAGCTCCCAGACAAAGAACCGTTTTGCCCAACAAAGAACCCTTTAATTAAATAGTGTTCTTCTGCGGAGTCAGAGGGTACCTGTTGAGACCGTTTATTTTCTGAGCATGTAACATACTCTGTAAATGCTTAAAATATATAAATATAAAATATATAGAAAAGAACAGCTCTGTGTGACTGGATTCCTGTTCATGGGTGCTCAGCGATAGATTATGGCTCAGGCTGAATATTGACTCTTCTTGATCTATACATGGGAGCAGAAACACATGCTTCAAATCACGATTAAGGGTAAGGGTGTCTGTCATGCGCAGTGTTCTACTGTGTATATCTAATTGCTGTGTCTGTCTGTTATAATTACGTATTTACACTCATTGAGCACTTTATTAGGTATTTATTAGACATACTTCTGCCGCTGTAGCCTATCCACTTACAGGTTTGAGGCGTTGTGTGTTCAGAGATGCTCTTCTGCATACCACTGTTGTAATGTGTCTGGCCCTTCTCCTCTGACCTCTCTCATTAACAACACGTTTGCACTATTCCCTGCAAACTCTAGAGACTGTTGTGCGTGAAAATCCCAGGAGATCAGCAGTTTCTGAGATACTCAAACCACCATTTCTGGCACCAACAATCATTCCACGGTCAAAGTCACTTTTCTTCCCCGTTCTGGCATTTGGTCTGAAAAACAGCTGTACCTCTTGACCACATCTGCATGCTTTTACGCATTTAGTTGCTGCCACATGATTGGCTGATTAAATATTTGCATTAACATGCAGGTATACAGGTCTACCTAATAAAGTGTTCATTGAGTGTACATATCCATACCATATGTACACTCCTTGTGTGTCTGTGCACATATGTGTATGTATGTGTTAGTGGTCTCCCTCCCTCCTCTGCAGCACATCCAAAACACTGCTTCTCACCTTACCTGCAACCTCACCAAACTCAGGTCACTCCCTCACTCAGATTCATCCTCTACTTTATTGTTTCGGAAAGTGCTTTGAGCACAATATTCTGAAAAGTGCTACATAAGCATTCTCTTCCCAATGGCAGCCAATGGAGAGAGATGAGAAGCGGAAAAGAGTAAACACTCCTGTTATTTATACATGAAACCATTCAAGTTTTACATGTAAAAATGCTCTTTATTAAAATCTGACAATGTATATCGGCTTGCATTGGGTTCAAAACCGTGGTGCTAGCCTGTCGGGCAGCTAAAGGGGCTGCTTTATTTTGTCTTTAAAAGATCATCAGACCCTTCCCTGCCCTTCCCAGTCTCCTCTCCTGTCTGTTCTGGCCCACCAGCGGTGAAGTGAGCTTCCCACTGCAGGGCAGCAGAAGCCCTGCCTGTCTTCCAGCATAGTGAAGATCCTTCTCTTCAGATTGCACCATGCTCCCCTGACCTTATATCTTCTTTCTTCTTCAATTTCATCATGGGATAAGAATTTTTAAAGGTTATATCCTTTTAAAGATAGGTGTATTTTTATTTATAATACTAATTTTTAGTTTGTTTGGAAACTTTACAGTTGTTTATAAATGGCCGTTCTCTGCTTTCTTTAAATATATATTTTTTGTGATATAATTTTTTAGTGCTGAGACCAATACTGATGTTTTCCACTTTTGTAAGTCCCTCGGGATAAGTGTGTATATATTTGTGTGTGTGTTTTTGTGTTTGTGTGTGTGTGTGTGTGTGTGTGTGTGTGTGTGTGTGTGTGTGTGTGTGTGTGTGTGTGTGAATTTGTCAGCATTGTGTGTGTGTAATGAGTATCTTGCAGTAGCCTCTAATGACAGGCTCAGCAGGGGTACGCCTGGCTGGGAACTTCGTCTTCCGACTCACTTTAGCCTTCAATTATAGGTGTTGTGTAAAAGCGCAGATATTATCCCTGTGATGTGGATATTAAACCCAAATATCCCCCCCTCCTTTGTTCCTCATTACGTATGTCACCCTCTCCACTCCAAGCCTGTGGCTCCTAAGGCAATTACCACATTACCACATTATCTGTATTTTTTTATTTGCTAGCAAAATCTTTTTATAAACTAATCAGCTTTGCACGGATAGTCAACAGGCTTTCCACTGTTGTATTTCTGGTAGTAAAAAGTGACCAGCACACCCTGCATAGCCCACTTATAACCTAAATGGACGATTAGCCTGTTGCATAGACATGAAATATTGCAGTATCTTATGGTAGCCAAGTGAGCAATCTTCTGAACTGGAACTTAAGGTACGTAAGCTTGCTGTAGCTGTACATTTCCCATGATCCTCTATTGGGCTTTTGACAGGTCACCAAAGTAGACATACTGATTGATGGCCACAGCTTATTAATTTAGTCTCCGCTGGAGATTCCCAGATGGACTGATGGAAGCAGGCCAATCGGAGGAAGGAGGCTCTGGGCAGGGGGGAAGGGCCTCACGAGACACTGAAATAAGGGTTCTGTGATATTAATGTGCGATATTAATGCTTATTTTTAAGTCAGATCAATTCCCTTTTGGGACGTCTTTGTCAGAGGTTTAGATGGTGAATTTAATGTAGTTCTTGTGAGCACCCAAGCCTTATAATTGCAAATTACGTCCATTGACTATGAAATGTTTTCAGGGCAAATACTGCATGTTATGCTTCCTGCTGTTTATACACTCTTCTCCTGATGGAAAATGACATTGCAGGATTTTTCCAGAATGAGGAATGTGGATACATTTTTTTCCTTGGCGTTTCCCCTAATATTCTCTGAATATATAAGCCTATGTACTGAAGATTATTTAAGTTATAATTGAAGAAGAATAAAAATGCACTGTCCTTTTGTTTTTAAATTTAAATACATGTCCTCCTGTAAGTTTAATTTCTCCAGATGTCAACAGGTAGATTCATAGTTTATGGATAATAAGTATTGCCTATATAACCCGATATACTTGTATTTTAGGCAATGTTGTGCAGTAATGTTGTGTCCATTCTTCTGTATTTGATACTTAAGTAAATATCATGCAGTCTTACTATGCATCCATTAACGGTAAGGGCATATGGACAGAAATATATAATTGCATGTAGCTTGATGTTTTTATTAATGGTTCAGAAATGGGTACAAAGTAATAACATCATCCTGGTATTCGATATAACAGTCGTATTTCATGGATTTTGTTCAGGACTGAAAGTTCACCAATGTTTTTTTTAACAAAGTCCCTGTATAATCCTGGCAGGGCTTCTCACTCTGTTGTGTCTTCTAAGTGGATAAACGTGGTGCATGCAGGGATGGTACAGCCATCTCTCGCTCTCTTCCTGCAGGAGTGGGGGATTGGCTGATAAGCCCCGGCAGCCTTGAACCGCTGAAGAATGCGGTTTGTTTGGGAAATAGCGGGAAGTTGATACGGGGCAGATGGGTGCATGGCACCATGGGACTGGCCACACCTGTGCCTCCCCCCCTGTGAAGGGAACATCAGGGGCCAAAGGAATTCTGGGAAGTTCGAGACTGCGCATCTGGACAGTGTGTCTGGATGGTTTGGCCAGAGCTTTCAATTGTTTCGAAATAAATGATAAGAAACAGAAACAATGTATACAACTTAGCAAATACAATACAGTGCAGTCTGTAAGTATTTGGACAGTGACACATGAACACAAACTGAAATAAAGTCATCGTATTCAATATTTTGTCTGCATTGTAACCACATAGTGATTGTTTTATTTCAACTGTTTGCTGGAGTACAGAGCAAAAAAAAAAAAAGTGTCACTGTTCAAATACTTGACTGCACTGTAGCCTAATAAATTAGGCACAAACAAGAAGGACATACTGTCTTTTCTTAAAAGTAAAGTCCAATGTAAAGAGTTTTGAATAGGAAAGAAGGTGAAAGGATTTGTCCTTGATTCATCTTTATATAATACACTGCGGCTGTCAGTGGCTTGACAGGCTTCAGTGACTCAGGCGTGATGTCAGAACCCAGGATGGAGAGAGAGTTGTGCATGCAGCCTCTCTGTTTGAGGTGAATGAGGACTGTGTGAGAAATGCAGTGTCCTCCATATTTTTTGGAACAAAAACATTTGGTTCTGTACTCCAGTTTTTCGATTTGTAATCAAATAGACCATGTGTGGTTAAAATGCAGATTCTCTGCTTTCATTTAAGGGTATTTTTGTACATTATGGTCTCACCATGTAGAAATGACACTTTTTGTGCATAGCACCCCAAAAAACGCCAGGAATGAGCTTTTGAATGAAAGAAAATGGATGAAACGGTTTCATGTATTTATTTATCTATTTATATAAATGATACAGTACTTAATTAGTGGCAAGTAATTATTAAATTATGAACTTTTTACATCAATTACCTGCTGTATAAATGGATGATATGATAGCTAGCTGTTGGTACGTTCTTAAAAACGACACAAATGTATCTACATTACCTATCTAGGACACATTGACATTTAGCTAGTTATCAAGTGTTCACTATAGAACTGTGCCAAATATTCTTTACAATTGTGAAACTGGCAGTGACACCATGAAGTCATGAATGGGGCAAACTAGTAGCTCGATAACGTTTTGGTGTGGAAGCTTATGGAAATCTTTCTAATCAGCTAGCCTGGTTTTCGGGGCAAGATTAGGAAATTGCATTGCTTCACGCCGTGGACTTGCAATTCTCCCCCGAGAGTGAATTCCAGGTGTTGCGAGACGCACCACATCTTTCTAGCTCTTGTGTTCCGTGCGTAGACTGTAGATAAAATATGGACCAACTGGCAGTTATGTCACCCATTGACTTATATACATGGTCTAGTGAAAAAGCGTTCCGAAACCATGGTCAAGTTTACGGGCGCCGCCATGTTGTACAATTTGGAGCCAGAGACTGCGCAGTAGGATGGCTGAATTTGGCTCCTCCAGTAAGCGTGTGAGAGAGGGACTCGGCAGTGAGGCAGTCTGCCCCGATTCATCCACAGAGTATTGCTGCATTGCCCGAATAACACAATAACTTCGGCACATTAGATGAAGAAAAAACACACTGATTGCGACAACATTTTCTTGATTTTTCCCATATTTGTACCGTTGACTTACTTTGAAAACGACCTATACTGGAGCCAACCATCTCTCAGCAAGACCAGGAAATGCGCTTCATGAAAAGTTCCGTCATGAATACCTGGGTCAGTGCTTGTAGTCAGTGGCTCTAGAATAGGAATGCGTGTGATTTCGAAACACTCCCTGGGTTTCATAACTTTGCCGAACCACCCCCAGCGGCCGTGAACGTACCGAGAGCTGCTTACAAATTCAAACAGCAAAAAAGTGGAGAAAGGTGATAAAGGCCAAGGACATGGCACTCTTACTCCGCTATCTGTGAGCGCTCCCTGGGCACCTGGGATTGTGTTTGTCAGCCGGGCCCTGGCTGACCCTGTCATTATTCCAGGGCCCGCTCCCAGGAGTCCATAGCCAGAGGCGTGATAGGCCCGCTTCCACCCCCCAGTGCGCTACCTCAGGGCTTTTGTCCTGTTGCAACATGACCAGCGTCACCTGGAATGTGGCCCTGACTGCTCTGTGCCGTAATCCACCTCAGGTGTGTCATTTACTGGGCTTTACCTGCAGGCTGACTCCCCACCAGAATGCTCCCGGCATTGGCGCCATTGTGTGTGTTTGCGTGTGTGTATCGCTTGCATGTATGTGTGCGGGTTGGGGTTAGTCTGACACTTAATGGCTCAGAGTTACAGGTGTCCATTTCACTGAGACAATAATATAAACAAACGGGGTGGAAGAGTCCTTCCGTCCATATGGGAAAAATGGTTTGTAAAGTGTGACAGTGATGTATGTTTATACTGGAGGAAACAGGAAACTCTTTCCTTCTGTATAATCTGGTCTTGTCCGCTGGCCTTCTCTCGCTGCTGTCATTTAACCATGTGAGACTGGAACAACGAACAGTCAGTAAGAAGTCCTGTGCTGTTAATGGGAAGCATGTGTGTAGAAGTGTGTGTGTGTGTGTGTGTGTGTGTGTAAATCTGTGGATCATGAGATCATGGATTCCTTTTGCTTCTCTTCCCACAGAAGACACCTACCATATTCAGCTGTGTTTCTGTTTTGGTGAGAGAAGTGTCAAATGATTATTAAGTGGTGTCTTCCTTACTCCCTAACATATGCACAAATGGGGCGACATGGCTCAGGCAGTAAGAGCAGGGAGGGTTGCCGGTTTGATTCCCCGCCCGGGCGGTGTCGAAGTGTCCCTGAGCAAGACACCTAACCCCCAAATGCATTTTTAGATTCTTTGAACGACTGAAAATCTGAGAAATTATAACGTAGTTCAGTCTTCAAATTATTCTTCATTGACTTCAGTCTCATTTGATGAATTTTAAATTAAAATATCTATTGTGTTGTGAGTCAAAGTTAAAGACAAATGTTTGATTGAATCTAGGTCATAGTGGTTAAACTGAATGCCTCCTTTGTTTCAATATATTTCACATTTTCAGGTATGTATTTTAGGTAGGCAGAGTGAGTAAATCATTGAATGTTTCAAAAACAATTTCCACACTGCTCTGCGAAATATCGTTCCTCTCGTTAGGGGCTATTGGGAGGACATTTGGTTTCTACAGTGCCATATTGTTTCATCTTAATCTGAGCCAGAGAGCGATCAAGTGATAGGTTTCACCCAAAACAAGGAGAATTACACCTCTCGTGGTGATGGAACAGTGTGAAAAACAACACTTTAGGTGCTGCTTGTAAAGGGATGCACAGTTGCCTTTGAGCGATAAAATACTCAAAAATATTGCTATTCGGAATCTACAGGTGAAACACGGGCCGCTGTCATACAAACCTGCAGTAAAGTACTTGTCTAAATATCTGACTTCCTGTCTGACCTTATCTCCAGACTCTTACAGCAGTGCTGGGGGACACACACCCGGAATGTGGCCCTCACTAAAATACTGGGATTACCAGATACTGATCTCCCTTGTTTTCCAATGCTGAAAGCTATTGTGTTTAAAACCTGCTTTGTTTGTCATAATCCTGGAAGTCTCAATATCATCTGGCATCGGCTGAAGGTTTCTGAAGCCCTGATCGCCAGCACTCGTGGGATTAAGGTGTACAGTACAATGGATGCTTTTCACTCTGAAACTTCTGATTGGAATCTCCTAGTATCATCTCTGGTTGTTTATTTTGTCTGGTACCTAACATTACATGGCAGAAAATGAAAAGAGGAATTGAAAGAGCACGTGAACTTTTGGTCTGTTCTGTTGCTTTTTTTCAAGGAAATCAGTGAGGGATTACAGCTACTGTGAGTCACAAATGCTATAACCCCCCCCTCCCCCCCACAGGAGTATGTAGCAGTATCATTACATTAGATTACATTATTAGCATTTGGCAGACGCTCTTATCCAGAGCGAAGTACAGTTGATTAGACTTAGCAGGAGACAATCCTCCCCTGGAGCAATGCAGGGTTAACAGGCCCAACGGCTGTGCGGATCTTATTGTGGCTACACCGGGATTAGAACCACCAACCTTGTGTATGCCAGTCATTTACCTTAACCACTACGCTACAGGCCGCCCCGTTGTATCACCTTGTCTGCCACATTTGTTGTCTTCAGCTTTAGCTTTTGTCATTTGTTTTTGTTTTCCTCTCTTCCCCCTCATTATGTGTACAACGGTGTTCAGTAGCGCCCTACATTCCGCACATTTGGGTCACAGGAATCGGAAGCGTTTCAGAACATAGCTGCTGCATGTGACAGAAATTCTCCTTTATCGATTCTGTCCTGTGAGAAATGCTTTTAATAGGCTAAGGTGAAAGGCAGAAACTTGACCTCATCAAAGGGCTGTGTCACCTCTGGCAGTAACATGGAGGATAATGGATTCAGCTGAGATTCGCTGACGGTCAGCCAGAAAGTGCATGTACTCTTTTTTTGTGGGGTTTTTTTGGGGGAAAGATCTGGGGCCGTATGTATCAAACATCTGAAAAATTACATTTAATAAACTTAAGAGCCTTCTTAGGAGTGAAATCACTCAGAAGTGATATAGGGACTGAAAGTAGTCCCTATAACAGTCTGTGGTGGCTTGCTATGCTAGGTATAATCTGCTCTGTACTGTATTTGTGGACCCAAAGTCATCTCATTACTTCATTTACCCGTTTGTACCCACATGAAGACCCTCGTTGGTGGATATGAGCTGTAGCTGTAGAGGGGGTGAGGCCCGGTCGCCATGGGGCTAATGGCTTCCAGGAGTGGGCTGGGCTGAGCCCATGGTCACAGTCTGGTACTGATCTGGCCCTGGAATGCTCAGGACCTGCGGTTCCTGCGAAAGGTCAAGGCTGCCGGGCGAGCCGAACCTCAGGAGCAGATAACTCCGCCAACACCGCTATCTTTCTGATAGCCCGACTCAGGAAAACTGTCTCACTGATGATAAGCCGCACATCTAGGAATTCCATTTATTTCTTAATTGCCACTCTCTATCTGATTATTTGTGCAAGGCTCACGGCCCTTCCCCCACAACGGTGTATAAACATTGTGAGAACTTTGTGCAATGCAAAGATTTAAGAACATTCCAGAGGCTGTTTTCTATTGGTCACACTCTGTGTGCTAGCGTCAGTTGCAATTTGTCAGGATAAAGGGCGTTAAGGGCCTAGATTTGTGGTTCTCTTCGGGGTTGATTTAGAAGTTGTGGTTGCAATGAGGAATGAAGGGGAGAATTTTAATCTTTTTGAAACTTTTAGTTTCTCACAGAGAAATGGCACCATTATTAGCTTCAGAGAGACTTACCTTGAGAATGGCTCTTGGCAAACTTGTTTTTGGCACACATAGCTGATGCACTTCAGATGTTAACAGGCCTGATGGTTGCCCTGCCATGCTATTACTGACAGCTATCAAAGATAAAATTAAGTAAAGTACAGCTACTTGAATTGAATTTGAAGTTGTGAATATGATATAACAGTTTGATCATATCGTTTGTGTATACAAAGTCCTGGTCGCTCTTCTTAAGGTCTGCCTCTTTTTGACGTCACCCATTTCTGTTAGTGGGATCTGTAAATAATGCTGTTAAAAGTCGAGTCATAGCATTTATATTGTCCCTTTCTTTGCAAGATCTTAAAGTGGTATCTACCCAAAATACCAAATTCGGTATGCAATAGTGTACATTATATTGTAAGACGCAATTATGTTTACATCAGATTTTGGTATACTATCACTTTAAAGCATTTTACAGTGAAGGGAGTGGACTCATCTCAACCACCGCTGCCAGTGTGTAGCACCCATCTGGGTAATACACAGCAGCCATTTTAAAACATATTGCTCATCACATGTCAACTGGGGGATGATCAGATTAAGAGACAGACTACAAATGTTGCCTGGAAAATAGGGAAGCCCTTACCCCTTGTCATAAGTACCTTCAGATATTTAATGACCGCAGTGAGTTAGAACATTAGTTTAACATCTCATTGAAAAGGGTCAGTGGTTTTCTTTTTGGTCCAGAGGGAAGACTGCCCTCTACTGGCCCACAATAATAATGTCTTGCAGCAACCTGCTTTTCCTAGAGTAGTACACTATGGCTGCTGCTGTCTTCTCATTCTGATGATGTGAGCTTAGAACTGCCATATTAACCTGAGACTGTATCATTCCCTGTGAACGGGTTAACGCCTGAGGACGGAAGACTCTTTTAGTCTAGGGTTAAGAAATTGGTAATTCTATAGTCTCTTTGAAGGCAGTGTATGACAAGCACTGTGTAGGTAAGTACATAAATATACCATTACCTCTTCTGCACAAAGTGCTCAGGAGAGTTCTGATCAAAGAGGAAAATTCTCCTGAACATATATTAAGAATGAGTTTTTGTCAATCTACAGTAAGGTTGAGTCAAAGTTTAAAGCCTGATTTGTACTCTTAGAGAACAGTCTGCAGTTCCCCGCTGAAAAAAACTTCTCAGGCTAGGTTTTGAAACAGCTACCAGCTCAGATAAGCTAACAACACTAGCCGGTTGACCAGCTCTTACCCATAGATCAGTTTATTAGTAATTTTAGCTGGTCAAGCTGGCATAGCTGGATTTTACAGCAGGATTGATGAACCTTCCCTCTCCCAGATGACTCGGAACGGAGCAGAAGTGGCTGCAGGCGGCCATTTTGGAACTGGCTGGCGAGGGGCAGCTGTGAGGCTTCCTCTGTTTTTTCGGGCAGCTGGATCTCCTGAGCTCGGTCTCGGGGCCCTCGTCTCAAACCCATTAGCATGTGATTGAGATGATTCTGCGTGCTGCGAAGGAGCTTCCTAAATCCTCTAGAGTGGCCGTCTAATCCCTCAAGAACGACCGTAAATCAGGTCAGGATTACTGCCTCCCTGCCACGGCCTTAAAGCCAACCATCCACCTGTGAAGGGGCTTATCTCTGCCCCCGGCTGCTCTGACCTCACTGGCCCGGTCGGCATGCGTTCTCTACTCGCTGCTGCCTCACGACCCTGCCGCAGCGGATGATGATGATGTCAGATGGCCTCCTCTGTTGACGGGCTATCGATCCTATAAAACTATTTGGGACTCATTTTGCATGTCTCTCCATGTTTGGCAAATATAACGGCAATGGTTCGCAATTTATTGGAACCTTTTGGCTTTCCCTATTGCTGCTTTTGACAGACCCTGTCAAAAGCAGGGTTTTCTGTTGTGAAATGGAATGTTACATTTTGATACCTGAATTCTTTTCATGAAAGAACCGGGAAGATAAATGGATGTGCGTTTAAGTGATTACTGTTGCCTTTATTCTTGCCTTTAGGGAAGAAAAATGGCAAAAAATGAATTATGTATTATTTGTATATGCGTACAGTCAATTACCTGCAGGATTGTGTACTTTCTGGCAGGATACAATTGTTGGAAAGGAGCCAGTTGTGAACCGTTTGAGTGGTGTCTGCCATTGAGTGGAATTAGATCTCATAGCAACAAAGTCAGATGATCTCAGCGATGAGGTCACCCCATAGGTGATCGTTTGAGCTGCTTAGTCACAGCACCATATGCCTTCACTGTAACAGATTCCCAGCTGATATTGAAACTCTTATAATGTCCAAGTAAGGTTTTGGAAATGTTATCTTGGTTGCTGAAACGTTGGTTAAACATTGTCAGAATGCTGTGTGTCAGCTGGGCACTGCTCCAGATCTGCTGCCCAGCTACTATTCTGAAAGAGCTCACAAAGTCAGTGTCAGCAGTTCAACTGTTTTCCTTTGGCTGGAAATCAATCCTTCTCCAAGCCATTAAATCAAAGATGGAGTCAGAGCTGTCAAAGTGGAAAAACTGTATTAAAATCTTAATTTCTGACTTCATAATTTGATATATAATATTAGAATTTTAAAAAGTAAGTTGTCTTAATACCGTCAGATTTTTTTTTTGTCTGTTTGTCTGTTAGCGGGATGTCTCCAAAAGTTATGAACAGATTTGCATGAAACTTTTCAGAAAACTTGGTCATGGGGCAAGAAAGAACCAATTAACTTTTCACACCGACTGGCCAAGGTGGGGTGTGGCAGTGGGCATTGCTTTTCACAAAAAGGCATATAACCTCAGAATGGAGTCACGTAATGCCGTGAAACTTTGTGGGAACATGGCTCAGGGGGAAAGGAATATGTGATTAACTTTGGCCAATGCGGGGCATGAAGGTGCATGTAGCTTCTCCCAAAAAACCATGTAACTTTTAAATTCATTCAAAGGGATTAATGTAAAGTGAACTACAGCTGATTCTTTAGGGTGAGCTTGGGTAGCAGAACCGAAAATAAATGGGGAAATAAATGGAAATAATGAAACTTGCAAGGATGAATTCTGCACTGACATTAGGAAATATTTTTTTTACACAGCGAGTGGTCACTGTGTGGAATGGCTTGCCAGGATATGTAGTGGATGCAGACTAGGCTTTTTCAAGAGCGGGCTTGATACGGTGCTTGATGCTATCTATCTTTTAGGCAAACTAAGCAGTTGGTACTCTTTAGTGGTAGGAAAAGGCAAGCAGTGCTGGGCTGTATGGCCTGTTCTCATCACTATGTCATGTTAAATTAACTTCTGAAGGGATCCATGTAACGGCATGAAACATTTGTGTTTTGGCAGGGGGTGCTGGATAACTAATTTCTGGCCACTGAAAAAATATAGTGCTGATTGACCAAGTGATGCTGCAAAAACATACTAATATGCTTAAGAACGACTAGTATTTACACTTGCATTCATGCCCGATTTGAGATGCAGTCATGAAAATATATGCATCTCCTGATGTGAAGGGAGTGGAAGAGATGATTCAATTTCGGTGAATGTCTGACATGTGGAACTGGCATATCTTGACATTTGGATCTATCTATCATTTGGAGGTATGCGGGTCATCATGCAGGTTATCACTTGTTTTCACTATTTGAGGATCATTTGGTAGTTTGTCTCTTGGGTTATGCCATTTGTATGTCAAAATGCATTTCACAGCAAACTGCTGGTTGGACTGTGTCCTCATTGCTGACCCTTCTCCCCCTGCACTCTCTCTTTCAGATGAGCGGGAGGCCGTGCAGAAGAAGACCTTCACCAAGTGGGTAAACTCTCACCTGGGCCGCGTCACCTGTCGCATAGGAGACCTCTACACCGACCTGCGAGATGGACGCATGCTCATCCGTCTGCTGGAAGTGCTGTCCAGTGAACAGCTGGTCCGTACAGTGCTGTAATGCTTTGTGTGTGTGTGTGTGTGTGTGTGTGTGTGTGTGTGTGTGTGTGTGTGTGTGTGTGTGTGTGTGGGTATGCGTGCATTTGTGTGCATGCATGCCAGTGTGGGTGTGCGTGCATGCATGTGTGTGTGTGGGTGTGTGTGTGTGTGTGTATGTGTGTGCGTGTGTGAGGGCATGCATGTGTGTGTGTGTGTGTGTGTGTGTGTGTATGTGTGTGTCTGTGTGTACATTCGTGTGTGGGCATGGGTGTGTGTCCTTCTATTAATATAATATTCTATTAATATTCTATTAATAGTATCACTCCCCACACTCCATCTGCTCTAGAGAACAAGAGAAGTGAGAATTGTCATTCAATGACACTAAACTGTTTTATCTTTGTCTGGCCCCCACAGCCCAGGCCCACTAAGGGCCGGATGCGGATCCACTGCCTGGAGAACGTGGACAAGGCCCTGCAGTTCCTCAAGGAGCAGAAGGTCCACCTGGAGAACATGGGCTCCCATGACATTGTGGACGGAAACCACCGCCTCACCCTGGGTCTTATATGGACCATAATCCTACGCTTCCAGGTACTGACTCGTCCTATTCAGGACCCCTCATGTCCAGACCCCTTCTCAGGGTTAAGATGTCAGCACTGGAGTGTGTAGAGGCAGATACCTTTGAATGGAAGAGTTAATACTGTGGATTCAGCTTAATGCTGTGTCCAAATGGATCAAGGTAGACAGCAGAACTGCAGTCTAGGGACGGTATGGGAAATAGGGCAGAATGACAGGGCAGCAAATATATGTTAATATGGTGATGTTGCTCTGTAATTTTCCTACAATAGTGGCAGTTCCCAACGTGAGTATTGAGTATTGTACAAAAAAAAAATCCCATCATGACCATTTTATGTTGTTTTATTGTGTTCACATCCGGTGTGGAATACACTTGAATATAATGATAAAAAGTTAAATAATCGTGAACTTCAATGGCCAGTGCCGTCTGCCGTAGTCATAGATGGGAGTTCTTTGCTGTCCTAATCACGATTATGGTTGTACTCTCTTCGACTTTAATGACATCTGGTTTGCCATCTACCGTGATCCATTTGAGTGCTGCATGATGTGATTGGAGTCCTGCATGTAAGTCTGGGCTGGAAATGTTCT
The DNA here is from genome assembly GCF_963514075.1 of Conger conger. Lineage (NCBI taxonomy): Eukaryota > Metazoa > Chordata > Actinopteri > Anguilliformes > Congridae > Conger > Conger conger. The sequence goes on along the minus strand of NC_083766.1, from coordinate 10,854,492 downwards.
TCTGCCTATAGATCCAGGACATCAGCGTGGAGACGGAGGACAACAAGGAGAAGAAATCGGCCAAAGACGCCCTGCTGCTGTGGTGCCAGATGAAGACCGCAGGGTAAGGGCGGAGGGTTGTGAAGGGGACAAATAAATCATTATCTGGTGAATGGCCATTGAAGGAAGGTCAACGTATGCCGCCACTGAAACAAGGGACCAAACACTACTGATGCTCTTGCATTATTTCTCTGCAGCTACCAGAATGTCAATGTTCACAACTTCACTACCAGCTGGAGGGACGGCCTTGCCTTCAATGCTATCGTGCACAAGCACAGGTAATGCGTTTGACTGTTTATATGTTTGTCCCTCTCCGGTGCAGAAAATACTCCCTGTAATGTCTTCTGGCCCTTTTTGCTTGTGAAGTACAAGCATTCTTGTATAAGCTGTCCTCTACCAGCCACGAAAGTTGACGATACCCAAGTGGGCACCGTCTGCTGCAGCTGTTATTACTCAGGCCACTGAGTTCTGTGACTGCTCTATCACTGTTGTTTCATTTATGTTTGAAGCTGTACTTACAAGTACTTAAAGCATTGGTGGAATCACGTCGAAAGGAAAGCTTGACTATTTAAATCCCCCATGTACAGTTTAATGAAAGTTCCAGAAAGTCATGTGACTGCAGCTTGGTGGTGCTTGACTGTAGGAGGACACTAGCATGGAGTAATATTTTGATGCCTCCAGCTGGCCAAATCAAATCATTTGAATGAAAGTGTAAACAAATGTAGTTAATTTATTCAAATAGAGCACAGTCTTTTCTGCTCTTAGTACCCGGTATGGTTATGTACTCATGCCAAGGTACTGTCAGTGACTCTCAGTCAGGTCAAGTCAAAATCAAATAACGTTTCCTTGCTGTTAGCTTCAAGTTATGTGCAGGCTTTAGCGCTGTAGTTGCCCTATATATTCATTGGCTGTAAAACGTCTTAATTGCATTGACAAAATGCAGATATTTCTGGTGAACTATTTGACGCTCTGACTGCACTCTAAATACTGAAGCTCATAATAGAAATGTTTTCCGACCTGTCAGATCCGACCTGATTGAGTTCGACACCCTGAAGAGGTCCAATGCCCACTACAACCTTCAGAACGCGTTCAACGTGGCTGAGAAGGAACTGGGCCTCACCAAACTCCTGGACCCTGAGGGTGAGTGTCTCTTCTGCCTCATCCTCCTCTGCTTGCCCTGCACTCTCCAGCTGTTGGGACCTTGTTCTTTTGGCAGTCTTGGATGAGATCTTCTTACCCAAATGTGTGCTGTGAGCTTATGAGGATATTTACAAAAGAATGAGAAGTGATGAAGTGCACGCATTAAGCCTGCAAACACGGGGGGCTCCCATTAGTGATGCATTCTGCTAATGAGCCTGTTAACGTGTATGGTTCAGTGGTTTAGCTTCGTACGGCCCGGATCATACCATACTGCCTGTCCTTTAGGGGGACACACAACCAGAATGCACCTGCATTAGCTGCTGAAGCAGTAGATGTATAAATATAGAGAACATACAGTGTCTTTGGCCTGCTATCATTTCTACATGGTGAAACCAAAATGTAAAAGAATACCCTTTAATAAAATCTGAGAATGTGCACTTTAACCACATGTTAATTGCGTGATACCAAATCTAGAATTGTGGCAAATCAAGACATAATGGGTTTCTGTCCCACACATTATGGAGGGCACTGTACAATGAAGTGGCCAGCTGGTAGCACCAATTCCAGAGGACAGGTGCGAGTCTGATAATCAGGTGCTGAAGCAATGGAATAGGGGTGTCGACTCGAGTGGGATTGTAATTGTAGGGGCAGCCTGTAGCGGAGTGGTTAAGATACATGACTGGCACCCGCAAGGTTGGTGGCTACTTAGTCTAATCAACTGCAAGTTTCTTTGGATAAAAGTGTCAGCTAATTAACATTTAAGAAAAATATAATATAATTGGGCTGTTAAAAGTGAGGAAAAAAATGAGAAGGAAAAAGACCACAGCCAGGTTCAAACTCACACCACAGTATCCAAAAAACTTTTCTTTCAGGAGGATTACTGGAATCAGTTACAGCTCAGCTAAATCAAATAATAGGGGCCTGTCTGAGAGACTGGCTTTGGCCTGAAAGGTTATTCATGGGGACTGATAGCAGAACTCAGGACCAAATCCATGCTTAGTGTCACTTGGGAGAGATTCCTGAGCGGTCAATGGGAACAGATTAGGTAGCGTAGACAGCTCTGTTGTAGAGAGCGATGGTATGTTGCGGTGAGGGAGAAAAATGGCCTCTCTGAAGCATCGCTGACTTAAGTCCTCCTCTCTCTGTGTAGATGTCAATGTCGATCACCCGGATGAGAAGTCCATCATCACCTACGTGGCCACCTATTACCACTACTTCTCTAAGATGAAGGCCCTGGCTGTGGAGGGCAAAAGGATTGGCAAGGTGAGGCCTGAAGTGTATTATATGTGCTATGCCTGCTGGATTTTTTCAAGCAGGTCTAGCTGGGTATGAGCTGGTCAACCAGCATGGCCAATCTGGTCATAAGCTGGTCTAGCTGGGTATGAGCTGGTCAACCAGCTGGTGCTGGTAGCTTGTCTGGGCTGGTCAACCAGCTAGCAGCTGTTTCAAAACATAGCTTGAGCTGGTCAAACAATGTCAAGCTGGGAGCTGGTCTCTGAACTGGTCAACCAGCTAAACTATGTCGAGCTGGGAGATGGTCTGAACTGGTCAACCAGCTACCAGCTGTTTAAAAACATAGCTTGAACTGTGTGTGTATGTGTCTGTATGTGCTTGTGGGGTCCTGCCCCTGTAGTAACGATCTGCTCACTACTTCCTGCCTGTGGCCCAGGTGCTGGACTACGCCATCGAGGCGGACCAGCTGATTGAGAAGTACGAAACCCTGGCGTCGGAGCTGCTGCAGTGGATCGAGCAGACCATCTTCACCCTGAACGACCGGCAGCTGGCCAACTCCCTGAACGGGGTGCAGAACCAGCTGCAGGCCTTCAACACCTACCGCACGGTGGAGAAACCTCCCAAGTGAGAGAACCTGCCAGCGAGACGGGGCGGGGCGGTTAGGGGGTCAGGGAAGGGAACTAGGACAGAGCAGGGAGGAACAGAATCCCATAAAGAGAACAGAAACTGGGTTGTGTGTATACTGTGGGCCACTGCTCTGCGGGTGGGGTTGTTGGTGACTTGAGAGACTAAACATGTGCTGTGCGTGTGTGTGTCTGTGTGTGTTGCAGGTTTACAGAAAAGGGAAATCTGGAGGTCCTGCTGTTCACCATCCAAAGCAAAATGAGGGCCAACAATCAGAAGGTCTACATGCCCCGGGAGGGCAAGCTCATCTCCGATATTAACAAGGTGCCTTGGTCACGACTGTGGACAATGCCATGAAAGCTGAGAAGATTCTGTTTCCTGTTCCAGAGGCAACACAATTGCTACATTGTGCTACATTGTTCAATACACTATGATTGCCTGTAGAGCAGTGGCTCCTAACCCTGTTCCTGCAGATTTTTCCTGTTCATACTGTCCTGGAGGTTTTCATTTCACCCCAAATTTGACACACTTGGTTGTACTAATTAGCAGCTCAATGAGATCTCTAGGGGCTCATTCCAATCGCATATTTTTCTCCTCTTCTTTTCCTTGCTCCTTTTTCTACTCCGAGCTCCACCCATCGGGAGAGGCTAGAAAAAGAAGTGAAGTAGGGGAAAAACTGAATTAGGCAAATGGAATGTCCTTTCTCCTTCAAACATCAGTTCCAAGCCATGTTATTTACAGGAGAAAAATAAGTGATTGAAATGACCCATAACTGTTGAATGAGGTATGCTTGGTTAGTACTGGAGTGAAAACATACATGATGAAAGATCTCCAGGAACAGGGTTGGGAACCACTTGATACTGAGTTTACAAAAGATGGAAGGATAGCGCATTCACTTTTCACTCTTGAGTTCCTATGATGTATTATTTGAGTAAATAATGACGAAGTGGGCGAAGCCTTGACGTGCTGCTGCTGCTGCTGTGATTGGTCTGGCAGGCGTGGGAGCGCCTGGAGAAGGCGGAGCATGAGCGGGAGCTGGCTCTGCGCAACGAGCTGATTCGGCAGGAGAAGCTGGAGATGCTGGCGGCCCGTTTCGACCGCAAGGCGGCCATGAGGGAGACGTGGCTGAGCGAGAACCAGCGCCTGGTCTCTCAGGTACGCTACGCACGGTATAGGCCCTTCCACGCCAAGTAGGATAACTGTAATGACAACTATAAATATATGTTCTTTTAAAAAATTTTCTAACTCAAGTGGATGGCGGAGTTCACACCGCAGCTATGATGACAACGACAGTGACAAACGATATCGTTGGGATCACTTTCAGAACAAATTGTTCCAGCTGCATGAATGATAAAACACTGACAGCCAATCATTTTGCATGTGAAGGCTATCCGAATTCACAGGCCGTCCCATGCAAAAGCGACAGATGATGACAGCCGAGAGACTATTCACAGAACGTTATCATTCAGCAGTGTGGATGCTCACATCGTTATGGTTATAGTTAAGGTTATAGTTATAGTTCTTGGTGTGTACGGGCCGTAACCAGCAGCAGGATAATCTTGCAGGTATTCATATTTAATGCTGCTGACATTGGGGCCGTCAAAGCTTGTTTTGATTAGGGGAGCAGTTTAAATGTCATGTTTTTTTTCTTGGCAGTGAATGAGCGTGTTTAAATGTGAAATTAAAACTAATGTGAACAATTATGTTTAATACATCGGGGAACACATAGCTATATTTAGGAGGTTCTCTCTCATTGGAGACAGGCAGCAGGGGCGTCACAGTAGGGGGAATAGTAGAAGTGACTAACCAGGGCCCAGGCAGGGTGGGGTAGGGGGGGTCTGGACTAAAAAGGAGAAGGGGCATTTGCAGAGGGCCCTCTCACACTCACACACACACACACACACACACACACACACAAACATATACCCAAACACACATACACACACACACACACACACACGTGCACACTCTCTCTCACACACACACACACACACACACACATACCCAAACACACGCACACACACACACGCACTCTCACACTCACACACACACACACACACACACACACATATACCCAAACACACGCACACACACACACACGCACACATACCCAAACACACGCACACACACACACGCACTCTCACTCACACACACACATACCCAAACACACACACACACACACACACACGCACTCTCACTCGCTCACACGCTCTCACACGCAGGATAACTTCGGCCTGGAGCTGAGCGCGGTGGAGGCGGCCACGCGGAAGCATGAGGCGATCGAGACGGACATCGGGGCGTACGGCGAGCGCGTGGCGGCCGTGCAGGCGGTGGCGCGGGAGCTGGAGGCGGAGGGATACCACGAGGTGCGCAGGGTGCTGGCGCGCCGCGACAACGTGCTCCGCCTCTGGGAGTACCTGAAGGAGCTGCTGGCCTCGCGCCGGGAGAGGCTTCTGGCCCACAGGGACCTGCAGAGGCTGACGCAGGAGATGAGATACATCATGGACTGGATGGGAGACATGAAGGTAAACACACGGGGCGACAGTGAAAAGTGAAAAATGAAAATCGCACACTTTATCTCCTTGAAATGTTTTCATCATTTGAAAATCATGTGGTTTGGCAGTATGCCTTCATCATGGTGAGCATGTGTCAGTGCCAGTGCCAGCCAATCAGAACAGAGGTTTGTTGATGTCAATAAGCCTTAAAGACACAGTCTGCCTGTTCTTGGTAAAGCTCATTAGAGGTGCTGGAGAATGGACATTTAAAACTGGATTGATCTCGTTTTTGGTACTTAAAACCAAACAAACACCTTCTTATGGACCATATCAGGACCTAAAATCTGTGCCCCTCCTGTCCCTCTCCCCAGGGGCGGCTGCAGTCCCAGGACTGTGGGAGGCACCTGCACGACGTGGATGACCTCCTGCAGACCCACACCCTGGTGGAGGCCGACATCTCCGCCCAGGCAGAGCGCATCCGCGGGGTGCAGGCCGCCGCCCTGCGCTTCACCAGCACTGAGCAGAGTGAGTTTACACACAGAAACACTATCTCACACACACTCACTCACACACATATACACACACACACACTCACACACACGCACGCACACACACATACACACACACACACACTCACACACATGCACGCACACACACATACACACTCAAACACACACACATACACATACACATGCATACACACACACACACACACTCATACATACACACGTACGTGCGTACACACGCACACATACACATGCATACACACACTCACACACACATACACACACACACATAACTAGCACACATACACAAACATACACATATGCGTACGCACACACACACACTCACACATACACACACACACACGCACACACACAGAGGCACGCACAAGGTCACAAACACAGGCACGCATACACGCGCACACACGCACACACACACACACACAGAGTCCTGAGAGCACAATCTGCTGGCACTGAGACACATCCAGAGGCGTCAGGCAGAGAGGCAGCTTGTCTTCAGCACACTGTGGTCTTTAAGCAGAATCAGAGCTTCAACTAATTGGTGCTGGTGGCTCCCGCTGTTAAGACTGTTCAAATGTGTGGATGCACTCAGTTTTGAAGTATCAAATTCATAGCATGCCAGACTGTTACTGGCAGCCCTGCAGGGTAGCTCATAATTGGCTGCAGCATCATCCAGTCGGGCTTGGTTTCAGTCAATGGGACGGTGTGTACCAGTGCACATCTGCAGCCTACTTAGGTCAGTGGGGAGTACTGTCTCTCTCACCCCAACGATACAGCTCCGCATAGTGTAAAGATAAGCAGCTTGGGAGGAGCTTGTGCCGTCCCAAACTAACAGAAGGGGGGATGGGGGTTGGCGTACGGAGAAAATGAAAAGGTCTTTTAACTCCCAGTGGACAACTAAATGCATAAAAGCATGCAGAAAGTCAGGTTCAGCTTTTTTTCACACCAAATATCAGAATGGGGAAGAAATGTGATCTAAGTGACTTTGACTGGAATGATTGTTGGTGCCAGTCAGGGTGGTTTGAGTACCTCAGAAACTGCTGATCTCCTGGAATTTTCACACAAAACAGTCTCTAGAGTTTGCAGAGAATGCTGCGAAAAACAAAAGACATCCAGTGAGCAGCAGTTCTGCCTGCAAAAATGCCTGCTTAATGAGAGAGGTCAGAGTAAAAGGGCTAGAAGGTGACAGTAACACAAATAACCACACATTACAACAGTGGTATGCAGAAGAGCATCTCTGAAATGTGTCAAACCTCTAAGAGGATAGGCTACAGCAGCAGAAGACCAATAAGTTGAAAAAATAAGTCCAATAACTACCTAATAAAGTGCCCACTCATATAGAGTGTATATTTATAGTTATAGATTATCAGTCTTGGTGTGGACGGGCAGTAAGAGTTGCTGGTCACTCAGGTTCCCCTGGTCCCTCTCTCTCTCTCTCTCCCTCTCAGGCTACAAGCCGTGTGAGCCGGCCCTGGTGAGCGAGAAGGTGGCCCTGCTGGGCCGGGCCTACGACGAGCTGGGCCGCCTGGCGAGCACCAGGCGGGGGCGGCTGGAGGACTCGCGCCGCCTCTGGCAGTTCCTGTGGGAGCTGGGCGAGGAGGCGGCCTGGATCCGCGAGCAGGAGCAGATCCTGGCGGGAGGGGACTGCGGGCGCGACCTCACCTCCGCCCTCCACCTGCTGAGCAAGCACGAGGCCTTCAGGGACGAGATGGCCGCCCGCTACGGGCCCCTGGGCCACAGCATCGCCGGCGGCGACGCCCTGGTGAGGGAGGGGCACTACGGAGCCCAGGAGGTCACGGAGCGAATCCGGGACGTCCGCGCACAGTGGGCGCACTTGGAGGAGGTAGGCGTGATGAACGGGGAAGGGTTGTGGGATATATGGGAGGTGGGAGGAACAGAAATTAGGGAGGAGGTAGAGGAGGGGAATGCCGTTGGGATGGGAAGGTCGTTAGGGACCGGGTATGGGTATCATCAGATGCAGTGATTTGTGGTCATTATGATCCCATATCATATTTTCTGAAACTCATTTCCGCAAATGTAACCCCATTATCTCTGTCTCAGTTCAATTCAGTTCAAATCAAATACTTTATTGGCATGACAGAATACATATTGGCAAAGAGATAACAACAATCAGTCATAGTGACAACACAACAACAACAAATGGCAAGAACATGGCAGCCTCACGCTTTCTCTCTCCCAACCGTCTCTCTCTCTCACTCTCTTCTTCTCTCTCTCTCTCCCTCTCTCTTTGACTTTGTCTCTCTCTCTCTCTCCAGGCATCCCAGTTGAGGGAGCAGCATCTGAAGGAGGCGGTGGCCCTCCACCAGTTCCAGACGGACGCAAACGACATGGAGGCCTGGATCATGGAGACCCTGCGGCGGGTGTCGAGCCAGGAGGTGGGGCACGACGAGTTCTCCACCCAGACCCTGGCCCGCAAGCAGCGCGAGGTGGAGGAGGAGATCCAGAGCCACCGGAGCCTCATCGACTCCCTGCACGAGCAGGCTCTCGCCCTGCCCTCGGCCTACGCCCGCTCCCCTCAGGTCAGCCAGGACGCCCGCACCGCAAAACGTCTCAACAAGAGGGACGTTCCGTGCCAACTCCAGACGGTTGCACCACAGCCAAAAATGTCCATGTAATGAAAAGGGCTCTCAGAATACTAATTTACAAAGTAATGACACAAAATGTAATGTAAAGGTTTAGGTTTATGGTTGGCATTTCACGTTTCACGCCAGTACATTGCTCACATTTGAGAGTGTTGTGCTATGAGATCTAGGTGTCCCTACCCAGGGTAGGGTATGGCATACTACAGGAGAGCTAGCATTGAGTGCTACAGGATGGATAGCTTTGAGTACTACAGGAGAGCTAGCATTGAGTGCAACAGGAGAGCTAATGTTGAGTATTACAGGAGAGCTAGCATTGATCAGCAGAAAGGCACATATTTCACTGATTGCCTGTAGAAATCTGACACATCAGGACCAGAGTAGCGATAGCCAGACGATCCCTGGCTGATGTAAATCCTACACCCTGCTGAGTGCTAAGGAAAAGACGTTCATCATGACTGCTATCCTTCACGACTGTCTCTCTCTCTCTCTCTCCGGGTTCCAGGTGGAGGGCCGTCTCCCCGCCATCGAGCAGCGCTACGAGGAGCTGGAGTCCCTCTCTGCGTCGCGGCGCCAGGCCCTGGAGGGGGCGCTAGCGCTCTACCGCATGTTCAGCGAGGCGGACGCCTCCCAGCTGTGGGTGGGGGAGAAGGAGCAGTGGCTGGACGCCATGGAGATCCCCAACAAGCTGGAGGACCTGGAGGTGGTGCAGCAGAGGTGAGGGTGGAGGGGGGGAAGGAAGAGAAGAGGAGAGGACCTGAGGCGAGCAGGTGCTAGGACAGAAGAGAGAGTCAGGGAGGTGGAGGATCTGGACTGGATCCCAAAAAAGCGGGAGAGGGAGGGAGAGACAGATGGAAGGGAATTGGGGGGAGAGATATGTGCTGGGCTGAGCGCTGTTTCCAGGCCTCCTGTTGTTATCACAGAGGATGAAGGGGGTACTGTTTCTTATTTTGTTTGTGCATCTGTGTGTTTGTGTGCGCGCTCTTCCAGGTTCGAGACTCTAGAAACTGAAATGAATAATATGGGCTCCCGAATCTCTGATGTGAACCAAGTGGCAAAGCAGCTACTCGACTCAGACCACCGTAGCAAAGGCCAGATTCACCAGACTCAGGACGGGCTCAATGACAGGTACACACGCCCATGCACAATGACACACACACACCCGCGCACAGAGACACACACACGCCTGCACACAAAGACACACACACATATAGCCACACACACCTGCACACAAAAACACACACACAGACACACACGCCTGCACACAAAGACACACACACACTCTTTTGTTACCTTTTGTTCGTCATTTTGCACCTGGCTTCACCCTACATTTCCCTCTCCAGGTGGAAGGAGTTTCAGCGGCTGGCAGACAAGAGGAAGCTGGCTCTGGAGTCAGCACTCAACATCCAGAACTACCACCTGGAGTGCAATGAGATCCAGAGCTGGATGAAGGAGAAGACCAAAGTGATCGAGTCCACGCAGAGCCTGGGCAACGACCTGGCCGGGGTCATGGCCCTGCAGCGCAAGCTCACCGGCATGGAGCGCGACCTGGAGGCCATTCAGGTGCACTGCGTCTCAGCGTCAAGAGCCAGGGCCTGTTAGCACACTGCATTACGCATGCTGCACAGCCAAGGACATGACCTGGCTTTACAGTATATAATTATATTAATACTATATTTGGAATGCTTAATTGTATTTATTTGCTGTAGCAATATCCATTGTGGAGACTGCAGACAGATCTGTGCTGTCCTCAGAAGCATGTGATGTCAGCCCCTGCTTCTTATCACACTGCAGTTCACAACTCAGACTGGCAGACGTGCAGATGTGAACCTGGGAGACAGTTTTTTGTGCAGATCAACTGGTTAACCCATCCATGCGCTAAAACAGTGTCTTAACAGGCCCATCCATGCACTACAACAGTGTCTTAACAGGCCCATCCATGCACTACAACAGTGTCTTATAATTTCATGATATTTATTCCTTGTTTGTCTTTTAGGGAAAGTTAGATGACTTGCGTAAAGAGGCCAAGAAGCTGGCCAAGGAGCACCCGGACCAGGCCCTGGAGACCCAGGCCCGGCTCGAGGGGATCCAGGAGGTGTGGGAGGAGCTGAACGCCACCATGAAGCGCCGGGAGGAGAGCCTGGGCGAGGCCAGCAAGCTGCAGGGCTTCCTGAGGGACCTGGACGACTTCCAGTCCTGGCTGTCTCGCACCATGACGGCCGTGGCCTCCGAGGACATCCCCACCTCCCTGCCTGAGGCGGAGCAGCTGCTCACGCAGCACGAGGGCATCAAGAACGAGGTGGACAACTACAAGGAGGACTACGAGAAGATGCGGGCGGTGGGCGAGGAGGTGACCCAGGGCCAGACGGACGCCCAGTACATGTTCCTGGGGCAGAGGCTGCAGGCGCTCGACACGGGCTGGCACGAGCTCCGCCGCATGTGGGAGAACCGCCACAGCCTGCTGGCCCAGGCCTTCGACTTCCAGACCTTCCTGAGGGACGTGAAGCAGGCCGAGGGCTTCCTCAACAACCAGGTGAGTGAGAGGGTGGTGAGGTAAGGCTAGGGCTACCTTAATCAGGTGAGTGAGAGGGTGGTGAGGTAAGGCTAGGGCTACCTTAACCAGGTGAGTGAGAGGGTGGTGAGATAAGGCTAGGGCTACCTTAACCAGGTGAGTGAGGGCTAGGGCTGCCATAGCCAGATGAGTGAAGGGGTCATGAGTTCAGGCTAGGGCTACCCAAACAACTAGGTAAAGGAGGGTGTTGGTAATGTGAAGACAGGATTATAATATATAGGATGGAACCAAGAAAAAGAATAAGGAATACAAGTTTTCTTTAAACAACAGAAATATTTAAACTGGACTGCCTACTGTAGTCACCATGTGGGAAATAATGTATATAGTAGATCTATTTTGAAGATATTTTGCAGAAGACTTTAAATAAAAGGACAAACCCTTAACTCCTGACTGTCACCCTCTCCCGTGCAGGAGTATGTGCTGTCCCACACAGAGATGCCCTCCAGCCTCGAGGGGGCGGAAGAGGCCATCAAAATGCATGAGGATTTCATGACCACCATGGAGGCCAGTGAGGAGAAGATTAATGGAGTTGTGGATTCTGGACGCCGCCTGGTCAGCGATCTCAACACCAATTCCGACAAGATTCAAGAGAAGGCTGACTCCATCAAAGAAAGGTAAGGGTGGAGGGAGGATGAGGGCGAAAGAGTGAGGAGGGGGAGTGGTAGAGAGAGTGGTTCAAGAGGTATAGGAGTGCGGGATGGCTTGGAAGATGGAGGGCAGATGGTGAGAGAGTACTGTGTGTGTGATAAAGACAGGGTGAGGGTGAGCTGTAATGTAGGGGCTGAATAGTGTGTGACTGGGAGTAGTACGTGGAATGTGTGATATAGGACAGATATTTTTCTATTACATGGGGGAACGATGTTTGTGAGAGGACAGCGGCTTAACGGCTACAGTGACCTTGATGACTTATCCATCTGCACTGTTGCCTAAAGCAGTTTGTACTGTATGTATGCACTTATGTTATAAAGAGTGTCTGACAAAGGCCTAAATGAGTGGTTCCCAACCCTGTTTATGGAGATCTACTGTCTTGTAGGTTTTCATTTCAACCCTTATTTTGCACACCTGATTTTACTAATTAGCCTGATGAGATCTCTAGCTGTTGAATGAGGTGTGCTTTGTAACGGTTGGAGTGAAAACAGAGAAAGGTAGCTCTCCTGGAACATGGTTGGACCACTGGCCTAAATGAAAATGTAATTGTTTGTGACGGTGAGAAAATAGAGATGTTCCTGACTGAGGGCAGAGGTGTGTGTGATAGGACAGAAGTGACAACGATGGCGACAGTGATAGCGGACTGGTAGGATAGTTCATTTATTTTCTTTGACAATTAATTTTCCTCATCACTGACTTTCTGTCTTACTCCCTCCTCTCTCTTCAGACATCAGAAGAACAAAGAGGTTGCCAACACACTACTGGCCAAGCTGAAAGACAACCGCGAACTGCAGCACTTCCTGCAGGACGGACAGGAGGTAAAGAAAATCTTCTACACAATGCGTCTGTTTATATAGTCACTCCTTTAGAGAACAACGCTAGAAGTGAGCAGCCAGTGGTACTAACCGCATAAGAGTGAGCTGCTGTGTGTTGAGTTCAGCAGATGCACAGTTGATGTCACTATGACATCACTACACGTTTAACAGGAATCACAGTGAGGTGACAAGCCTTTCTGCTGAGTCAGAGGTAGTTCAGGACCCCCCATCCTGAGTCAGCAGCTGTGTGAGGGTTCCTCCTAACTTTTCCTTTCCTTGTAGCTCACTCTCTGGATCAATGAGAAGATGCTGACGGCCCAGGACATGTCGTACGACGAGGCCAGGAACCTCCACAGCAAGTGGCAGAAGCACCAGGCCTTCATGGCAGAGCTGGCCTCCAATAAAGACTGGCTGGACAAGATCGGCAAGGTGCGACAGGGACTGTGGACGCACGTGCTCAGATAGAATAATTAATGATCCAAGTGGTTACTAGCAATGTGGAATGGGTGCCTGACACAGCAATATCTGACTTATTTTGAAATTATGAGAAAAAATTGGGGGGAAAAACTCCCGCACAGTGAATCTCCTTATAGTCTCACATTTTATCAGTGACAAGAGATTAAGGGTGCAATTTGCCTAATTATTTATAAGCCATTGTTGTTCTACAGACAAAACAAGTGAGCCAAATTCACATTTTATATAATGAGAGCAGAAACTAATTTGGCACGTCAACAAGATATCATGAAAGAGTCTCAATTTCCCACGTCTCCTCTCACCCTCTGCTATAACCTTCGACCTCGTCAGGAGGGGCAGGCACTGGTGAGCGAGAAGCCCGAGCTGGACCCGGTGGTGAAGAAGACGATGGCGAGCCTGCAGGCTCAGTGGGAGGAGCTGGAGGCCACCACCCAGACCAAGGCGCAGTGCCTGTTCGACGCCAACAGGGCGGAGCTCTTCACGCAGAGCTGCTCGGCCTTAGACTCCTGGCTCATGAACCTGTCCAGCCAGCTGCAGAGCGACGACTACGGCAAGGACCTGACCAGCGTCAACATTCTGCTCAAGAAGCACCAGGTGAGAAAGCGGCAAGGGAGGCACCCCATATATGACAGGAATACAGGGGGAGGCTCAGCCAGTGCTATGTGCCGTACTAAACTCTCTCTGCACCTCCCCCAGATGCTGGAGCACCAGATGGAGGTGCGGGAGAAGGAGGTGCAGGCGCTGCAGTCGCAGGCCCTGGCGCTCTCCCAGGAGGACTCGGGCCTGGCGGAGGTGGACGGCCAGCAGAAGCGCGTAGCGGACAGCTTCGCCCAGCTCCACCAGCCCATGCGGCAGAGGCAGCAGCAGCTCCTGGCCTCCAAGGAGGCCCACCAGTTCAATCGTGACCTGGAGGATGAGCTGGTGAGAATCAGCAGAGGCCCGTTTGTCGTTTACGGTCTCCACGCGGTTTATGTGTGGTCATTAACGTCTGACCCTTCTGTTCTGGTTCCAGCTCTGGGTGAAGGAGAGAATGCCTCTGGCCACCTCCACTGACCACGGGAAAGACCTGCCCAGTGTACAGCTGCTCATCAAGAAGAACCAGGTATGGAGGGCGTCCTGGATATAGAGCACAGACCTGCATCAAATACGTAATTGGGTTGGATTCAACTGAGTTGGCTCAGTTACACCAGGCAAGATCAATCGAGAACAGAAAAGTATTTAAATACAAACACAATCATGTATTTGACCAAGGTCTGATAGAGCAGCAGCTAGAGCACTTTGAGCAAAGTTATCTGGTGTATAGTGCAGATGTACTAACTAGCTACAGAATGTGCACTACTAATGTATAAACATATTGCAGATTGCACAGCTTTAAAACGTAAAATTAAAATGGTAACATTTTGACTTGGACATAGGGAATGATGGAAGTCTGTTGAGGAAAAACATTATTGGGCTTCTTTGGCTGTAATCCTGAGCTCTCAGTATCTCCTCCTCTCCCAGACCCTGCAGAAGGAGATCCAGGGGCACCAGCCCCGCATCGACGACATCCAGACCCACCGGCGCTCCATGGGCCCGGGGCGGGAGGAGGTGGACGGGGTGCAGGGCCGTCTGCTGGACCTGCGGGAGTCCTGGGCCCAGCTCATCGCCGAGACAGACCAGCGCCGCGGGCGTCTGGGGGAGGCCCACCGAGCGCAGCAGTTCTACGCGGACGCAGCCGAGGCTGAGGCCTGGATGGGAGAGCAAGAGCTGCACATGATGTCGGAGGAGAAGGCCAAGGTGACGCTTTCTGCGCGTGTGAGGGCGTACATGCAGCGTGTGGGTTTTTGTGTCCATATGTGTGGTCATGGGTTAGGACATTATCATTGTTGGAACTTCACCTACGGTAGAACCTCTGAGATCCAAACTTCATAAAAATTAGCCGGTCAACCGAACAGGGTTTGGAAATGGAAGTGTAACCTTAATAGAAAATGATGACTGAGTCAACGCAAATGAGTCACACTATTAATTGAGAAAAAACTTGAAATTCTATAAAAAATTTGGGGAAAAATGAATGAGCTTAATAGGTGTTGCTAAAAAGTATCCAATAAGGGAAGTACCAGGACAAAACTCTCTGTTGGATGGAAGTGAGAAGCAGTTGAATAATTGAAAATCCAGCAAAGATTGCATCACACTGATGGCTACAACCGATGCAAGTGGGGAGTTTGCCTTTTGCTTACCATTGCTTTTCATCCAAGAGTGCGAAACCTTGTTGCTTTGCCAGTGTCACTATACACATTTGTTTCTGATTTGGCTGTTTTACAAGTTCATCCTGTCGTTGGTTATTTGATTGCACTTTATATGACGGTTACTGTTTGGGCAAATGCCATTGAGTTTATTGGTTTATGGACTGTACTTTGTCCGGTCAGTGTTCTGAATGACCTTCATTCCCGCTGTGTTTGGTTCTCTGAGGTTCTACTGTATTTGTCTCTGATGTGTACTTATTCCCTCTAGGGTCTTTCAGCGCACTTATCCCTGGTTATGGGTATGCACTTTGTTGTACGTCGCTCTGGATAAGAGCGTCTGCCAAATGCCAATAATGTAATGTGATGTAATGTAATGTAATGTAATGTAATGTAGCATGTGTGTGTGTGTATTTATGTGGACGCAGGATGAACAGAGCGCGGTGGTGATGGTGAAGAAGCACCAGATCCTGGAGCAGGCCCTGGAGGACTACGCCCAGACCATCCACCAGCTGGCCAACAGCAGCCGGCTCATGGTGACCAGCGAACACCCCGAGAGGTCAGCGGGATTCACAATGTGCAGGGACCAAAACCCAGAAGCATGTTCAGTGTAGGGCGGCACGGATGGTGCAGTGGGTAGCACTGCCGCCTCACAGCAAGGAGGTCCTGGGTTCAAATCCCCGTCGGCCGGGGCCTCTCTGTGCGGAGTTTACATGTTCTCCCCGTGTTCGCGTGGGTTTCCTCCCACAGTCCAAAGACATGCATGTTAGGCTGAATTGGAGAGTCTAAATTGCCCGTAGGTATGAGTGTGTGAGTGAATGGTGTGTGTGCCCTGCGATGGACTGGCGACCTGTCCAAGGTGTATTCCTGCCTTTCGCCCAATGTATGCTGGGATAGGCTCCAGCTCCCCTGCGATCCTGTTCAGGATAAGCGGGTTCAGATAATGGATGGATGGATGGATGGATGTTCAGTGTATCGAGGGATCATTAGAGCCAGTTAGGCATCCTGGACATATGTAATGGGAGGAGCTTTGAAGAGTTTTCGGTCACTTGTTTGTTTTAACCAGTGTATGTTAAGGGACGGTCACACTGGCAGACAATTGTGCGAAAATTTGCTTTGCTTTTCACAGCAATAAAGAGGTCATGTAGTTTACGTTACAGGAAACCATCATTTTCAGTGGTTGGTCAGCAAAACATGGCTAGAACTGCTAGAGCTAGCTAAATAAATTCCCCTGAGAAGTTCAAATGAGTTTCTTGCAGTTAGCAAACATTTCTATATGGGTTTTAAAGTTACTTTAAAGTTTGAAGGGGAAAATTGTCTCTCACCCCCAGCGAGCGGATCACTCTACGGCAAGCCCAGGTGGACAAGCTGTACGCGGGGCTGAAGGACCTGGCGGAGGAGCGGCAGGGCCGTCTGCAGGAGCGCCTGCGGCTGACGCAGCTGAAGAAGGAGGTGGACGACCTGGAGCAGTGGATCGCAGAGAGGGAGGTGGTGGCTGGCTCTCACGAGCTGGGCCAGGACTACGAGCATGTCACGGTGAGCAACAACGGAGAGAGGCCCGACTTTTTTTTTGACAATTTTGCGCTGCACTTAAATCTACTTAGGCACACATCGGCAGTTTTTAAACAATGGGTCTCGACGGGAAAGATTCCTACGGTGAGCTGTTACTCTGTTCTTCTACTACTTTGGGTTCGCACAAGTCGTTGGATAGCCTAGATTGTGAGGTCCGAAATGGACGGTTTGCTTCGGCAAAATATTAGGATTTACCTGATATGGATGTAAATACCCTCAAATTAAAGGTGACAGTCTGCATTTTAACCTCACATTCATTGTTTCATTTCAAATCCAATTTGCTGGAGTACAGAGCCAAAAGAACAGAATTTGTACCACTGTCCAAATACTTACGAACTGCACTGTATTTTTGCTGATTCGGTTTTAATCATTCGTTCTCATGGCTTGCTGTCTAGAGTATTGGTCGACTGTATTAACATACGCGTGTGTATGTCCATGTGTGTGAATGTCTTTGTGCATGTGTGTGTGTGTGTGCACATGTGTGAATGTGTTTGTGTGTGTGTGTGTGTGTGTCTGCGTATGTGTGTGTGTCCCTTATCCTCTCCTCTCAGATGCTGAGGGACAAGTTCCGGGAGTTTGCGCGGGACACCAGCACCATCGGGCAGGAGCGCGTGGACGGTGTGAACGCGCAGGCGGACGAGCTGATCGAGTCGGGCCACCCGGAGAACGCCAGCGTGGCGGAGTGGAAGGACGGGCTGAACGAGGCCTGGGCCGACCTGCTGGAGCTGATCGACACGCGCACGCAGATGCTGGCCGCCTCCTACGAGCTGCACCGCTTCCACCAGGACGCCCGCGAGGCGCTGGGCCGCGTGCGCGAGAAGAGGGAGGCGCTGCCCGCCGAGCTGGGCCGAGACCTCAACACCGTGCAGCACCTGCACCGCCAGCACACCGCCTACGAGCACGACATCCAGGCCCTCAGCGGGCAGGTACGCCCGACCCCCCCGGTTCCATACTGTCTCCTGCCACCGCTCCTGTGTGCTCAGCTCCCATGGTCTTACAGTGAGAAATGCTACACCGTGCTAGCACTTAGAAGTGATACGGTTCAAGGTTCTTTATTTGTAAAACATGCAGTGAAATGGAGGAGATGCTCAGTAATGATAAAATTGTGTTACTGAAGAGGTTTAATGTATTTAACCCCTTGAAGAGTATTGTATGGTTTTTTGGACTACATTGCTTTCTCTTACCAGTAGTTATTGTTACAGCATTAGAATGCTCAGTTAATCAACCAGTCAATCAATCTGGCAGTCAATCAATCAGGTGTTATTTATACAGCACGTTTCATACAGATCCAGGTGTAGACATCCGTTTGGCATCTTGTTACCATAGAGACAACAGAACCCTCATTACAGACCTTCGACACATTTCTGTCGTGCGACACTTGTCGAAAAAGCTTGCGCGACAAAGACTAATTCCGGCTTACGAGGCGCAGCGGTATTTCTGAGTGGATTTGGAAGGTGTTGCCGTGCCTCCTCCCAGGTGAACCAGGTGCAGGAGGACGCGGCGCGGCTGCAGAAAGCGTACGCCGGCGAGAAGGCCGACGACATCCACCGGCACGAGCGGGCCGTCTCCGAGGCCTGGGAGGCCCTGCTGTCGGCCGGCCAGGCCCGCCGGCTCCTCCTGCTGGACACGGTGGAGAAGTTCCGCTTCTTCAACATGGTGCGCGACCTCATGCTGTGGATGGACGGGGTCAACCTGCAAATAGACGCCCACGACAGCCCCAGGTGAGCCGCCCCACGGCCTCGCACCTGCGTAAGCCGCGTCACACCCGGAGCGGGGACGCGGAGCCTCCTTGACTTTGACGCGCCCTGAACGCCGTCTCCAACCGCGTGTCTACACTCAGACCCCAGCATTTTACTGCTTAATTCAAGGGCTGCTCACCCATTACAGCAGCCAATACTGTTGTTTACGGTTGTAGAAAATGTTATATGTCGTAAATGTTTTAATATTAAAATATTTCAAAGGTGAAATTGTGATGTTTTTGTAGAAACTCCTGCATGCACAATGTAACAAATGTACCCTGTTGTAAAATCCAACTGTGCTTTTCATAAGCTGGTCTAGCTGTAAAATCCAGCTATGATCTAGCTGGGTATGAGCTGGTCAACCAGCTAGTGCTGGTAGTTTGTCTGAGCTGGTAGTGCAGGGCAGTGTTTAATTTGACTGGTGTGACAATGGAATATGTACAGTATAGTTGGCTGTTTTTGTCAAGTGTATCCCAAGACCCACCATAACCCTCCATGATCAACCACTGGGTTTGCGGTTGGGGCCCCGTTGGCTTAAATAACGCTCCCCTCCTCTCCTTTTCTCTTTCCCTCCTCTATCTTAGGGACGTGTCCTCAGCAGGGCTGGTCATTGCTAACCACCAGGACATCAAGTCAGAGATTGAGACCAGGGCTGGCAGCTTCACTGCCTGTAATGAGATGGGCAACACGCTAATCAGGAATAAACACTACGCTGCTGATGAGGTACTGCGGCCTGCCCTGTCTGTGTGCCTGTGTGTTTCCTGACACTGCAATAAAAGTGTCTTGACAAGTGTTTTTAGTCTTGTAATGAGACTTAAGATCTTTTTTTTTCCTCTCAAGTAGAAAATGTTAACTAGCTTGTTTTACATTTCTGTTTACTTGACAAAACATTTTCTTATCCCATTGGTAAATGTGTGTTACCTCATTGGCAATATTTTTGTCTTATTTAGCAAAATAAATAAGATTTTTAAAGTTTAATAAGTACTAAAATACCTTTATTTTTGCAGTACTTACACTACAACTACAAGTCCTGAATTTGTGCATTTTCAAACTGACAAGTTTTTCAATCAAAATTTTTCTTTGCAAAATCATCTACATGGTGAGAAAAGAGAAAGAAACTGTCAGCACAGATGTTTACTTCAGAAGTAGGTTATTGAACTTCATATTTAATGTACTACAAGTCAAATAATTGTGGATGATATGTGACTTAATCATTATATGTCACAGGCATCAAAACCATAAATGATGCAGGGGTAGGCAGTGCTGCATTAATTTGTCACCACATTGTACAAACAAAGTCAATTCTACAGTACAATACTTGCAAGTCGGTTGGCAGAACTTTGCCATACAAATGATGGTAACAATATGTTATGCATGAAATAATTATTTCCAATTATTTGTATTTCAGCTGTTTACAATTCAGCTTTGCTCTTTGACTTCCACAGACATTTTTACAGTAGCCTTTCCTGTGACCTGTATTACAGATCCGAGAGAAACTGGATCAGCTGCAGACCAGGAGGGACGAGATCAACAAGAAGTGGCAGGACAAAATGGACCACCTGCAGATTGGTGCGTGTTTGTGTGTGCCCCTGGCTACCTGCGTGTGTGTTTGTGTGTGCATGTCAGTGATCGTGTGTTTGTATGTGGGGGTATATTCCTGTGTAATGTTGTGTGCCCATGTTTACATGGGAATTTGATTGTGTGTATTTTCCCTGTGCTTTTGTTTTTTCGGTCACACTTTACAATAAGGGTACATGAACTGACATTAACTAATGTAGTTGTTAACATACATTAATTAATTACTTTTCATCAGTTAATGGATGTGTTGACTACTAACTAATGTATTGGTTACATGAATTTTTATACATTAGCATACCACAGGATAAATATATAATTAGTTATACTAGTCAAGTAGCTAAGGTACATCCTGGGACCGAAATTGTTGGTGGTTCAAGCCCCGGTGTAGCCAGGATAAGATGGATAAAAGCTTTGGATAAAAGTATCAGCTTAATAACTAATATACGTACATGTAGTGTACAGACTCACATAAACGAACCTGTAAAGATTAGCTTCTCAGTAGTTAACAGTGTTAGCGTTAGCGTTTTGCGTTAGCGTGTCGTCTGTAACCCCTCCTGTCGGTGCTCAGTGCTGGAGGTGCTGCAGTTTGGGCGGGACGCCTCGGTGGCGGAGTCCTGGCTGGCGGGACAGGAGCCGCTGGTGCGTGCGGCCGAGCTGGGCTCCAATGTGGACGAGGTGGAGAGCCTGATCAAACGGCACGAGGCCTTCGAGAAGCTGGCCGCCGGCTGGGACGAGCGCTTCACCCTGCTGGAGAAACTAACCACGGTGAGGAGGGGAGGGAGGGGAGGAGGGAGAGAGGGAGGGAGACAGAGAGAGAGGGAGAGGGAGAAAGGGAGAAGGAGAGAGACAGAGGGAGGAGGAGAGACAGGGAGGGAGGGTGGAAGAGACACAGACAGAGAGGGAGGGAGGGGGAGAGAGACAGACAGACAGAGAAAGGGAGGGAGGGAGGGAGAGAGAGAGAGACAGAGGGAGAAAGGAGAGACAGAGTTTTGACTTTTTGCATCCTACAAACAAGCAAATCTGCACAAAACACATTCAAATAAACAAATGCCACCTGACAATAAAAGTGTCTTGACAAGTGTATTTAGTCTTGTAATGAGACTTGAGATCTTTTTTTTTCTCTCAAGGAGAGAGAGAGAGAGAAGTAGTTGAGAGAAAATAATAATTTAGAGATGGAGACTGTTCCTGAACCGTGGCTGTCATTTCTTCCCTCAGCTGGAGGAGCTTGAGATCCAGAGAAGGAGAGAGGAAGAGGAGCGGGCACGGCGGCCCCCCACGCCCCCCCCGGCTGAGGAGGTGGCACAATCTGAGGCAGAGAGCCAAGCGCACGAGTCTGCTGCCAGGTGAGACTGCCTGATCAGGTATCTGTGAGTGGAGGGTACAGGGATCAGAATATGAGCTGTAAATGCAGTGGAAATCCTACGAGAATCTGGCCACGGTGTTCTGGAAAATATCACATTATTTTATACAAAGCTGGTGCTAAAGATGTGTGGTTTAAAGTGCATTGTGTATTCACAAAGGGTCATGGTCAACTGGAAAAAAAGAAGGCAGTACTTATCACAGAAGTTCAGTGTAGCTCACCTCTCATGATGACATCACTAACTGCAACACGTAGAATGTACCAAAATCAGGAAGGATTGTGGGTTTTGTTGAGTCCCTCGGAAACTGCTCACCTCCCCCCTCTTCCCCCACAGGACCAGTTTAGACCAGACAACTCTGAACCAATCCGTGTCTGTGAACGGGGTCCACAGTGACCAAGACACCTCACAGGTGAGACCCCCACAGCAGTCTGAGTTTTCAGTGGTGCCAAATGTTATAGGGTTTCTTCATTTCATTATCAATATGAGGTGGGGGTGGATGACAAAAAAAACACCCCAGTGCTGGTCAGCTCTTATCTTCACCCCCATGTCATGGTCAGCTGGGTATTAACTAGACCTGGGTCAAATACGTAATAGTTTTGGATTCAAATACTTTTCTACGCTTTATTGAGCTCATCTGGTGTATTAGAACTTATGGAATACTCACAAAAAGTGAACTTTGGTCCTCTTGGTTGGCTCAGTTGCACCAGGCAATATCATTCGAGCACAGAGACGTATTTGACCCAGGTCTGGTATCAACAAATTGATGAGAAAATTATTTGACAAAATTGTGTGCAAAGCGGGCCATTTTCATGATTCAAAATGGGTCATATTCTGTCCCTGTCCTCTTTGTCCTGTAGTTTCGTGTGATTAGGTGGAACAGGAATGACAGGAAAGTGCTCTCGCTTGTATTGCACAAGTTTAACATGATGACTGAAATCTGCTGTACATGACTGTACATTACCTGGGTAGACATAAGTCATACAGGAGATCATTCCTGCCAGTATGGGCATGTTATCATTTGCAGTTCCATTCAACATAGACTGAATTCTTTGTAATACAAATTAACTTCTTGTTTTGTCATTTACTGTAAGTATCACACTTGCTGTCTTATGTTTGTGGGTGATCTGTTTCTCTATTGTCTTTCTGCCTGAGTCATTCCTTGATTCCTGTGTGTGTGTCTGCATGTGTGTGTCTGTTTGTCTGTCTGCCTGTTTGTGTGTGTGTGTGTGTGTGTGTGTGTGCCTGTTCCTATAAAATAATGCCACCCTGACAGTCCCTGGACTAGGATTAGAGTAATGAATTTATCAATGTTGCATTTCTGTCTGCAGTCAATATCATTCTCAGGGGCCAGGAAACCTGACTATAGACCTGGCCCTAAGTTAAAGTCACTGGAGCCTGTGAGTATTGAGCTGTAGTCCATAGCTTAGTCCCCATTGCCCCCTGCGCTTAGTCCCTGATCCACTGCAGTACCCCCTGGCTGGCCTAGAGGGCACCCTTGAGCGCACTTTTCACAGCTGCACCATTGTTTTGGCTGGACCCCTGAGCTTGTGCACAAATCCCAGGCACAGCGAATAGCATGTTTTGCATTCAGCCTTCCAAGTTGTTATATTAATTTAACTTTTAACTTTTTTTTTTCCATTTACATTACAACTTTTCTTTACAATATCTACTAACCCTCAGAAACGCAGTAGGGTAAGTGATTAACGTTTTTGTGTCCTAAAGAAATATTTCCCCCTGGTCCCAAGAAACTCAAACACAATGTTTGATAGACTGTACATCAGGGATCATCAAATCACAGTCCTCCAGGTCCGAGAGCTGCTGCTGGTTTTCCACCCTCCCTTTACCTGGGAGTCAGGTGTGATGACAGTCTGGCCAATCAGTAGCATTAATTGTTCAGCTAATTACCTGGGTGAACGAAAACCAGGGCCAGATTTGGATTGGATGTCCAGATTTGATGATTGCTGCTGTACATGATCACTGGAAAAAATGTAAATCATAACTAATTGAGAAAGTACACCAATGTAAAGGCAGTAGTACTCCTTTGGTCCAGTTCACCATGGTTTAGTGTTGCCGTTCAGCTCATTAGCACAGGGAAAACCTGCCTTTCTTGGCTTAGCACTAAAGATGTTAGCCATAAAAAGTGTTTCTGTAACATGGCCACACCCAGCCATGTCATAGCGACACGCAAGAATGGCGGGTTTCAGTTGTGTTTTCACTTAAAGTCACCACATCACGCTCAAACATAGCTGCGTCATCTAAAGCAGGGACATGGTCTTAATGCAGAGGCTGTGTTGAGCACTCGGATGAGGACTGGCCTTGTGTCCCATCCCTGTCAGCCCCCTGCTCCCCCTGTATTCCCTACTGAAGAAAACGGCTCAAGCTAGGTTTTGAAACAGCTGGTAGCTGGTACCAGTTCAGACCAGCTCCCAGCTTGATGTGTTTTAGCTGGTTGACCAGTTCGGACCAGCTCCTAGCTTGATGTGGTTTAGCTGGTTGACCAGTTCAGACCAGCTCCCAGCTTGGCATGGTTTGACCAGCTCAAGCTATGTTTTTAAACAGCTAGTAGCTGGTTGACCAGCTATCAGCTCAGGCTCAGCTCAATTTCAAGCTGGTCAAGCTGGCATAGCTGGACTTTACAGCAGGGTTTCTTACTGTTGAATTGTGGGAATTAGGAACCCTCCACATTTTGGCTTCCATCTACCTTCCATTTGTCTCTCTGTGTGTCCTGTGTCTGTGTGTTTAATGTTGTTTCTGTGGCATGGAGCTTATGCTACAGCCTGTATGCTAATTTAAGATTTTTGTAATTGGGTCTGATGTTTAAAACCAGAAACGAACTGTTGTTGGTTGAGACTGGGATTGGATCATATGTGGCATCACACAATAGACAGTCCCTTTGAATGACACTTAAAATAGGCACACAGTGGCCTAGTTGATAAGAAATGTGGTAATGACTGACTGATTGATTAGTGATAATTGGGCTCCACTTGCTTCTAGTTGTCAATGACGACCACAGAGAGACAAACCTAAATGTGTATAGAATTACATCATATTCTTAAGGCTGTTTTATACTACTGTGTAGTCTGCATAGTTTGCGTGATAGTTAGATAAAGTATGCCAGTATCATCAAACCTCCTCAGCTTGCCTGTAATCAAACCGCTCCATATATGCCATTCAAAATTTACAGGCAGAAATGAAGTAACTTCATACAAATGATTGTTACACCACGTCACATCAACCAATCATCATCTGTGCCAGCAGTGTTTGCTAGCTACGTGCTTTTAAATTCTGTGTATGGTATGGTAAAGGTATGCGATATCTTCCTGGACCTGGTTTACAACCTACACACACAAACACATATTCCACACAACCCCTACACACATCCACATTAACTGTAGACGTATAAAACAGGCATTACTTTACAAACCAGCCTATAACACACACGGTGATGTCGAGCACGTCGGTTGGTGAAGTATGAATTAGAATGTGGCCTGTCGGAGTGCGTGTGTGGTGCAGAGACTGGAGCTGTGATTAAAAAGTCCCGGTGGTGTGTCTGACTCTGGCGTGTCTGCCCCCGGGCGCCTCAGGGGTCGGAGGCAGAGTCTGTGAACGGGCCGGGGCGAGACAGCGGCCTGCCCTCGTCCTCCCGTCTGGACCCGACCGCCCCCTTCGCCACGCTGCCGGGCAGAGGCACCGGCGAACCCCCGCCCGTGGAGACCATGGAGGGAATGCTGTGCCGCAAGCAGGAGATGGAGTCGCACAGCAAGAAGGCAGCCAGCAGGTGCAGTGTGGGAAGGGCGGTGTGTCCTTAGAGTGGCTGTAGGGAGAGGGGGATGTCATCTGGGGGGAGAGAGGGGACATGTCTTTAAGGAGGCTGTCTGTATGGCATGGGTGCACAACTCCAGTCCTGGAGGGCCGGTCTGTATGCTGGTTTTCGTTCCAACCAGTTACCTTGGTTTTAGTTTTCTGACAGCTGTATAACCTACACTGGTTCACTCTTCTACTAGAGCACAGTATAATCTCTAGGTTACACTTTCAGTCTGCAGGTGTAGCTGTTGTTTATACAAATGTCAGATCAAGTTATGATTGGGATTATTAAATAATTAATAGAAAAGAACCAGCCCTTGTTGTTCACCCCTGTGAACCATTATGAGGAGGGTAAACTGAAATGAACTGAGGGGAATTTAATTTAATGGGTTGGAAATCAAAATATTGGACCCTAATCTCTGGGCAGGGGGAGAGACCGGTCTGAAGAGTCTCTTATCTGAGGGCGAGAGCAGGATTAAGTGTGAGGGAGTGGGGGAATAGAGATAACGTGTGCTCAGCTGCTGTGTGAGACCAGGTGAGAGGAGAAAGCAGGCCTCACACAGCCCCGGTGAGCTGGTTGTCATTCCTGGCACACGCGTGTCCATCCACAGATCCTGGCAGAACGTGTACTGCGTGCTGCGCAAGGGGAGCCTCGGATTCTACAAGGACAACAAGGGCGCGGCCAACGGAGTGCCCTATCACGGCGAAGTACCCATAAGCCTCAACGAGGCCGTGTGCGAGGTCGCCCACGACTACAGGAAGAGAAAACACGTCTTCAAGCTCCGGTGAGTGGGGGAGGAGAGGAGCGAGGTGAGCAGAAAAGGTTGGTGTAGTAGGTGGGCGAACGAGGGTGTAGCAGGTGGGCTGTGGAGTTGGAATTGGGGATGGAGGGGGAAGGATGGGCACGCTTACATTGGGCTGAGATGATTTCTGCTGACTTCTCTCTCCCCTGTTTGGCTGCAGGCTTGGTGATGGAAAGGAATTCCTATTTCAAGCAAAAGATGAGGTGAGGGTTCCTGATACCACTGTTTTAAAAATAGACATTATGAAGTTTGACCACCTTGTCTCTTCTCTCTTCTCTCTCTGCTCTCTCCTCTCTCCCACTCTCTTGCTCTCTCTTTCCCTCTCTCTTGCTCTCTCTCTTGCCATCGTTCTCAAATTTCAAATAGAGATGCTTTATTGGCACAACATATTACAAAATACCCTATATATTGCCAAAGCGTATTGACAACACAACAACAATAAATCATATTAACAATACACACAAAAAAAGCAGTGTCAAAAATAACGAAATAAATGACACACTAATATAACAGTAATAAACGTATCATCTTGTCTCTGCTCTGTTAAACGTTTCTCTCTCCCCCTCCAGCCTGAGATGAGCTCCTGGATCCGCTCCATCCTCTCCTCCATCCCGGCGGGATCGGGCGGGGCAGGGGACCGCTCCCCGGGGGGGGGTCCGACGGCGCCGAGCCGGGCCATGACCATGCCCCCCATCTCCCCCAGCTCGGGGGAGCCCGGGGCCGTCACCATGCGCAGCAAAGACGGCAAGGAGAAGGACCGGGAGAAGAGGTTCAGCTTCTTCGGCAAGAAGAAATAGAAGAAGCAGACCCAAACACAGACGGTTTAAAAACTCACCAGACGCAAAACAAACTGACAGATGCAGGAAGACCGGAGTGTCCCGTCAACCACATTGGCTCTCAGCCCCGGACAGCATGGTGTCCTGGGAGGCTCCAGAGGAGCTTTCTCCTAACCGTAGCGTCTGTGGCCCTCCCAGCTCTCCCGGGGGCCTTGCCAGGACCAGCTCAGTCGGAACAGGAAGCAGAGGGCACTGTGGGACGTTGGAGGGCAGGCGGGTGGCACAGGGCCAAGAGCCAATTGGATGAGGACATCTTAGGGTTTATTTCTGTTCAGCTCCCAGCCTCTTCTCGGTTCTTTTGAGTTTCAGAATGGTCCTGCTGCACTCTGGGAACAGTAGTCCGTTCCACAAGGCCGTTAACAACAGAAAGGATGCTACATTCTAGGGGCTGTCAATCCACCTCTCTCTATGAAATTGCTTGAAGGACCATGTTGATTTTTCTTTTTTTGGCATTATTATTATTATTATTATTATTATTATTATTAATCATTTTGCTGTTGCAGGTGTAGAGAAAAAGAGTTTGAAGAATGCGTAACTATAGATAACTCGTCAATGAAAGAATTGGTAAAACTGTTGGTTACCGCTATTTTTGTTTGTTTGTATTTTCCTTTTATTTTTGTTTTTAGGAAGGCCAGCTTTCAAAGTGTTTTTAAAAGAGAGCAAAGTAAGTTTTTCAGTTAGGTTTTGCAAAAAGTAATTTAACAATTACCTAAGTGCATAAGTGGAAAATATATATATATTTAAAGAGAAGTGGTTTTTATTATTTTGTTTTTATCTTGAATTTATTGGTTTTATTATTTGGAGAGAATATTCATGCTTTATTTTTTGGCTTTTCTTTTCTTGAAAACAGGAGATTATATAGTTGAAGTAAGATTGAGAGTGTGAGTTGTAGTGGAGGTTTTTTAAATCAGTTTTCTGATCCGTTTCCTGAATAATGGGCATCTCTAGTATCGCCAGTTCATCCTAATCAACAAGCTTCGGAAAAGGTTTCGCTTCACGGTAGGATTTTGGTTTGCGCTTAGTTTATACTGCTATTTCTAATTAAACAGGATTTTTTTAACAATTTCCTTTTTTTGCTGTTTTTTTGTTTGTTTTTCAGTTTTTTTCAGGCCATCTGATAGGCATGCGTAGTGTACTGTCAAACACTAAAAATGAAAATGGAATAAAAACGCAGGAGAAAGATATGGCAGGAATGTGAGGAGAAGTGCGTGTGAAGGGTTGAAGAGGGGGTAAGCGTTGGAGGGATGTTGTGGGGGCGTACTGTAGTTGGCGCAGCTGAATGGGGATGGAATGTTCAGTCGTGCACTGCAAGACAAGGGCAATTACTGAGCGGTCTACTGTCAGCCAAAACAACCGGCTGTCTCCCGCTCTTTACGGATCTCATCCGCAGTTAAAATCCGACCCCTTTTATTTCGAAGAAAACTATGGCAGGGAGGTGTTACAAACAAAAGCGTTTTCAAGCGCATCTTTCACTTTGACCCGGTGTATTTATATTCTGAGATTCTCCTTCCATCATGTGAACGGTATCACTGGGGAAAGTGCTACCCATGTCACACAGAATTTAAAAGTGTGGTTCTGGAGACTTGCTGCTGTGGATTAAGGAAGTGAGATAAGGCATAGCTGGCTTGGTTGGGGTGTAACCAGTATAATAAGTTGTGTGCTAGTTTTTCACAGAGCGAGAGAGAGAGAGAGGCATACTTTTGGTTCAGGAAGACTGCAAGGTACACATATTCCTGGCCTAGAATGACTTTGTATAAACACTGTATATAAGTCTTCTCTGACTCTCAGCTTTGGAGGGAAATTGCTTTTGTCAGACCTTTTTCATCTGGGAAAGGAAGCCGAGTTTGGCATTATACTATGAAACCCTCCTGAAGGGTGGAGTATTATGCAGAAGGCATCTGGTGCAGCTCTGTCCTTCCTCCATCTTGTTTCTTCTACTTCCTGTGGGCATTTCCACACGTCCTGCTCTTACTTCTGGAAAATGAAGCGCAAGTTAATTGGCGACACAAAGCATTTCTGCTTGTTGCTGATATAACCTGGAGCAAAACAAGAAAAGAATGATAGATGCAGTTTCAGGGCTAACTTAAGTAAGGTTTGAGATTCATGTGTGCGCTGTGAACACAGTCGCCTCCAGGTGGCTGGAACTAAATAGTCCTTACTTTGTGTTGAGCCGAAATGGTGTCTCAAGCGTTCCTGCAACGACGGTGAATTCTCTCTGTGCCTGTTCTCTTGACGCCGGCGGTGTGATGTGCATCGGACCTGCCTCGAGTGTGACAGGCTGCTGTTGGCTCTAGCCCCATTGGCAGAAGGGCAGCTATCTGCAGCTCCCAAACAATACTGCAGGGACCAGAACTAGCCAAAGCTCACGGTTGAAAGACGGTCGCACGATTGCGACGGCCTCCGGCCTCTCCCGACTCGTACTGCCGAACCGAGACTCTTTCGGCAGCTGTGATTCAGGGCACACCCCTGCGAATGTGCACACACACACACACACACACACACACACACACCCAACTAGTCACCAGCATGAGCCGTCCGCCATGCCTTCCTCCTCGCCAGTACTGGTGCTCTACACAGCGCCCCCTTGTGTTGAGAGACGAGAACGGCAGCATTGTCTTCAGAATTTCAGAATCGGTGCTTCAGTGGGGCAGTTGGTCTTCTTGTATTTAAATTATCAAGCTGTAAGGCTGGGTGAGTTTGACCGCAAGATACTTCTGACTGCTTGGGTGTTGTTAGTCGTTAGCTGTGGTCTCTCTATTTCACATTATACGTGCCTCTTCTGAGGTTGCCTCTCTCCTAGCGGCAGAAGTACTGGACTTTCCATCCCTTCAGTGACCAGCTTCACAAGGTAAGCAGAGATTTATGAACAGTAATGACATGAGGGAAGCAGGGCTTAGACACAGAAAATCAGCCATCCCAAGACTCACATATGTGAGTTCTGAATCACATGTGCACAGACACAAGGGTTTCACAGTGACTGACACTTTTCATTCAAGCTGTCAAGTGTGGGCTTTGTCATTTTCTTCTGTAATAAATCTGATATGAGGGTGTGCTGTACACCGTCTGGGGTTGTGATGGGCAAACATACTGGAGAGAGCGAGAATCCGTTGTGAGGAGACAAAGGAGCCTAATTCTGGGTATACTTTGAAATGTAAACATGCATATTCAGAAAAACCAAAATTAAGAAACAGAATTTTGCTTGATTTATTTGCCTCCTTAATATAAGTGTTCAGATTGGTGTCATATGTGAACTTGGTGCCACACAAAAAATATTCAGAAAAAAATCTGCAAAGAAAAATTATCTTCCTTTATGAGTATTAAGTGTGAGCTGAACTATCTTATGGGGGTCAGTTGTCTAAGCCATTTTGCGGTCGTTTTAAGTTTGACTAGTCAGCCTACTGACCCTCTTGCCCCAAATATAATACATTTTGAAAATGATCAGTTCCTTTTTTGTGACACGGCAAGCTGTTAATACAACTACTACAATTTATTATTATTATTATTATTATTATTATTGCAACTGTTAGTACTACTACTTCTACTGTTACTACTGGCACTTATTACTATGACTTACTGCTGTCCATTTTCAGGTACATGTCTGTAATGGCAGACTTTTCCACAAGATGTCAGTGTGCTGTGGAGCATTTTCATTACAGATCGATCGAAAAATGTTTGTTGACTTGTGTATCTATATCAAATACAAAAAATACAAAATAAAATATGGTTTAAAACAAAGCAATATTGGGGAAATAATAGTTGTGTTATTTATTAAGCTGTCATAATAAAGAGATGATTTTCTTTCCTGTTTTCTTACATGTAGCACTGTAATAATTATTCAGATGCAGGGTTCCTCAATACATAGCATTATTGCCATGTTACAGAGGCCACTGAAATTGGAGAATCTAATTGAACTTCGACCCCGATATCCATTGGTATAATTTGTAATGTGTAGTACTCTGTACTGTGTGTATGTGTAACATGTCCAGTAACATGTCATACCATATGAATAATTGTACAGTTACTGCTCTTCTCAATAATGCAATTTAATTACAGTGAGAAAGTGAAAGTTTATGATGGATGGATTGAATGAGCTATGTTTTTGCAGCAACCCTCCTGCTTAACTAAATTCAATTAATTAATTTGCATACATACATTCATCCATACTACACTTTATTTGTAAAGCTTTAGATCAGGGCTGCTCAACCCTGTTCCTACTACTGTCTACTGTTCTGTACGTATTCAATCCAACCCTAACCGAGCACACTTCATTCAACAGCTAGAGATCTCCTTAAGTGAGCTGCTAATTAGTAGTAAGGACTGTAGCTCGCCAGGAACAGGGTTGTGCAGCCTGACTTTAGATGCAAACATAAAAATTGATGCATAATAGTATGTGCCACAGCCTGATTCTGCACCCAAAACACAGTAAGTAATGACAGCCTGGAGCAGCAATCTTCATTTCTGGTCGGTGGTTCGATTGATTCATGGATTGTCTCCTGCTTAGTCTAATCAACTGTAATTGCTTAGGATAAAATCTTAATCTAAAGAACATGTAATGTAATGTAATGGTCCTGGTGAGCTGCAGGGTGTGTAGGTCTTTGTTTCCGGCCTTAATATTATCAACCAATTCAAACTCAAGAAAGTGTCAAGTAACAACAAAAGCCAGAGACCCTGTGGCTTTCCAGGAGCTGGAATGAAGATCGCTGCCCTAGGACAAAAGCCAGAGCAATGAACCCTTGTGTTCTATTTACTTAAAGGTACAATGGGTAAGATTTTTGTGTGTTAAAACAAGACCATTCTAAGTCCCTCCCTATCATTGAAAAAGGCTCACTGACGTGTTGACTCACCCTCTGCCTGTGGTTATAGTCCTTACATTCGGGTTTCAAAATATACAGTTGACGGACCGACACTGGACCTCTTTTTCAGTTTAAAATGGCTCAATTTGACCCAAATTGAAGAGAAGGGTTAAAAGAGTACTTATGTAGCCTACCCTCCCAGAAAAAGGATTATTTTGTCCCCGGACAGAGAACCATTTTGCCTGACAAAGACTCCTTGATCTGGATAGGGTTCTTCTATGGAATCACAGGGTTCTTTTTTTCTGAGAAATTATAGTTGTGCTTAGGATCTGAGAAGTTTCCAATAGCAGTTGATTTATATCCTGGAATGAGCGCTGATTCTATTGGAAACAGAACCAGTAACATTGGTACTTACATTACGCCTTAGTATGAGCAAAGGTGAAAACTCTTGAAAACATTAGATTTATAGTGGACCAATCGAGCTATTCTATCTATGGTAACTCCCCTGCTGGTCATCTAGCACACCAGGACCATCTGGAAACATGCTGGAATACTGCAGGATTACAACAGTACAGTGTATGCATGTGGTTTCTGAGGTCACTGATTTGCATCCTGTCATGGAACATACCATGCTTTTCTCAAAAGAGGGTGATAGTTCAACAGTGCTATCATTCCTTTATCCTGTATTACAACATACAACATTATACCTTCAGATCATGTACCCAGTTTAGACAATGATTGTTATTAACAAAATGGACAAACTAGCTAGGTCTAGTGTTGATTTAGATGGTGTCATTTGTGTTAAAGGCTTAAGCCTTTTGTAAGCAGGATTCACATAGTTTCAAAAAAAATTTACTAATTCCAGTTTGAACAGAATGTTAATAAAAACCATGCCTGTACAATACAGTTGACACTTTTGCATTCCATCCTTGTGCTAATGAAGCTGCTATGGTACAGAGAATGTACCGGCATTCATTATGAAGAAGTTACATCAGAGATGCAGTTATACAATCTATGGTCTGTTCCTTTGAAGAAATTGTGCCTTTGTTGGAGCATACATGTCTTTTTCATGTGTCAATGGTCTGTGCAAGTATTTGAGATGCTGCGTCACATTTTTTTGTGTTCAGTGTGGTTTTCAGCCATCCCAGAACCCAGGTTTTGAAACAGTAAAAACATCTGGAGTTTATTTGGAGCTGGGAAGGAAGGCTTGAGTCAGGAGAAATAACTGGCCTGTGTCCAGAACATATCAGTCCCCCTCCCCAAAAACAACAGTCTCACTTCAGCCCTGTCTCCAAAATCGTGACTGTCCAGGATATGTACTTATGTTTATAGTCCTGCAATTACAGGTTTATTTGTTCAGATTAAGATGAATCTAAGATGAACAAACTAAACATTCTGTATAGGTATGTAATGGTTTGCAGGAAGACAGAAAAAAATGGGCGTGAATGAAATTGTCCAGTTTTTGCTTACACTGTTCCTTTTGTTTTTATGATAATGAACACTAATCTGAATGCTTGTCAGCCAATGGTCACAATCGGTTACATTTACATTGGTCACAAGTTATATATGCATTTCTATTGATCCAGGTGTATGGTACTGATTTTTGTCTGCTCACTTTTCTCGCCTGTCTATATACAAGCTTTGTTTAATTAACTTACCCTGATCAGGCCTGTACATCATTTATCAGCACAATTATTTGATTAAGGGCTAGAAGAAAGAGTGGAAAATGCTTGGTAAGGTTAGTAACATTTTTGGAATTAAATAAATGCTTCAATGCTCTATGGTAATTTCAGGGTAATCTTTTAGTGTAACAAAATAGGCCTACTTAAGCCAATTTAAACAGGCCCAAATGAATCAAACTGTGTTTGCTACTGCAAACGCTAGATGAAAGCAGGATGAAAGTTTTTGTTTTCCCACAATAAAGATATAGTACTATTGAACGTTTTTTCATTGTGTATATTTGATCTCAGTGTTGCTCATGGAAGTCCTAGACCTAGACCAAGAGCCATTAGATGATAATTGTATTGACCCAACAGATATGTATTTTTCCATTTAGAATGTCCTAATTGCAGGTTTATTTACAAAGCATTATTATACGTGTGAAGTAGTCTACAGTCGATATTTTAAATGCGTAAATACTGTGCATAATTACATTTGATCAAATGTATCAGCTATGTAAGGACCATCACTAAAATACAGTATATGTCAAGTTTTTTTATACTTGAACTTCTTGAGGGAAATGCAACAAACCGAGAAAAAATGTTCTCACCTTTTTATAAACGTAAAATTAGTAACTGGTGGAGACTTGGGTTTTCCGGGAGACATATTAAGCTGGAACAATTCATAAATTGCCCGTCGTCAAAGTCAATAGCATGATTTCGTAATAGAACTATCCCGTAAGTGGTTCCGTGCGCCGGATATAGTGAAAGTTAGTCAGAGCCTCCTGAGGGCGTGTGGCTAAGTTCTGTCACAGGGTGGAACGAATAAGCCAGTGACTCAGTGCGCGTATTTCCGCATGCCTATATGACCACAACGGTGCAGTTTCACAGACTTCCATGTGTTGGACTTTTATAGAAATAAAAAGTATGTCGAAATGAAAGAAACAGAGTTTCTAAAACGGTCACTTAAATATATTCCCTTTGCTCTCCCAGACGAAAGTTTGCCTCACTCATTTGAGTTCACTGCAAGCGGACAACCGTGATTATGTGAGCCTTAGTTAATTAACTCTTAATTAATTAATTGTTCAGTTCGACATCAATTCAGTCCAATTTTAAGAATGTTGGTGGCCTCCTATTCAAGATAGAAAGACCCGAAATATAGCCGATACAAGATTATGACACTCCAGGGAAAGGCTTGCCTATCACAGCTGTGCGTCATCCAGTACCGTAGTTTCCGGTCTGTACGGTTCCCACTAAATGAACGCTTCTGAACTCGCCCAGATGAACAAGGAGACAGCAAGCGCCGTAGTATCCCACTGAATAAGGGGACACTGCCGGAGACTTGGGATAAAAAAAATATCGTGATCCACTGAATATGTCGGACTAGAGAAGGCAATGTGCGTTGTATGTTTTCACATTATTAATTAAGCAACAGGTGGTGAAGGTAAGTTGCTTGTTTGGGAGTATTTCCTGCAAATAGAGTACCCTATTAGACTGACTATATGCAGGGGTTTCCCTGGCGATTAACACGCTGTTCTTATTTGAATTAAATGTATGGATTTGTGATGGGCTGCAAATAGGCTACTAAAAATACTTTCCTATCTTTCACTGTTCTATCTTTGTCGCGCATTAATAATGCGTTGTCGTAAATCATCTTAAAATGCACTAATGCCGCGTAATATGACCCAGTGAAAACACCCATGCATGATTGGTAAAGTTAGCAGCTGATTCTTTGACTTTACCGTATAACACAGGGAATTGCTTTAGCAAACGCAGTTTGATAATCAACTGTTGTTGGAACCACGTCAGTTTATTAATGTTTATACAAAACATCTTTTTAAATTTGGTAACCGCAGTATAAATTATAAGATTGATTTAGAACACAATATTTCTGTAAAAACCCAACCATCTATTATGAACTGAAATTATACATATGCTGTCATTTGCATGAATGCTAGTGCAGTTCTCTTATTTTATCACTTTCACTCTTCCTCATGGATTGATGTAGTGTAACATAAACTTGTATGTTTATATCACTGGGAGACAGTGCTGTATCAATTGCACTATTAATAGAGTCATATTTTTGCCTCGTTCCAAGAATGTCATTACTCTGCTTCTTACAGAAGGTTGGTTGGAAGCATTAAGAAATGGAAGGCATTGTAGCCTACTGAGGAATTTAACATCTTTGTAATGCTCAATATATTGTTGAAAATAAATATTGAGTAGCAACAGAATAGTATTTAAGAATACAATGATTTTACACATTTGAATATACAAATGTATGTAATATCAATATAAAATAGATCAGTTATTCAACACAATTTCATTTAGTTGATTTATTTTCATACTTTATATGTTTTTTTTACTTTGGTGTTCGTGCTGAAGTGTCCTTAGCTGTTGGTGTAAGCTGATCAGCAAATACCAGCTCTAGTATTCCTTTTCAAAGCGTGTCTGTTCTACCTATATTTGGAAGCAAAGTGTCAAGTGAAAGTTTAAAGGCCTTTTGCCACTGGCTTAAAGTTAAAAGGTTAAGAAGTCTGTATAGACGTTGAAGTCATGCTATGGTTTTTTAAATATTAAACATATTCTGGGGAATATTAACATTTCTGGGGAAGATCAATTTTCCAACTTTAGTTTGACACTGTTATGTTGGACACATTATTTGCATCTATTCATGTACCTGGGAGTAATTCCTTTAAATTCCCAGGGGTATGAACTGCCTCATGACGTGATTGAATTATGTAGTTGGCGCAAACATAATTGGCTGTGTTATACTTTAACTGCTTTTGACAGCGGAGTTCGCAGGATTACAGTACGAGCATTGTTCAGAAAGCGCTCGGTTACAAGCACTCTGTTGCAGTTAGAGGTATGTGATGTGCAAACAATGGTCCTCTCAGACTTCAGACTACAGTCTTTGTGTGAATGTGCAGTCACAGAGGCAAAAAAAAAAAAAAACTAGTGACAGTGT
The DNA here is from genome assembly GCF_963514075.1 of Conger conger. NCBI lineage: Eukaryota > Metazoa > Chordata > Actinopteri > Anguilliformes > Congridae > Conger > Conger conger. Next base: position 10,817,997 of record NC_083766.1, on the reverse strand, counting down.
ATTCTATGCATTATCAACAAATGGACATGCCACACAATACAATGGACACTGTCTCCAATCTGGAACCCAAAAACTCTCACTCAGTCCTCCTCTCCAAAAAAGTATTTGGAAAATGGAGAGTCACCATTTCATTATGTTGTCATTACTTTCAGAACTTTTCAGCAGCTTTTCAGACAAGTGACCCCTTAATGTGTGTTCCAGCTAATATTAAAAATGGAAATGGCTGATGATAATTCTTTCATGTAGGGTCTAAATATTACTATGTTATATAGGGTGGTTGGCCCTGCTGAAACTAAATCACATTAAACTGTAGTTGAGGAAAAAAACTATACTGGGATATATAAACAGAAAACATGTATGTGTTTCACAACAGGGTGTAGTTTGCTGCAGATGGTTTGGTTTTACAGTATTTCAGAAAGGCTGAACAAGTCTCCTCATGTTCTCCTCCTTTCCCTCAGTGGAGTTACACTGCTGTTATTTACAAAGGTCTACAAGACAGCATGTGCTGTTTTATCAGTTTCTTTTGGAGTGTGAACACACTGTTCTCTGTGGTTGAACTCAGGCTATTTTAGATGACTAGCTGTGGGATACTATGAGGTGGTTGGGTGATTGTAGCTACTCACACCCAGGACTAGAGAAACACGGGCTTCAAAGATGGCCACTCATTTTTATCTAATTATATATGCTAATTATGTATGCTATAGCAGTTCAACAAGACCTGCCTGTCTTATTCTTCTTAATTTCTGTGTTACAGTTACAGAATCAGATTAACTAGGAAGCCAAAAGGACATTTCTACACTGGAGGTATAGCTACCTGCAATTGTGTTTCCTCAGACAACTTGGAAGCTTCAGTGCCTCTTACTGGTCAGAACAAATTCAGCTCCACTTTTTGCTTTAGTTGTCTTTTTTGAGGACAGGCCAGGTGTTTTGTAACAGCCTTTGTCGCTGTATATTTTTGATACCCACCCATTCCCAATGGTCAGCCTCAGAAGGGATGGGTTCTATTTAGTTTAAGCTAGACTTGATTCAACAGTAGCATGACAGACAGGTAGAGGGCTCTCCAATGATGTAGAGTATTGGTTGCTCAGGATAGATGGATGTATGGTCTGTTGACCTTGTAGCCAATAGGGGCCCCCTCCTTGGCTATCAGCATTAGTCGAATCTCACCTTTTTAAAGATAGCTTATTCTTTTTTTTCTTCTTTTTTTTGTCAGGCTAGGGCAGGGCCCTCTGTGCAGTGCAGGGGCTGTGGGGGTGTGCGCTTTGCCTGTATTTGTACAGTCTAGAGGAGATATCATTTGACCCTGTGAGTGGTCATTCCTCATCAGCACGGGTGTGGGACACTACTGTACTGTACTCTTATAAGACCTGTTAACCACTGTGTTTTACTGTTGTATTTACATAGGCTACCTTGGGTTGAAGAAAACCAAAACATTTCTTTAGCAGAATAATTCCCACCAAAGCAGTATATTTTTGTATAGTTCTTTATTTCTTTCTTACCTGGACTGTCCAATTGTGTAATGGATTTAGTGTGAAGGGACTGTTCTTTCCCATGAAAGATCTAACCCTGCTTTGGGAGGATTTTCACAGTAAGTGCTAATACTAATTCCTGGAACATTGTTCACACATCAGATAAACAACGCCATGACAAAAGGCGGAATTTGTTTCCATTCACAGCGAACAGGTGCCAACATTGGGTGTGTTTTTGTTTGGCCGCATCACGTGCTCCACCACGGCTAACTGTTGAAGGCAGGGGAGTGACCAGACTGCAGGGGAATAAAACATTAAAACCTGTCACGGCAAAGGAAAGCTTTTCAGGTCTCTTTTTCCGTGCAGTTTCTCATAGCTGTAACCCAAGAAGCGTGCCCTAATGTGGGAGCTATGAGAGTCATGCCCAGTGTCTTAATAAGCCTTCTCCACCACTCTGAGCAGGGCAGAGATTGAAGGTCTTTGACAGTCCCGGTGGGGCCCCGGGAGATATACTGTACTTAGAGCAAGCAGCACCATCTGTTCACTTTGCAGCCAAGTCTGCTGAATCGCCACCATATTGCCCCATCCACAAATTAAAGCACTAACCTATATGGGGTCATCTGATTTGAGGATGGCATGGCATATCAGCAATATAGTCACTGCTAAACGGTGTTTTTATGCACAAGACTTGTGTGGGTAGGGGGGTAAATTTGTGAAGCTTAATTTGGGGTCCCCTCTACATTTGTGCTAAACACTTGGATCTGTCTCACATTTTATGAAATGCATCCAGTATCTTTTCTTCTGGGGACTGAGAGAGATTAGAATTAGCGGAAGTCTTTCCAGATTTTAATTTGATTATTCTGTGTTTGTTTCAGCAATACTTCTGGCTCGGAGTTTGGATGTTCATCTGCAGTCACTGAGGAAAGACACCACTGCTCCCAATCCATCTCCTCTGACTTTGCCCCTCACTGTTCTTTCATCCTAGCTTGTGTGATTAAGTATTACTTTTCTGCTACAGTTTTTACTCCCGTATCAGAGAGGAGCTTTGAAGTTTTCATCCATCACTTGTCTTTGTGCGTACTGCTGCATGTTCATTCATACAGTTAGCCTGGCTTCTCTCCACGGCTCAACTGCTTGTCAGAACAGAAACTCAATTTTCCATCTAACGGGAGACCCCTTGACCCCTTCTCGTCAGCTCATCTCCTCTCATCTTCTCCCCCGCTCCGTTATATTTGATCTGCGTTCAGTTTGGTAGACGAGTGGCACGGTTCCAAAAAACGAGTGAAAAGGGGGCCCGTGTACCCTACAGAAGGAGACCCGCAAACACCACCTTACTGCTCTGCAGCCATTTTATTCCAAGTGACCGGTTGGTGCTGCCTCTTGAAGGAACCAAACATGTCTACCAAGGTGCCCATCTACCTGAAGCGGGGGAGCCGTAGGGGGAAGAAGGAGAAGCTTCGAGACATCCTGTCTTCGGACATGATCAGCCCGCCCCTGGGAGACTTCCGCCACACCATCCACATCGGCAGCGGGGGTGGGGAGAACGACCTGTTCGGAGACCTGTCCTTCCTGCAGGGGAAATTTCACCTCCTCCCCGGGCGGCAGAGCCACCTCCCCCAGCGCCCCGGCTTGTTCGGGGACAGGTCGCACCTCAACCGCCCGGCCAGCATGTACGGAGACCCGTCCTCCCCCGAGCGCTCGCTCCTGCTGAAGAACGCCGTCTCCCTGCCCGTCATCGGCGGTGTCCAGGCGCTCACGCTGCCCAGGCCCGCCCCCACCCCCTCTCAAACCCAGTCTCAGATCCCCCCGCCCAAGCCTCCCAGGCTGCACCTGGACAACAAGAACTTGACCCTTCCTCGGTCCAGGAGGGACTGCTCCCCGTACACTATCCAGTCCTCCAATAAGACCTCGCCTCTGACCTCTCCCCCCTCCAAAGCCTCCCCTGACGGTGAGAGATGTGTCCTGGAGGACAATGCCCAGGACAGGCCCTACCTGTCTCACGCCAGCTCCTTTCTCTCCTTGCACCTGGATTTGGGGCCCTCCATCTTGGACGATGTGCTACAGATCATGGACAACCAACGCCTGGGTCTCAATGGGGCCGGTCTGCATGGGGGACGACAGGGGATCTTCACCTGAGGGACTTTGTTTTGCAGCACGGTGAACAAGCCTGGCTCCCACCCCCTCAACACCTCCAATCAAGCCTGGCTGGATTACGTAGTGATGGAACACTTTTGTGAAGTCCTTTTTACTTTATTCATTTTACCTTTAAGCCTTTTATATTGTATATTGTATATTGTACAACAAAAGCCATGAGCCATCTCCCATGAAAACTGGTTTATCCCGTGTAGCTCCTTAAGAGAGTTGGCCTTAAGAGGACATTAATAACTAGCTAATATAATATAAAACAATAATCAGTTAGCAGTTAGGGCAAATGTACCTGTGGGTGACTTTAAAGTATATATTTTTGTGACTGAATAGTTTTCTGTTCTTACACACATTGTTTATATTCTGTACCATATAAGCTACAGTTCTCCAGACCAGAATACACTGTGATTGAGTGGATGTCCAACCTGTGGAGACAGACCATGGCTGCCTTTTTTAGATACTTATAAAGATCACTCCAGAGAAAAGAAATGTATAGCTTCTCTTAAAAAATGATGCGATCTGGATCACATGATGGTGAGATCAGCGCTTTGTATGTGGGAGGAGGGAATATTGAGCATTCCACTGCCCCACACACGTTTCTTTCAAGAAGTGGTTCATGCTCATCTTAATTGTTTTTATTTTCTCGCCAAAATGTGGTGCTCATCTTAATTTGTTATATTTTAAATCGGACCACAAACTCTTAATCTTGCTCAAAATAGGAAAGACATTTCAAGTGTATGTTCACAGGAGATGACACTAAAAGTGCACTGAAGTTGTTCTACTTTACACCATTTCTATTTATGTCAAACACTACAGATCACAGTGGGGCATCTCAGTGAAGTTTTAGATTTTTTTTCTGGATCAATACTATATAGGATACAGTCCATATTATGGATAATGTGAACATAGATTTTTCAGTTTTTAAATTTGGGCACAGTTGAACTGCATGACTAGATAAGGGCATGAATGACTGTCATGTATCACTGATGGACTTCTTTTCAGGGTGTCATTTTTCTGTTTTGTCAATCGGATTCGGCAATGAAATCTTCCAAATGAAGGCTCTTGCCAATAGAGTTACTTAGTTGCCAATGTTTGTGCAACAACTAACCGGGGGGTTTAAGGACATGACACTTTTTGAGCACTCTTTCTCACCTGGGTGTTCTTGTCAGGACTCTGACTTTCACATTCATCTCTTTTGAAGGCTTACTCAAGAAATTGTGCACTCTCACTGTTCTGTTACATGTTAACCAACTTTAATCTACAATTTCCTGTATTATGCCTAGTTTCTGTTATCTTTATCATATTGAATGAAGTCAGTAAAAATCTCAAGTTGAAAATGTTTTGCTTCTCATCTTGAAAACTGCCGTCTGCTTGTATTTGCATCCTTTATTTTGTGCCACTTTGACAGCGTTTCTTTTATTTTCTTGCTAAGGTTTTGTGAATACTCTGTAATTCCAATGACAATTACGGCTCAAAACGGTCAAATTAACATCACACAAATCATTGTTTCTGCATTGTAGTAACTCACTTCTTCACACACTATTAATTAAAATAATTAGGACTGTATTTTCTTGCACTACTGTACTGTTGTAATATATTTTCAAAACATGGAGATATTTTCTACTTGGGCTAAAAAAACAATGGGTTGACACTTTGAGTTATTATTATTATAAATAAACACCCAATTTCCTGCCCCAAATGGCTGCATTCCTTATGTAATTCAGTGTGGTTTTTAGATAACATTTTCTTCATTTCTAAGAATTGTGGGATACATTCATCCAACAATACACTCTTCATGTAGACCACAACTCCTGCTGTACATGGCCTGGAATTGCTATGATATGGTTGTCATTAGTGAGTTTTATGTCAGTTGTACTGTTGATTTGATTGAGATTTCCTTTCAAATCTACCTCACTGAGAAATAAATCTACCTCTTCTCTCCATGGCTAGAATTCAAGAAACATTTGGCCATAACTTAACTATATATTTTTTTTTTCTTCACAAACACATTTTAGTGAGTTAAGCAATCACTAAAACTAACTTTTTTTAAAAACTAAACCAAACTAAGTTTGTAAAGAAAGTGTGTAATCCTTGCATTTACTTGTAAGTCTTAAAAGGACTAATGCTGGTTGAGTACAGGTCCATGAAGCCACAGCTGGATGTTCAGCACTTGGCAGACCTACAGAAATGCTAGTTATGAAAATAATGTTTTATATGCTGGTGCGTGCTGTTGGTTTGCCAGCTTTTTGTAAATTGAAACTACAGTGATCCACTAATGGCAGGACAGTTTACCAACACGTATACATAACAACAAATATAATTTTACCTGCTTATTTTATTGACCGCCTCAACTCAAATGTCTGCATGCATACTACCATACTGCCAATTTGCAAAAAGCTATCTGGTCTGACATCTGTTCTAATGGCAGGCAGCTAACAGGCACTGCATTTTTGCTAGCCAGGCCATGATCACTTAGGAGCACATTGGGCATCTGTGATTACTGTGATTGATGTTAGTGTATAGTGTTTACTCATTACCCAAAGAGAACCACTTTGGCCACTTGGAAAATACAGGGCTTATTTATTTGATCAAGGACCCCACTTGAAAGTCTGTAATTTGGGGTCATGTCCCTTTTGTACAGAAAAAAGAACAATATTGTCCATTTGACTGAAGTTATGCCAGTACGAGTGAAAAAACTGTATGACTGTTTGGTGCCAAAACTACACATTTGCGTCTTTATTTGGGGATCATGCTCGAGTGTATTTCAATTTATTAATGAAAATGTGTGCTTGTGTGTGCGTGCATGCATGTATGTCTTGCACATTTTTGTTTTAACAGTCCTGGGAATTGGTCCAACTTTCTTTTGTTAACTGAAGGCCACCGGAACACACAGCCACTGACCCCGAGAAGTGAGGCAGCCTGGGAAGGGGGTGGAGAGAGAGGGATCAGCGTAACAGCAGATGAGGGAGGAAGAGAGAGACTGAGGCTCTAGTCTCACCCACAATGAAATAAACAATCTAGATTTCACACGGTTGTCGAGCGTGTACTACGACAATGTCAATTGACAGGACCGTTAACATAGGCGCAACTAAAAATCCATGTATTTTGATCAAGGAACAATAAGATCCACTTTGTTAATCAGCACTCATAATCAGAATTATTTTACTCCAAATTTTAAATTTTTAGATTTGTAATCAAAAAATTCCTGTGTGGTTAAAGTGCACATTCTCAGCTTATATTTAAGGGTATTTCTATATACACTTTGGTTTCACCATGTAACATGTTTTACACATAGCCACCCCATTGCAGGCCACTAAAATGTTTGGGACATATTAATGTTACGTAAATGAAAGTCGTCATGTTTTGTAATTATTTCAAAACTCCTTTTTTGCTTTCGCAGTATGTTTAGGGTCTTGGTCTTGCTGTATGTTGAAGCAGGCATTTGGTTGAGTTTAGAGTCATTTTGTTGAACTTGAGCAGATAAGATGTGTCTGTACACTTCAGAATTAATTCTGCTGCTGTTACATCATTAGTGAAGACAATTTAGCTAGCACCTGTGGCAGCCATACATGCCCAAATCATACTCCGCCGACCACCATGTTTTACAGATGAGGGGGAATGTTCTGGATCTTGGGCAGTTCCTTGTGGCCTCCAAACATTGCTTTTGCCATCACGCTGATACAAGGGAATCTTGGTCTCATCTGTCCACAGGACATTTTTCCTGTGGTGGCTCTTTTAGGTATTCCTTAGCACACTGTGACCATTCTTTTTTTTGTAGCTAACCAGTGGTTTTGCAGCTAACTAGTGGTTAATTGTGGTCCTCACTAGTTGGTTCACAAATGCCAATAACAGACTCTAAATGCAATCAATAGACTAGATATTGAGAGCTCACTATGCAAGCAATTGAACACACTGTGAATAGATTTAGGTTAAGTATAAAACGTGCTGTCATTTGCACATGGTGAAACCAAAATGTGAATTGTTTGATTACAAATAAATAAAAAACTGGGGGGTACAGAACCAAAAAAAAAAAAAAAACTTTTTGTAGCTCACTGTATACATATATCCATTCATACATCCATCAATACCCTCCTCATAGAAGGAGTATTGCCATTACATTATACCACGTTTCAATTTCATCCCAGAATCTGGAGACATTCTGTTCAACAAATTAGTATTGTAACCTCTGAACTTTTCCTCCCAAAATTTGAATATGGCCTAAGTGAATTACGTAAGTCCAAAACAAAAGAAAATGTAAAAAAGAAAAAAAGAAAGTGACATTCAAAAAGGCCAGTAATTAGTTTTGCAGATGAACAAGCATGCATGTGTTTGTCTCACTGTGTCTCAATGCCCCTGAACAGGAAGGAGTGTGTTTGGGGGGGGGGGTCTGTGACAAATCTTCCTCCCTCTCTGCAGTTAACAGGCCCGGTCTTGATTGTGTCCATGTGAAAAAGGCTGACTGAACTGCTTGAAAAGCTCTCATCCGCATTACGCCTCTGTGTGGGGCCTCTATTCAGACCCTCTCACTGCTCTTTGTACTGGGGGAAAAGGAAGGGGGCACAGGAGGGAGGAGAGGGGGGGCAAACAATATTTTTCTCTTGGTGGTAGTGACTCTTGGCAGTCACCATTTCATGGCATTTGTTACTGTGGCGGCAGAAATTATGCTGAAGGATGTAATGCTTGTTTTTGTATGCTGCTTAATGACCATATCTCATTTTTCCTGAAGGACATTGCTGTCATCCTTTTCACCATACATTTGCTAATTATACAATATCTGAAATATAAAAGACGGGTGTGTAACCTCAGGTAATCTTTCGGTGGGATGATTATTTGCCAAAAGCGTGACATATAATATGTGTTACTTCAGTAAATATTCAACTATATAAATAAATAATGCATACATAATTTTGTTTGAAATAGTGCATATTAAGAAAATATTTTACTGAATGGTCTAGATTAATAGGCTAATAGGTTTATTTAATGCAGTTTATACATTGTGTGTTTGTTTCCTATTTCTTTCTTTTTTAACAGTTACTGGTAACAGTTATCATAGGTTTATTTTACTTCTTCAAAGGACAGGCAGAAATGTTGGTGCTTTTAAAGTAGGAAAATTATGAAGGTATACAAGGTATTACCTGAAGGTATTCAAAGACTGTATGAGAAATTATGGGCCCCAAAATTTTAAATGATATTTTCTGGAAATATTCACATATTTTAAAATGGAAAAATGGAAACAGGTCTATGTCTTTTGACTTTTAACTTTAAAATGAGAAAAATATATTGCGCTGCATTCAATTGTGTTAAAAGTCTGCTTTGTTTAAAAAGAAATTACCGACTTCAAATGATTTATCTTCCAGTATAACATAAAACTTTCAATTAACAGATTCTGGATAAACATATGGGGAATTTCTTGGGAGGAGGTGGGATATACCAGCACCATCAAACTAAACAAAAAAGAAAAGAAGAAAGAAAAGAAAAGTGAGTGTAAAATTTCCAGCTTTGAAGAGGCCTTCTGAAATCATGGGAGTAGATGAGTCAATTTCTATTAGGGGCCGTGTAAGGCCATAATTCATTTTGGACTTCTCACATACATATAGACTCAGTGAGCACTTTATCGGGTATTTATTAGATTTATCTTTTAGACTTATTAAGTCTTCTGCTGCTGTAGCCTATCCACCTAGAAGTTTGGTGTGTTGTATGTTCAGAGATGCTCTTCTGCATACCTGGCCCTTGTCCTCTGACCTCTCTCATTAACAACATGTTTCTGCCTGCAGAACTGCTGCTCACTGGATGTTTTTTTTGTTTGTTGTTTTTCACATGGCATTCTCAGGAGATCAGCAGTTTCTGGGATTCTCAAACCACCCTCTCTGACACCAACAATCATTCCACATCAAAGTCAGTTAGATCACATTTCCTCCCCATTCTGACATTTGGTCTGAAAAATAGCTGAACCACTTGACCATGTCTGCATGCTTTACCTAATAAAGTGATCACTGAGTGTATTCTCTCTCACATGCATACGTTCTGCTCTTACATACATATATTCTTATGCACATATATTAAAGTGAAATTGAAGTGAATATATGTATGTGAGAGTTCATGAATGAGAGTGAGAAAAGAGTTTGTGAAGATGAGAACATATATATGTGAGACAGAATATATGTAGTGAGAGTAAAATGAGTGCATGTGATGTGAGAGTGAGAAAAGAGTATATGTATGTGAAAATGAGAACATATGTATGTGTGAGTGAGCATATAAGTATGTGAGAATGAGAATATATGTGTGAGAGGTCCAAAATGAATTATGGCCTACACAGCCCCTCATACATTTCTTCTGAGCATGTGATGCTTGATTGGCACTATGAATCCACTAAACTAAAGGTATGAAATCTGGCTTGGAGTGGGCAAATCCGTGTTCATGGGCAGGAAGTATCTGGGCAAATAAGCTGTTTTGGACACAGCGTTTTGGACTATACACAGAGACAAGACAGGAGCTCTCTCCCTTCTAAGCTCCCTGGTATACATACACGTGTGGTCTAGTAATAGACGTTTGCAGTGCCACCTTTTGGATTTTACTGAAAATGCATCCATATAATAATAGTGTATTTTCAATCAACCAGTATGGAAATATTTTATCAGTATGTTATAAAAGGCTAAGCAGATTGTGGTAATGTAGCCGTGTACCCTTGCAACAATATTTTGTGTTTTACAATGACAAAATGATTGCTCATCCTACCTATTTGGATGGAGACTTCACTATGTTGGCTGATGTCTACATATTTTTGAGATCACTGAATATGTACTGCATGATCCTGACGTACTTTTCACGCAGCGCTTGAGAGCGAATTGCTTCAAGCCCAATCGCAGTATGTCAAGTCAGCTCATCAAACCGTGAAAGCGTAGGCGATCCAAGATGGCGGCTGTTGTAGAGAATGTTGTCAAACTGTGAGTGTTTCTTTTCCAATTTTGATATGATCTCGTCGTTTATAATTAATGGTGTCGATAGATTAGCATTTAAGACACCGACTAAGCTAAGAAGTTTAGTTGGTCAGGAGATATCAAAGGACTTTGAGAAGCTGAGGCTAAGAAATCCCATTTAGCTCTGGGTTCTGAATTCATTGTTCAACTGGCTGGCTATTTAGCAATAGTTAGCATGCTACCGATTAAACTTTTTTTACACGGATAATTTTAAATGGTGTGTTTTAGAATGTCACATTTAAATGGGTAGACACAACTAAAAGTGGCTTTCTTGTACTTTTTAATCTGTTGTCCACTTCGGCCCTTCGTACGTGTGTCTGGTTTTCCACGGGGAACTGCGGGTTATGATACAAGAACTCGGCTGAGTTAGTGAGATTGAACTAGCCTACTTAGCGCTAGCGTAGCCTACCTACATGTGAGCTTTCGGTTGTTTAGCTAGCTAACGTTAGTACCAGGTCCATATGAGTGCTAAGTTGGGGGGTTTTTTTGCTACTGTTTTGGTTGGCCGTGTGTCGTGGTGTCCTCACGATACTCACCGTCGCGTTTCTGTACCTAGCTAGAAAAGCGTCTCCACCCCATACTTTGAAACCGTAACAGTTGACAGCCAGCTAGATTGCTAGATTAATGCTAACCTCGGCTAATTAGCAGAAGTTACTTGATTACAAGCTGACATAGATGTCTTACTCATATGAACTTGAAGTTGCGTCGACTTGTATGCCATTTAACCCACAGGATGACTATTTATCCTGTTCTAGTTATCAGCAGTTTTCCCAGCGTTAACTTAGACCATGAACATTAACGTCAGCTAGATATCTTCCAACTTCGGCTACCAAAATACGCATTTCCTCTTAGTTAACGTTAGCTAGCAACATCAGCTGCTGTATCTATAAGTTAACTCACATCATTTTTAAATGCTAACGGTACAGTCTTAGCTACTGGTAAACAAGATTAATTACGATGATGTCAATGCAGCAGAACTTGGTTACAAAAGCAATTTATAGGCAATATCTTCCATTGCGCAACTCTCCCCGTCTTCCAAGCTTGTTTTATGCAAAGCCGAGCTAACTTTACCAAGCTAGCTGACGCTAGCTAACTTGCTACACAATAAAAATCCCCCCTCGTATAACGATACCAACTTTATGGGCATGTCATTAACTTGTTGAATGTTGTGTCTATACTACTATACTTTTAAGTAGAATATTTTCATGACCCATACGCGTTATAATTCAAAATCATTATCGTATGTCTTGCTGTCATTAGCCTTTCAACAAGGCCATTACGTACAGTAACATGGCGCACGCGTCCTCTCAGATGAGTGGGTTCCGCATTTTATTGTTAATACATTATGTTCGTGCTAGCTAACGCCTTTCATGTAGATTTAGCAAAAATATTTAACGTTAGTAAATATACAATACCAGATGTTTTTATTGTCATTATCAGTGTAATAAAAGTGTGCCATACGATAAAGGAAATATGCGGGTAAACATGACCGAGTTTCATACTGTTAGCATCTTATAGCCTAGTGGCTAAATTGCTTGCCTGGGATCCAGAAGGTTGGTGGTTCAAACCCCAGTATAACCACAATAAGATCATGTTGACCCTTGAATCCTTAACTCCACATTGCATTGCTCAATGGGCGATAGGCCCCTGTTTAGCCAAATCAACTGAGTCGCTTTGGATAAAAGCATCAGTTAAATAACTGTAGTGTATTGTAATGTTGGGCTAATGGAGTCTCTCCATCCAGCATCACCCCTGGCACATTGCATTTTGGTTATTGGATTAGATTGTAGGCTCCTCTCCTGTTGGCTTGGGACCATTCCATGCCAACTCCAGGATATTGCACCACTTGGATTTTTTTTCTTTTTCTGTGTTGGTAGTTAATAATGGGTTAGACAAATCCTGAAAACTCAATCAAGCTCAATTTTCTAGGAATTGTATATCTCATAATTGTCTACCAACACACAGAAAAAGGAAAAATCCAAGAGGTGCTGTGGTGCAATCTCTTGGAGTTAGCACAGAACTCCATGGTTATATTGGCTCATCGCATGTGTCATCTCCTTCTGTTGGTTTATCAATCGATCTGTGGAAGAGGCCATACAAATATATCCTATGGGTTATTTTGTACAAATGGATTGAACAAAATATGAATCAATGAGATCATGGGTAAACATTACATTTTTCATGAAACTATATTTAAAGTTTTTGAATATAATATTTAAAGCATTAAAAAAAAGAAAAGAAAAAAAGATTTCCCCTTGGTTTTTGGAAGCAAAAGTTTGCTGCCTTTGTGTAACTTTAATTTTGATTTTGATGGAACTAAATGTTTCATGAACTTCAACTTAATGTTAGTCTCACTCTGCCTGATGCCATCATTCATTTGAAACTGGAGCAGGGTGGGAATTCTGTGTTGAATGTTGACTAATGGGCGCCGATTAAGGTTTCGACTGTGGTTGTATTGCTGATTCGGTGTAGTTTAGTTTATCCCTGCATTGACTGGGAGAAATGTAGATCTTCAGCCATTGTTTTGCATAGCTAGGCCCGGAAGTGTCAAGGGATTGTGCTCAGTACCTAATTGTTTTGTAGGAGACTCACTTAATCGATTAATCTTATACTCCTTGTTCCTTACCTGCGTGCTTGTGTGTGCTTGTTTACATTTGTGTGTGCTTGTGTTCATATGTGTGTGTGTGTGTGTGTGTGTGTGTGTGTGCTTGTGTTCATGTTTGTGTGTGTGTGTGTGTGTGTGTGTGTGTGTGTGTGTGTGTGTGTGTGAAGGCTGGGGGAGCAGTACTACAGGGATGCCATGGAGCAGTGCCACAATTATAACGCTCGCCTGTGTGCTGAGAGGAGTGTCCGCATGCCCTTCCTGGACTCTCAGACGGGCGTGGCCCAGAGCAACTGCTATATTTGGATGGAGAAGAGACACAGGGGACCAGGTGGGATGCATGCATGCTTTAAAATATGTTCTGCTGAGTGCTTACTTGGTTATACATTTCAAGTATGGGCCTTCAAAGGAACATGTAGTGACATTTTTGAAAGGTTAATTCATAATTCAATTTTCAGCTGTGTAATTTGGCCTTGAACAGAATGACCGCTTTGTTCACATACGGTACAGCCAGTTCACATTTTCATTCTAACTATACATTCACCTCTACAGTGGGTAACCAAAGTGAAGTATTAAAGTATAAAGTATGCAGCCTTTAGGTTTTTTTGTACCCTTAGGTCTAGTTTACCAAAATGAGGTTTATCAAATTAAAAGTGATTTGAAATGGCATGTGGTAGTATCTAGCATTACAGGTAAATGGTTGGCATTTATATAGCGCCTTTATCCAAAGCGCTGTACAATTGATGCTTCTCATTCACCCATTCATACACACACTCACACACCGACGGCGATTGGCTGCCATGCAAGGCGCCGACCAACTCACCAGGAGCATTTGGGGGTTAGGTGCCTTGCTCAGGGACACTTCGACACAGCCCGGGCGGCGGATCGAACCGGCAACCCTCCGACTGCCAGACGACTGCTCTTACTGCCTGAGCCGTGTCGCCCCACAGGTATATGAAAGGAGCTAAGGGCAGTACATTGTGTCTCTGTAGGGATGGCTCCTGGGCAGCTCTACACTTACCCCTCTCGCCGGTGGAGGAAAAAGCGGCGAGCGCACCCGCCAGAGGACCCCCGCCTCGCTTTTCCTCCCCTTAAATCAGGTACTGCCCAAATCCGGCCCACCCTTTTTAATCTATGCATCTACTGTGAGGACAGCATTTTAAAGGGCCATCATTCCCACGCGTTTCACTCTCATGTTGGATGTAAAATTAAAGGGCGGACTTTAGTTTGTGGGCAGTTGAATCCATACAGAGTGGTCCGTGTAGGAATTGCGGCCCTTTAAAATAGTGGTGCCGACCGAATTCCTACGGACCTTGTTATTCTCCCCCCTCCTGTGTAGGCTGACTGTAGTCCATTGTGGCTATACTGGTAATGGCAATCAGGCTCTTTCATTCTAGATTATAGTGGTGTCACAGGTATGTAAAAATGTATGAATGGTAAATGGCAGGCATTTATATAGCGCCTTTATCCAAAGCAGTACAATTGATGCTTCTCCATTCACCCATTCATACACACACTCACACACTGACGGCGATTGGCTGCCATGCAAGGCCCCGACCAGCTCGTCAGGAGCATTTGGGGGTTAGGTGTCTTGCTCAGTGACACTTCGACACAGCCCGGGCGGGTGATCGAACCGGCAACCCTCCGACTGCCAGACGACTGCTCTTACTGCCTGAGCCATGTCGCCCCAGAAGTTTGAATAGTTGGATGTGTTATATATACAAAACCCAGAGTGCCAAACTCCAAGCCCACTGAATACCAAACTCTTTCTAGTAAATATGATTAATGATGTAACTTTGACATATCCGAAGTTGAGGGTCGTGTGAAATTTCCGACATTTCTTGTTCAGAGCTGGACCTGGGGCTGAAGAAGGACTCCCTGGCCTCCAGTGACGGCAGTAGCCTGGAGGCCCTGCTGAAGGCGGAGCCGCTGGAGAAGCGGGCCGCTCCGGAGCTGCGGGGGCCAGAGGACGACCCTGGCCTGGCCGAGTTCACCGGGGGAGGCCTCAACCCCGCCGCCCGCGTCAGGAAGGTACAGCCTTGCTGCGCGCGGCCTTTCGTGGCTCGGGGGAACCTTCTGGTAAAAGCAGCGCGAGAGACTGACCCCTTTGCTGCTGCGCTCTCCGCCCCTCACCAGCCCCAGCTCTTCCTGTACATTTCTAACTGTCCGGGCGTAGCTGCTTGTTATGTTTCCCCAACTGATGTTGTTACCTCGGTTACCGGTCCATGGGGTGTAGGTGAAACCTGGTATGGCTTCAATTATGTGTTTGTGGATAATATCTACTTCCTGGATATTGGGAAAGGATTATTGAAAGTTTGGTCTTTCCTGAAAGCTGACATGGTCCTCATTTCAGCTATTGCTACTTATCTCGTAAGTATTTGGACAGTGACACATTTTTTTACATTTTTGCTTTCTACTCCAGCACACAGTTAACAGTTAAAATAAAGCAATCACTATGTAGTTAACATGCATGCTTTCAGCTTTCATTTCAGGGGTTGTATATCCATATTGGGTGAGCCCTGTAGGAATTACAGTTGTTTTTATACATTGGGGGGGCATGTTTTATTTCAGCTCTTTGTTTGCTGGAGTACAGAGCCAAAGAAAAAAATGTGTCACTGTCCAAATACTTATGGACTGCTCTGTATTTGTGACGAGCAGAATGGCCGACCCTTCTGATCCATAACCGCTGTGACGTTTATAGGGCTGCTGTATTTCTGGCTTTATTTTCACTGGAGCTCTTTGTGACTTCTGCTTGTATAGCCCCTCGCCTGCTTGATTAGGTAAACACAGCTATTTAACTTTTGCAGTGAAAAGATGGTGCTATAATGGCCACACTAATGGCCATACATAATTGAAAGGTGCAGTACAAGCCTGCAGTGCTCTGAGGTTTTCTTTGAGTTGATAATAACCTCTGAACATCCCTTGTTATTGATGGCACATAGCAGTCTGCCTTCCCATTAAACACAAATTAAAAAAGCAGAATGATCAGCTTTGTAGCAGTAGTTTGCTCCTACGCCTCATAGTAATAATTCCCAGCCAGCTGGTACGTGGCTTTCTTCCTGTACATGATGTTAATCTGGCTTGTGTTCTTCAAAGGCATTGCTATCTCCAATCATCTTTGTTTTTGTCAGGTTTTGCTTGCGACCCATATTTCTGACTCCT
Source organism: Conger conger (assembly GCF_963514075.1). Lineage (NCBI taxonomy): Eukaryota > Metazoa > Chordata > Actinopteri > Anguilliformes > Congridae > Conger > Conger conger. The sequence goes on along the minus strand of NC_083766.1, from coordinate 10,801,642 downwards.
CGCTGTCGTGTGTCGCAGATAATTTATTTTTTCGTAGTGGCGTCCAATCCTGTTGGTCTGAATAGGAAAGAATACTCTGTAGAAAAGCCCAGCCCAGCACTAGTATTGAGAGAGGAGGTGCCCTGCAGAGGCACTGGGTCTTCTGTAGGCCTTTATGTCTGTGTGGAGGCCGCTGGGGGTGGGCTAATGGTAAATGGTAAGCTTTTTAGTGTTACTCCTTCCTTACTAAGCCTTATTGCCCTGAATTGTACTTTATTTGGGCTTTATTTCAAAAAGAGCTTATGGAATCAGAACTTATGGAATCATTTATAGCTATTTTGCTACAAATGAGAGGTGTCGATGCCGTCTTTGCCAAGGGTCTTGGTCCTCCTCAACGTGTACATTTCCTGTTTCTACAGAGAATCCTCGAGCCTGACGACTTTCTAGATGACCTGGATGATGAAGACTATGAGGAAGACACCCCTAAGAGACGTGGGAAAGGAAAAGGAAAGGTGAGTATCTGCCTGCAGTCCAGCATTCAGGTCCTCTCCAAACCAGGTGTGGACTAAAGAGACCAGTGAAATTTCAGAGGGGATAGGCGCACACACACGCACAGCTGATTCTTTCGACTTTACTACAACCGATTTGTGTCTTCGCTGTTTCACGATGCTTGTGCCAGCGTCTTGTTCACGTGTACCATAAAGTCATCAGTTTTGTATGAGCTTGTAACACCACAAGAGACTCCAATGACGCTCCCTGAAATGGCAGAACAATGACCGAAGACATTAAATATTACAAGTTGACTTAAACGTGAAAGTGAATTTGCAAGTTTCTTGCCTGAATATGAATATGGCAAAAGATTAATGTTCTGCATTCGGCTGCAAGGATTCGCATCTGCATTTAGCCCGGACATCAGGGAACCGAGAGACTAGTGCCCCCCTGTTGGCCCCTCTGCTTTAACTGCTCAGTCTCTGTTGCATTCCACCATCGACAGTCTCTGTCATTAACAGCTAGCTGCTGTTATTTTTATGATAAAAACAAAATGAAACTAAATAAAACAAGGACGAAAATGAAGCAAAAATGCCATGGAGCAAAGGAAGTAATGCAGTTGAGGAAGACTTGGAGGAGATCAGAAAATCTCTGAACGTCATGTCGGATGAGCTGAGCTAAGCAAACAAATGAAGAACCTTGTTAAAGAGAAGGGTAAGAAATTTGATGACCTGAAACAATACACAAAAATGGTGGATTTAATCACAAGTGGGCTGGACACACACCAATCTTATGCCAAGACTACAGCAGCAGGTAAAGACAGAGAGGATGTCCCAATAGAGGAACTACCCAAGTCAACAGCTAGTCGGATGTTCTTTGAAAATAAGAACATGCACATTCAAAGTAATAATGTTGCGGCTTGCCATACCCTTCCCCGAAAAGATAGCAAAACAAAGCCAGCCATAATAGTTTGGTTTGTGAATCGAAAACACAAAACCAAGCTACTGAGGCAGAAGAAGCTGAAGGGGACAGGGGTGTACTTAAATGAGCATCTTACCAAAAAGAATGGCAACATTACCAGACATGCACGCATCCTAAGGAAACAAAACAAGATACAAGTAACATGAACAAGAAACTCCAAAGTTGCTCATACAGCTAAACGGAACCCCCGAAGAAGCCAAAATAGTTATGATAAGAGAACTCAAAGATCAATAGAGATAAGGAACTATAAACTCTTTCCTGCTTGTGCTGATACCATTGATTATTTCCGTATGGGGACGTTGATGGCTGTAGACTTTATCGTCTTTGGTTCGGATTATGTGGAGTATTTGAAGGGACTCGGTGAGAAAGGTGCGGAGCAGAGCTTGGTGTGGATTGTTTGTGGCTGTGTAGGGAATGAGGATTCTTTTGCACAGACAAAATGGGAACTGTGAAGACTTGAACTATTAAATCAAATGACAAATTATCATTGAATTTAAATAAAACAATGTTTATAATATTTGGTAATCGTTAAATCAATAATCAAGTAAAAATCATGATCAATGATGTTGAAATAGAAGGAGTGTAGGTATGAAAATTATTTTTTGGGCATGATAATTGATCATAAACTAAGTTGGAAACCACACAAGTCATGTAAAAACTAAAATGTCTAAATCCATTGTAATATTATTAAAACCTAAGGATATCTTGAATCAGAACTCACTATATACTATACTATATTGCCAAAAGTATTCGCTCGTCTGCCTTCACACGCATATGAACGTGGGGCCAAGCCCAACTCCCGGAAAACAACCCCACTCCATAATCCCCCCTCCACCAAACTTTACGCACAATGCAGTCAGACAAGTACCTTTCTCCTGGCAACCGCCAAACCCAGACTCGTCCATCAGATTGCCAGACGGAGAAGCGTGATTCGTCACTCCAGAGAACACGTCTCCACTGCTCTAGAGTCCAGTGGCGGCGTGCTTTACACCACTGCATCCGACGCTTTGCATTGCGCTTGGTGATGTAAGGCTTGGATGCAGCTGTTCGGCCATGGAAACCCATTCCATGAAGCTCTCTACGCACTGTTCTTGAGCTAATCTGAAGATCACATGAAGTTTGGAGGTCTGTAGCTATTGACTCTGCAGAAAGCTGGCAACCTCTGCACACTATGCGCCTCAGCATCCGCTGACCCCGCTCTGTGATTTTACGTGGCCTACCACTTTGTGGCTGAATTGCTGTCGTTCCCAATCGCTTCCACTTTGTTATAGTACCACTAACAGTTGATTGTGGAATATTTAGTTGTGAGGAAATTTCACGACTGTACTTATTGCACAGGTGGCATCCTATCACGGTACCTCGCTGGAATTCACTGAGCTCCTGAGAGCGACCCATTCTTTCACAAATGTTTGTAGAAGTAGTCTGCATGCCTAGGTGCTTGATTTTATACACCTGTGGCCACTGAAGTGATTGGAACACCTGAATTCAATGATTTGGATAGCTGAGTGAATACGTTTGGCAATATAGTGTATATTGTATTGTTCTCTAATAGTTCCATACATTACCTACTGTGTGGACGTAAGGGGAAACGCATACAAGACCAACACTAATCCAGTTTTCATGCTACAGAAGAGAGCTGTAAGAATTGTAAATCGAGCTGATTACTATGAACCAACCAACAAATTATTTATTAACTCTTAATTAAGTTGCTCTTAAAACTGCACAGATAATGTGCAAATCACAAAATAATATGCTTCCTAACTGTATTCAGAGGCTGTTTGAAATTAGAGAGAGCCGGTATGAATTTAGGGGACTAGGTATGTTTAAAAAAACATAGGGTAGAATATATGTATATCTGTGAAAGGGGTTAACTTCAAAATGGGTAGTACACTATGCAAAAATATTTAAAAATGAGTTGCTAAACAAATATAAAACGGAGGTATGATTATTATTCTGTTTGAAACGTTTTGAACTTCTGTTTTTGTTTATATTATGTTTTGTTTTTGTATAGCCTAAACCTAGTAGTGAAAGGGTTGACTATTAGTATATGTTATGTAAAAAGGGTAGGTATAATAAGCTAAAGCTTCACCTTTTTGGTCAATATTGTTATTAATAATTTCTATGTGTATTCATTCTGTAAGAATTGTTAATACGGACCAAAATAAATAACTACTACTACTACTGCAATAGGCTGCCATGCAAGGCACTGACCAGCTCATTGGGATCAATTGGGGGTTTGGTCTTACTCAGGGACAGTTCGACGCACAACTGCCAGTTGACCGTTCTTACCTCTTGAGCTAATTCCAATACGCCCGACAGTCTCCATAAAGCGTAGAAAAGTATTTAACGGTAGCGTATTTAACCCAGGCCTGGTGGTGACGCCGACGGCGATGTGCTCTGTACTCTGTGCTGTTCAGGGCCGGGGGGTGAGCAGTTCCAGGAAGAAGATGGACGCTGCTGCCGCTGCGCTGGAGGACCGGGACAAGCCGTACGCCTGCGACAGTGAGTGCACCCCATCAAGCACTGGAACTCACATTTGGGGGGGGTGGGAGAGGCTGGGTGTTAGGGCCCAGGGGCATTGCCGGACAGCCTCTCCCTCCGTTTCGGGTAACTGTATTCCTGGCTGCTTGTCTGTCTGTCTGTCTGTTTGTCTTTCAGCCTGAATGGTTGTGTTCGGAGCTGTCGCTCTACCTGTCTATGGGCATAGTCTAAGAATCACAGTTAGCACTTTAATGGAGCCTCCGTATGTACTTAAGACGTGTATGGTATCTGTATTTTGATTGGTTGTGGATCCGTCGGTTTGAAAGACAAGACAGACAGGTTCCTGTGACCCTGTACGCTGATTAGAAAACAGGAAAAGGTATGTCCAGACATGTACTTGCTGTGTTCTCATCTGTCGGTTTCAGCTGGTTAGACGCAGAGATGATTTGGAACTCTCCAGAAGCATTCCGGCACAGGTCAAATTGAGACTCTGGAATGGTCAAGCTAGTACAGAATTTTCTTATGTATAAACGGAAATAGATCATCTATATTAAAGCTGCAGTTGGTAACTCCCACCCCCGGCGTAGTCATGACTACAACACCTCAGCAAGTAGGATTACAGACCGGCATAGCTAACGCTAACTAAAAATGTCCAACACTTTGATTCTGTTGTTCCTGGTGAAACCGCAGAAGATCTTCATTGTTGCAGAGCATATCGATAATAGAATAAAACCACTTTTGTTCTCAAGACAAAAAACTTTGTTTTTGAAAACTTTGTTTTCAAAAACCAGGAATTCAAACACAGAATTAGTGTAAGTGCACGGAGGTTATGGTGCTGGATTTTGCTTACAGCAGCTTTTTCTATGACTGCTGTCTGACCATTCCCTGATGTCATTCTAAAAAAAAGTTACGAACTGCAGCTTTACAAATATTCAGTGTTCACTTTTAGGTTGTTTCAGGTTGGTTGTGTTTCAGATTGCAGTTTTTCAGATCCCTGGGATGGTCAGTGCTCTTGTGTAGGTCCCCCCCCCCCAAGAATCTTTTCTTTTTGTTGGAGAATATTTTATGGGGTTCTTTTTGACTTTCAAATTCTCTTGAGTCTGTCAGCGCAATTCTCTGAGTCTCTCTGTCTCTGCTCTCTCTCTTTTACTCTTTCTCTCTTTCAGACACTTTCAAACAAAAGCATATTTCAAAACCTTCTGAACGAGGTATATTTCTCTCTCATTCCTTTAATTCTGCCTCTTGTCTGTTCATTGCTTGTGCGTTTCTTGTCTGTGTGTATGTGGGCAATAACACGTAGAGCAGTTTCTGAAAGCAGGAAGATCCCCTTTAGTTTTCAGTAAGATGTCCCCAGCAGTATATCAAATCAGGTTTTATTGTGTTAAATGTAATATGAATAACCGGTGCCAGGGTTTTTATTTATTTAATATTTTAATTTTACTCTCTACTTTAGTACACAACTGTCATGAGGCCATGTGAACATCACTGCCATCTACTGGGCGTTGATACCCCATGCCTTTGGCTGTCTTATAACCTCTGTCTTTTTAGCAGAAGATGGATATCTGTAATGTTTTCTTTTTTCCGGAAGTATTTCACATAGCCTCATGTGTTTGGTTGTTTACTACCGCATCGGGTATGATTAAAGAAAAAAGATGTGGTTTAAATATAATGATTACAATTGTTTTTGTACCACTGACTGTTAATCCAAGATAGATTTAGATTGCCAAGCACATACTAGAAGAGATTAGCAGAGCCAAGCCCTTATTACATTAGAGATCAGATTCAGGGTGTCCCCTCAGGCCATGTTTCCATCCATGGCAAAGCCAGCTTCATCTGCCCTGTCTTGGCTGGATATGTGAGCAGTCTGGCATTTCCCTCCCTGTCCCTGTCGCTGTTTGCCCCCCTTTGTATTGTGTGTAGTTTGTGTGCATCTTTCCATTCCTTCCTCAAACCCCCATGTTGCCTTGTGTGCCCTCATGCCCTTCGACCCCAGAGTGAAATAGAGCCTATGCTTTTGTTTAGAGCCATCATGAGACCTAGGCTTCCTGTGTGCCTGTGTGGGTTGGTTTGGAGGGGTGGTTGGGTTAGTTACTAACTGGCTGCTGCACGATGTTCTTTAACCAGCGCTCTGGCCCCGGGTACTCGTTGTTGAGTCCTTGGGGGTAAACTGCTCGTATGTGTCCTCCAGGTTCCAAGACAATATATGGGTGAGGGGGAGGGTGAGCATGGCTTGCTCTTATTTTCTTCTCATCTCACCAGTGGCCTTTTTGCAGCCCTTGTTGTTTTTAAGTTTTTGTCCATTTTCATTATTTTTGGTTACTCCCAAATTTGGAATGCCTGGTCATAACTGTAAGCCTGGTTTTTTGCTGCACCATCCCCCGCCAGCCAGTAGAGGGCAGACTAGACCCCCCCTAATGCATGCAGCTCCGCTGAGCCAGTTTACCCTATCAGCTGAGCTGCACATTTACAGGGGCTAGCCTGCTGACTCCTGTGGCTACGCTAGTCCGTAAGGTCAGAACGCTAAGATTAACGGTGTTCAGGTGTTTCTGTCGGCTGAGCTGGTTTAGGGCTACACAGCCCTGCTCTGTGGAAAGGTGCTGAATGAGTCCTGTTGGGGTCGCTTGCATTGTACTGCCGGAGGATGTAGCCTATATTACCCATCATATAATGGTCTGTAATGTATATAATTTCATATGTATGCTCCATTAATGTTGCTTCCAAGGTTTAAATCGGCAGCTGATTGAAAGAAACCCATACAATCCTGCATACAGTGCAGCCCTCCAGGACTTTAAAATCCCCAGTGAAAGAATTGCGATGTAGGGCGGTCTGTAGCGTAGTGGTTAAGGTACATGACTGGGACCCGCAAGGTTGGTGGTTCTAATCCCGGTGTAGCCACAATAAGATCCGCACAGCCCTTGAGCAAGGCCCTTAACCCTGCATTGCTCCAGGGGAGGATTGTCTCCTGCTTAGTCCAATCAACTGTACGTCGCTCTGGATAAGAGCGTCTGCCAAAATGCCAATAATGTAATGTAATGTAATGTAATGATGTCAAACATTTGCTGGCCCTTGCCAGCCAGTGTCATTGAGGGTTACAGGTTGTCTCTTTCACATGTTCTTTGAGTTGAGTCGGTTTGTGTAAACTTGCCCACGCGTGTGCGTGGTGGAGCCGTGCTCGTGCTGCGCGTCTCTTCTGGAGCGTGCGCACGCCTTGTTTGACGTCGGCCGTTTGAATCTTTGTCAGTTTGCGGGAAGCGCTATAAGAACCGCCCGGGATTGAGCTACCACTACGCCCACTCTCACCTGGCGGAGGAGGAGGGCGAGGACAAGGAGGAGGCCGAAATGCACGCCCCAACCCCCCCGCAGCCGGACGAGCCCAAGAGTGAGTAGCGTGCCCGTCGTCTGTGGTGTCTGACATGCTCGGGCAGCCCGCGTTAGCTCTGATACGACTCCTGTCCTCTCCATTTGAACATGCACATACAAGGGAATCTCGGGCCAGCCACAAATTTACATTCTGTTATAACCCATTTTGTCATGCTGAGAAATACTTTTTAAGTAAAACACTGTCCAAATTGAGTGTTGAGTATACTGTCTGTTTCTTATCCTTCATATGGGTTTGGAAGGAGGTTGAGTAGTGGTTTTGGGGTGGCACAGAATATACCACTTAGATTCATTTTCGGGGGACTCATTTTGTGGAAAAGTAAATTGGCAACATTTGTGAAACTGTGCCCTGTTGCATAAAACACCTTAAGTGTAATTTTCCCTTAAGGTTTCCCTTAAGCTTCCCTTAAATGTAAGAGAGTTGTTCATAAGCATTGTTACCGTGTCTGAGGGAAATTCATCTCTCTCGCTCAGCACCCAAAAAAGGACCAGATGGCCTGGCACTGCCTAACAACTACTGCGACTTCTGCCTGGGCGACTCCAAAGTCAACCACAAGACGGGTCAGTCGGAGGAGCTGGTGTCCTGCTCCGACTGCGGCCGCTCAGGTAGGCCAGCGTGCCGCGACTCCGCCCGGATCACCTGACCCTTTCAGTCCCAAGCCCTATATGCAGTGACTCCACCAAATTCCCAAGGGGTTTTGGCTTTGGTTGAGAAAATTGAGAAAGTTTAGTAGGGTTTTCATCGGGGCTTACGACGGTAGTATCACAGTCATTTTGATTGGTTGAAAAGGTGTAAGGTTGATACTGTCATATGGCACTCTTGGGAGTTCACGGTGTCTACTGGGACTGAAAGGAGTATGTCGGTGCTTCTATCCCTGTGCTAGTCCGTAACAGCAGATGCCAGTTCAGCAGAAGAGAGCCCTGTTTGTTTTGGGGTGAGGTGTCTTGACCGGTCCCGTACCCCTTCCCCCTCTGACCCTCAGGGCACCCGTCCTGCCTGCAGTTCACCCCGGTGATGATGGCGGCGGTGAAGACGTACCGCTGGCAGTGCATCGAGTGCAAGTGCTGCAACATCTGCGGGACTTCAGAGAACGACGTGAGTGAGGGTCCGGTCCGGTCCCTTACGGTCGCCCTTAATCATTCACGGTCACACTTAATCGTTCACGGTCACACTTAATCCTTCACGATCAAACTTGGGGGGGGAATGAGAATGTCACGCTGACCGCTTTTTGGTCAATACAATATGGAGCGTGTGTCTATCCTGAATTGCGTTTCGTTTTCCTCGATACTTCCGTCATTCATGCAGTTTTTTTTGGAGAAAGTTTTTGGGGTGCTATAAATTCAACTGAATGTAATGGGAAACCCCGGCCACGTGCGGATATTGAATGTGGCCGGGAGCAGAAAGCCACTAATTCAGTGCACTCGGGTACTCTCTCACTCACTGCTCACAAGCACTTATTGCGCAAGTACAGCGCCACCCATTCATTAGGAACATTCAGAACTCGGTAAGTCTTATCGAGTTCACTTACCTAAAACGACTAGGTAAGTGAATGTGACTGACAATACATTACTGTGTTTTATGCATGAGCATCATGTCTTGCCTAACCAGCACATACAACTGAGATGACTAATTTTAACTAATAGATTACAGATCTATTTCTATTTTTTTTTACATCTACTGGACACGCTTGTAGGACAACCTGAATGCACTTAAAATTGGTTACATTTGAATATTTTAGTCCTTTTTTGAAACTCAAACTGTTTTCCAGGAAGTTGATTGAAAAGTGCTGATCTAACTCCTCTTTCAGCTTGATACTCATACAGCATGTGTTACAGTAGTGAGTTGGTCCGTATGTCCTGTGTCTGCAGGACCAGCTGCTGTTTTGCGATGACTGTGATCGAGGATACCACATGTACTGCCTCAATCCCCCTATGGCCGAGCCCCCTGAAGGTGAGATTCTTTGGAGCAGTGGTCTCCAATCCTTTGGAGCTCCTGGGTCTGCTGGTTTTCATTGTTACTCTGCACTGGTGACCTGGGTGCTGATTTTAAGGTGAAAGCAAGACCCAGTAGCCTCTAGGACCAGGGTTGGAGACCACTGATTTGGATCATGTTGGTGCTATCTATAACCCTGTTTAGTGCTGCTAATTGAAATGACAGAGTGAGCCTTGGGAGTATTCAGTGCTTGTCTATATAAGTTTCACCGAGAAGCTTCTGCCTTTTACATTTTATGGCAGTGTTGGATAATAGTTGTTTAAACTGGTCCGGCAGTCTTGCACCTGGATGTTTTGGGCTGTGACATTTCTAAATGCCGTTGTCTCGTTCTCCTCCACCAGGAAGCTGGAGTTGTCATTTGTGTTTGGACCTGTTGAAGGACAAGGCTTCTATATATCAGAACCAGAACGCACCCCCTTCGTGATGGGTTCATCCACACTGGTCACCAAAACCAACCACCCAACCCCCGCTCCTCCCCACCCAGTCCATGGAAACTTCACAGAATCCGCTGCGGACCTCTGAAAAGGGAAACTAATCACACCCCATCCTGGAGCGGGGCGGGGAAAGATGGAGCAGCCCCACTTTCACCACCTTCCTGGTCTCTTTGTACTATGACTGTTAGAGTTCCAAACAACAGTTCCCAAGGGCCTTTGTTTCCGACGCTTAGCATATCTATATGTAATTCAGGTAGTGCTTCATGTGCTGGTTTACGTGCCGTTTTCTGTTCCGATCAAGCGACCTTACCCAGTCACGAGTTCTGTAACGAGGATATTTTCTTTGCTCTGGTTGTACATGCACTGTTTACTCTGTACAGCAGATTTCTGTGGCCACGTCCAGTTACTCTCATCTGAGAATTTAGGACATTTACAAAGAAGACCTTATGCAACAGTCAGGAGCCAAACTATACGAGTCTATATTAGAACCTTGCTTTTCATTAGTTTCCAAGACACCTGCTGTTGTTCGAGGTGGCGGTTGTGTCTGTAGGAGACAGTGATAGTGGAGATCAATCAGCATGCCAATGCTTGTTCCTAGTGGGAAAATGGTAAATGTTTTGTATATTTATATATTTGTAGAGCATATAAAGATGTTAAAAGTATTTAAGATTGGGGTGAGAGAGGAAATGACTGGTCGTTATGGTAATTGTGTGGTTTTATCTTTACAAACGACAGCAAAGGACCATATTAGGAAGCTTAGGAGTGACTGGGGGGGAATGAAGATGTGCGGGTGCCATCCCTCAGGTTCTCATGATTTATCTACTTCAGTGCAGCGGCCATAGTCCCTGGGTCTGGGGATGGTGTTTCACTGGGATGGAGAGGAACCCATGTGCTGCTGTGAGGAGAGGTGAGGGGGGTGGTGGGTTTGAGTGTCTATAGGTTTGGGTGCGGCCTGTCCAAAGCCACTGACCAGCTTCCCACTGACTGAGATCCTTTCTATACTGTTATGTACAGGTGTCCTCCCCCCTGCCTCTACAGTTCAGCCTGTGTGCGGGCAGGGAAGCACACCAGTTGCCCGTACCCCAGTACTCCTGTGGCTGGAATATGAGGCTGCCTAGTGGCCCCTGGCTGGCACGCTGGCTTGGGCCGGGTTGAGCTAAAAACCTGAGCTTGGCGATATGCTTCTGGGGGGAAAAAACGTCACTCATCAATGTTGATATATGATGGCAACAGGGCCATGCTGTTTACATGTGGTCAATGAAGTTTGGAATGAAACCTACCACAACCTGCCAGAGATAGTTGTTATTGCGCTAAAAAACTACTGTGCAGGTGATATCGCCCAGGCCTACAAAAAAAAAAAAAACCTTTTCCCAGAGTTTATTTTACATAATGTGGGGCGTTTTAATTCGGCTGTTGCTGCTCCGCTGAGCCATTGGACCAGTTGGAGGAGTCACTGGTGGGTCAAAGGATGTCTGCCAGTAACTTTGTTTGGTCGAGCCTGTACTGAGTAACTTTACAATTGGCCGGTTAGTTTTCTCCAATAATTAATTGGTGGAGATGTCTTGACATGATAATACTTTTTGCAATCAAATTGTGATGGGAAGGAACCCAGCAGATACAGTAGTCTTGTGTCTGGACGTCCAATTCCTGGCCTAAGACTCAAAAGTCTTTTGTGTTCTAGCTCTGTTCAAGCTGCTTGAAGGGGCTATGAGCAAAACTTGGATCACTTCTAATTTATTTGTATTATTTCCTAAAATGTCATTGTCACTTCTCCAAGATTTCAGCAGAGGGTGGCATTGAGCTGTATGCTTGGTGCTCTTGTTGCAGTGGTGACTTAAAGGGATTGTTATTGGCCAATATAGCTCTTATTCCAGCTCCAATTGGTAGTTGATAGGCTCCCACTTTAAAGAGAAAGAAACCTGTATAAATGGAACCATTATTAATTTGCGCACCCCCACTAGCAATGCTATCAGTTTTAATGGTAAATTGTTTTCCAAAAAGACATACTTTGAGGTATAGCCATAAACGGTAGATGGATAATTTCATTTACTGGATTGTTTTTAATAATTCCAAGAAGATAAAGGCCAAGTTTAAAATGTAACCTAAATGCATATCCCTGAAATCACCCACCCGTGTTTCGGGAAAGAGGGATTTTAGAAGTCCTATTAGAAGTGCATTTCTGGTGTTGAGCTACATGTTTATTTAACCTTTAGTTCACCAGAAATACCACATTTGAGATCGAAATCTCTTTTCCAAGGGGGACCTCATGAGCCGCTCAAGTGACATTTGCACTCTTACAGTACTTACATACTGAAGTATGTACCATAGCAAGCAATCTTTAAAACATCCTGATTTACAAAATATTTTGATCGTAGATAAACATTGCAATGCGAACACAGAGCGGAGACTCGGAATTCAGACAGCAAGTGAATTTATGGGCTAGAGGGCTAATCCTTCGCCATTAGCAGGGTGTGATGTTTTCCGTGGTTTTGCAAGTTTTAATTGGATGGTTGTCAAACCGTTATTTTACCTCAAGTTCAATAATAACAGTATTTGAAGACGCATCAGAGACGGATGGTAGCAAATGGCAACAATCGCTGAAGAAGCTTGAATCCTTTTACTGCATTTAGACAGTACCTATTAAATACAATGAAGTGCATGTAAATGTGTGCACACTCAATTTCATTATGCTCAAATTTGTATGACATACTTGCTTTTGGGGAGACTTTTTTTGTTTGTTTTTTGTTGCAAGTTTTGTAAAAATGACTTGGTCATCATGTTTTGTCAATAGCCAACTAACCATTACTACTAAAACATTACACATATGTTAACTATACTATATAGTATAACTATTTTCTTTAAAAAAGATTGAGAGACGGTGGCCATTGCAATATTTATGTAATCAGTTAATTCTGTTTTTCTTATTTGTCAGTGGTATTTACTAGGTTCATGTAAACTTTTTTGTTCGATTTGATTTATCATTGGATGGTTCATTTTTATGGTACAGGGTATTTTTTCTTCTTTTTTTTCTCTTCTTTTTTCTGGAGGGGGGGGGGGTTAGGTAAATAAATCTTTTTGGCACCGATTCCTTCTTCCCCTATGTTTATTCTAAAAAAACCTTGATCAGTGTGAAAAATGTGTCCAGTGTTTGGACTGGTGAATAAACATTGAATTCTCAGATTTGCTCCGGTATAGGTCTGTACATCCACAATGTGTGAGGTTGGCCATTTAATAATGATTCACTCAGTCACACACTGATTTCTTTCTCTGAAGGCTGGCTTTACAACTTGTCTAGAATGTGTTTGTTTAAAAAAAAAATGCTAGTTGGAATTTTTATAGCAGAAAAGCCTTGGAGGGATATATCAACAGTTTATTCAAGACGCAAGGCAAGCTGTTGAAGCAGGCCTGGATCTTTTTGGGCAGTGACATGTATTTGTTTTCTTCCTTTTATGTACCTAAATGCCTCACAGTCCGACAGTGTCGGGCAGCGCTCTTGTGGGTTTTGTATAATAACAAAGCAGGTTGGCTGCTTTGCTCTTATACAAATGACTATCACTCTGCATTAGAGTGCTTTACTGTTCAGTTAAAATACATGAATTTCTATCGCTGCTCAGGCATGTTGCCCTATTAATAAGCTCAGGCAACAAATTAATTTCCTCCGGCTTTGACTGAAGGAAGTGGGTATTACCAGTTAATCCAAGAAGAGATGGCTTTGCTGTCAGTTCAAAAAAGCAAGGATTTAATAGGATTTAAGAACATGGATGACTTTTAGGTTTGGCAGTATGCTCTTACTTTGTCCTTGAAAGCATATTTTAAACAGGACTGATTTGGCTTATAAGACGCTGGAGTCTGAGTTCAAAGGAACTCTGACTGCAGCTGAGGTAGGTCATCTGCAAATGTCACCCACTTAGATCTATTTCGAGACAATTCTCCCAGTTTTCTCCGTGAAGACCCCAGCTTCTTTTGGAGCTGAAGCATCTGGGAAAGTCTTGTTGGCAGGCTTCCAGTACCATGCTTCAAACGCACATCCCGGACAAATGCAATTCACACCTATGCCTTTAATCTTAGTACCCTGGCTTGTGTGTGTTTGCGTTGTGCGGTGTTTTATGGGGTAGGGGCCACAGATAACCTCATGATCACAGAAGCCCTTGAGCTAATCCATTAGGGGGACGGAAACATGATTATGTATAGATTTTCTGCTAACAAGATCACCTTGGACAAAGGCATCTCCTAAGCCAATAATGTTGGAATAGAATGTAATTTCCATGTTCTGTTTTGTGGTCGTTATGGTGCTGTCTGGCAAATACATTCCAAACGGAAGCAAGAGTGGAGCAAACTGATCCCTCCGATCATTAGGGCAGACTCTATTTATTCCAACCTCTCGTCTCTGTTTGCCCAACATAAATGGTGACGAGGACTGAAATTTCACATCAAACAGGAAATTGTTTTCACAGTGGCCTATTTTGGTGTTTCCATGGCAGCGTGTGACATATTTCTGAACTCTATAGACGGGGAATAATGGACCAACGTCTGCATTTGCAACAGCTCTGACAGGATAAAGGTGCACTACTTTAACACGCTTGCTATTTCTTTTAAATTACATGTAAGGAAATGAAAGGTTTTCCTTTGAATTTCAAGTATTGTCCAACCTGATTTATTTTCACAAGCTTCATAAAGCCTTGTGTTAACATGTCTATAAAGGTTAGGCTTAGACAATCATTCGCAAATAGTCCTGTTGATGGATTCAGTACGTCAGGATATCTGGCAAAATGATAGCTTTTCATAATTTTCTAGAACCCACCAACCTGCAAGTCATGTGATGACACTGAATCATGTGTTCGTATAGAGTATACTGGGACTTGCGTCAACATCATGGTTCTTCGTAACAATCAAGTGTTACTGTTATCGGAGCCTTTAGTTGCCATCATGGAAGCAAAATATTTAAACATGATAAAGTGAGGCATATCTGGAGAATTGGGTCACAGTCACCTTTCATCTCCATAGCATCTGTACCACTGGCTACGGTTATCGGTGTTCATAGTCCCATTGGTACTTGCACTGTCTTATTCTAGGGTGCTGCACTGTATTGCATGTTCTGGAGTTGATACTTTGATGAGGCTCAGATGGTGCTGCTGGAACTATATGGCCCGAGAGTGCCCCTGCGTCGAGGCCTGTCCCACTTCCTCTTGTCCCACTGTAAGAGCAGCAGCATCTTGAAGGTGACTCGGAAGGACTTGTTGCAGAGGGCGTAGCACATCGGGTTCACAGTGCTGTTGACATAACAGAGCCAGTAGCCCAGCTGCCACAGGTTCTCAGGGACACACTTAAAGATGGAAACCAGCACCATGATGTTGTAGGGCGTCCAGGTGATGATGAAGGCAAGCAGTATGGCGCTGAGGGTCCTGGCCGCCTTGTTCTCCTTCGCTATCATGCTTCGCCTCTTCTTCGCTTTGGGTTGCCAAGGTCTCCCCGGGCATCCAAAGTCCTGTGTGTTGGGATTGTCCAGGTCTTCAGGATCTCCTTGCCTGTCTCTCAACTGGATCATGGGTACATGCACCACGATACTGGTTATTCCTTTCACCTCTGAAGAAGAGGAGTCTGAGGCCTCCTCCTCATCCACATTCCAGCCCCCTCTGTTGCTCCCCTCTATATGGGCTGATGTCTGTGCTCTCCTTTCATTTGGCCTAATGGAGAAGCAGGTGGGTAGTCTCTTTCTGCCCTGGCTCTCGCCGGCTTGCACCTCCTTGGAGCTACAGATGCTGCTCTTGGCACTGATGGAGTAGGGCGTCTGCCGTCGAGAGTCCAGAGAGGCTCCCCCACCTTCCACCAGGCCCAGCAGCCCAGCCAGATCCCGTGTACGGTTCTCCGTCTCACGGTAGATGCGCCAGTAGAGGATGATCATGATGGAGACCGGGAGGTAGAAGGCAGCAATAGCAGTGCCGAAGGTAAAAACAGGCCGTGTCAGGAACTGAATGGAGCACCTGACCTTCTCCCCCGTTGGCTCCTCCGCCATGTAAGGCCAGAGCAGAATGGCGGGACCCCAGAGGATGAAAGAGATGGTCCACGCCAGGCTGATCATGATGGCCGCCCGCCGGGGCGTGCGCTTGGCACGGTAGGTAAGAGGTCGCGTGATGGAAAAGAAGCGGTCAAAGCTGATGAGCAGCAGGTTCATGACCGAGGCGTTGCTCGCCACATAGTCAATCGCCAGCCAGATGTCGCAGGCCACGTTCCCCAGGGTCCAGCGCCCCAAGATGATGTAGATGGTATAGAGGTTCATGGAGATGGCCCCCAAAACCAGATCTGCTACGGCCAGGCTCAACAGGAAGTAGTTGCTGACTGTGCGCAGGTGACTGTTGACCCGGAAGGAGATCATCACCAGCAGGTTTCCAATGATGGTAACCAATGAAAGGGGCACAGTGACAAGTATTATCACAACAACTTCCCAAATTTTATGCCCCCCCAATGGATCCATTGTCCAGTTGGAGGTTGGTGACTCACAGGAAATATTCATGATGCTGGGAGGGAACAAGGGATATCTACAGAGTTGGGGCAGTCATCATGCTTCAATATGAGAATTAATACAAAGAGTCAAGTATCAGGGGTGGTCCACACTGCAGCCTCTCAGAAATGGAACTGTGGAATGAAGGAAAAAACAATGTTATAAAAGGGATCTGACTAGATTAAAGAGATAAGACTGATAGCTGGATTTTTGCAGATGCCCATGCAGTATACTAGAAAGCCTAATTATTGCATTGTATGCTTGTGCATTCATGGGATAATTCCGTAGATTTATTTGAAGTTTCAAATGTTACCTACATTTAAGCACATTAAGTACATAACTGCTAAAAGTCAGATTTTGTCAGAACAAACTGATGGAAAGTGCCTTACTCCACATAATGACCCACCCCCACCAATTATTTTTATTATAGAGGTTTATATAGTAATTAATCTGAAATTGTAATTAGTATGGCTAAAAATCTGACAAAATGGTCGCTGCTGGCAGAAACACTGAAGTCATGTGGAAAAATTACATTTTGGTTATGTGTGGCCTCACAAACAGCTCTGACATTATACTTTAGGTTAATGTATAAATATAACAGAAATCAGCATCTAAATATTCTGGATCAATGGACAATATCAATGACCCCGAAAATGTAGAAGACATTACTGATCTTGATACAGCGCAATACAGCTGTTCAGGTTAGAGCCACAGGAGCATGAATTGGAATCGGAGGTATCCAATAATAAATACTGATATACTAATAGACTAGTATATTAGTATTTATTTTCATTAGTATACAGTGCAGTCTAAGTATTTCTACAGTGGTACAATTTCTGTTATTTTCACTCCAGCTCATTTTGAAATGAAGCAATTCATATTGGGTTAGACTGTTACCCTCATCCATGTAGGAATTCCATCCCTTTTTATTTATTTATAATTTTGGCTCCTCATTTTAGGGGCCCAAAAGTAATTGGACAGTTGACTTATCTGCTGCTTGTGCCAATGATAGCCAGGGAAGCCATTCTGATACGCGGGCCACACAAAAAATAGGCTTACCAAAATCAACTCTTTGGAACATCATTCAGAAGAGAGCACTGGTGAGCTCAGTAATTACAAAGGGACTGGTAGGCTAAGGAAGTCCTCTATAGTTGATGACCAACAAACGCCTGTCCGACAGATAAGAAACACTCTTCAGGAGGCATGTGTGGGTGTGTCAGTGACTACTTTCTACAGAAGGCTTCTCAAACAGATCTACAGCAACTACAGAGGCAAGATACAAAACAATTGTTAGGTGCAAAAACTGTATGGTCAGGTTACAGTTTTCTAAAACAGTACCTAAAAGAGTCTGCAGAGTTCTGGAAAAGGACCTTGTGGACAGATGAGACCAAGATTGAATTGTATCAGAGTGACCAGAGCAAAGTGTGGAGGCTAAAAGGAACTGCCCAAGAACCAAAACACCCCCCCTCATTTGTGAAACGTGGCTGTGAGGGTAATTTGGGCATGTATGGCTGCCACAGATGCTGCCTGACTTGCCTTTATTGATAATTTAACTGCTGATAGCAATTCATTCTGAAGTGTGCAAAAGCATTTTATCTGGTCCAATCAAATTCCCCCAAACCCATTGGATGGAGCTTCTTCCCACAGCAAGGCAATAATCCCAAAACATACACCAGCACTCTTTTTTCTTAATGATGTTCCAAACTATTTCCTTGGGTAAGCCTATAGTTTGGCCTATGTCTCTGACTATTTGTGTCTTATTTCACAGCCTCATAATGACTTCCTTGACTTTCATTGGCACTTCAAGTTCTCATATTGACAAATACCAATAACAGACTCCAAAGGCAATGGAGAGATG
Source organism: Conger conger (assembly GCF_963514075.1). Taxonomy (NCBI): domain Eukaryota; kingdom Metazoa; phylum Chordata; class Actinopteri; order Anguilliformes; family Congridae; genus Conger; species Conger conger. The sequence continues at coordinate 10,783,550 of NC_083766.1, read as the reverse complement.
CTAATACTGGGATAATGTGCTCAAAATGTTTTGTCCTGGTTAGAGTATGAGCAGCTGCATTTTGAACGAGCTGTTGGGGCTTTAAGGAAGCATTTGCACATCCTAACAAGAGGGCATTACAATAATCCAATCTGGATGTAAGTAAAGCTTGGACTAACTTTTCGGCATCATGTATAACAACACTTTCCTAATTTTTCCTTAAGAAAGCAACTCGAGAGGTGTTTTTTAGATGTGTTTCAAAAGAAAGCTCATGATCAAAAGTGACACGAAGGTTTTTGATGACCACACTCAAAGCCACAGAAACACCATCAAGGTGACATTTTGTTTCTGATGGACAACCAATATTACTGTTTTACCAGAGTTGAGGAGGAGAACATTTTGGGCCATCCATTTCTGTCTTTGAGGCAGGTTTCCATGTTTGATAGTTTCACAATGGTGTCAGGTTTGGCTGATGTGTACAGCTGATATGTACAGCTGGGTATCAACAGTGAATGTTAATGCCATGGTTATGGATGATGTTGCCAAGAGGTAACATATATAAGGAGAAGAACAGAGGTCCGAGCACGGATCCTATCTTACTATAGAGCGATATGTGGACTCATTGGTAATATAAGCAAATTGATGTTGTTCTGATAGAGAGGACCTGAACCAGGAGAGGGCCTGTCCACTTAGGCCAACAAAATATTCAAGTCGGTCAATGAGAATAAGATGATCGATAGTATCAAAGGCTGCACTTAGGTCTAGGACCACAAGTAAGGAGATATAGTCACTGTCAAGAGGAGAGGAGTAGATCATGAAGATCATTGAGAAGAGCAGTTTCAGCGCTGTGATGAAACACAAAGAACAAAGATCAACCTGCCAATAAACTTCAATAAAGAAATTCAGTCAATAATATTTTGTATTGGGTTGCATCTTTATGGCAGGTCAAGCAGCTAGAAAATTGCTCATTTCCTTTAATATTACTGACAGAATTCACAATTAGATAGGTATTTCAGGCATCAGAAATGTAACAGGCCATTCAATGAATCTTGACCCATCTTTGTCTTCAGTCTCATGCTGATGTTCTTCAACCATTTCCTCCTGGACCCAGATTTATTTTAAAATGTTGCATATGCCCCAAACATTTTTTATGTATACTGTAAAACCATGTATGAAAATTATGTCCATAGCTATAAACAACATAGACATGTAGACACCTTAAATTATGCATAGCTATGAAATGTTTGATGAAAACCTGACAATTTTATGCATGTATATGATCATGGAGAGAGAGATATATATATGGTAAGGAGTGGATACACCACAATGCTAGCCCTGGTTTTTGAATATTTCTTCTTCACATTGTCTTTTACTCTGAGGCCTGGTAAGCTTTTCGATGCAGATACAGTGTATTACAGGTTTTTTTTATTTTTATTTTTTACAATTGCTAACATGTATTTTTCAATTTTGAGTTGACTTTTTCAAAACTCTTCATACAACTCCCAGCACCAACACACAGATTGGCGCAACAGTTCATTTAATGTTCAAAATACACCAAAACTATCAAAACTCTGCAGAAATGTCTCAAGTTAAATTAATTCACCAAAACTAGTTTTCTTCCAACAATAAAACATTGTCCATCATATGACAGTGAGCTAAAAAACACAAACAACTGGTGGCATTAGATGCACTATTTTTGACAATCTTTGAATAGCATACAATTTTGTGCTCTCTGTGTTTCCTTTTCTTTTTGTAGTTAGTTAAAACATTATTTTGTTGTTTTCTTAGATAAACTTTCCATTACAAAAATGATGGTAGAATCTTTACTACATGGAATGTACCACAGTACAGTATATACAACAGAAACAAATCACATAAATGCTGCAGTAAAGGTTTTATTGGCAAAAAATGATGTAGTTTACAGTTAAAAATTCACAGGTACAGTAATGGTGGTTTTAGTCTACCTGGTCTACTTCATGGTCTTGTCAACATCACATCATATGTCCTCACTTGCTATACACTGGGGAAAGAACCTCTGTGCATGCCTGATCCATCCCAGGCTATCATCAGCTGATATATCCAGGCATCCAGCATCCATCCTCTATGTTGAATGGTTCCACAAATTCATAGTCCTCTCCCTCTCCCCCTCCAATGTCCAACTGTTTATCTTCCTCTTTCACACCCTTTTGTATTTCTTCCATATGGAACAAAATCTTTCCACAGATGAAATTAAAATTCCCTCAACACCTGGGTAGGTCTCCAACTGAATCAGGTTCATAACCAATTAACAATCTTTTTGGCGGTTTAGTCTGACAGAGAAATTAATTCAAGATTTTTGAAAACTGTCCATTGAATGCATTTTGTCAAAGCAATGTATTCACAGTCTGGTCCAACGTACACTTGCAATTTAAAGATACTTCTTAGGAATTGTAAAAAAAAACTGTAATACCTTTGCCAATCATAGGTCTCAATTTAAAAGTATAATAACCTTGAACTAATTTAACCTATACATAGGACCTAAATAGCCCTAAAATTCATGTTATCCACAGAATCACGTTATATGCCTCTGATTATTACTGTTGTGTTATACATGGTGTGGAGGCACAACATTTTCTATATGCCCTGTACAGTAAATGAAGGTCAATTTCTGAATGAAAAGTAAATCAGGCTAATAAATCAGTGCTGGGTGCTGGTGGCAACTAAGAATAAATGGCAACTTGCAACTGTGAATTAAAAAAGTAAGACACTGCATTCTCTGGATTGTGACACAAGAAACTATCCAAATTAAGAAGTCTGGATGCATGGATGCGTGTGTCAATTTAATTTCCCCGTTTTTGCTGTTTGTTCTTCAGACAGTAACTGGCCATCACACAAAAATCTTATAGTGACACATAAGCATACTAAATAATATAATTTAAAAACCCACTATTAAAAGAGATGTTTACTCTGTTTCCATCGTCAATAACTATTTTGCTACTACCCTGCTGTGAATCCACAAACTGAAACAAAGCCACAATTTGAAACTCTTGATAATTATCCGACCTATCAGGTTTGTAAATGGACTTATGAACTGACCTACGCGCACTTGAATATTTTTTTTTCTTTCGAGAGCCTGTTATTCTTTTGTAGGAACTGAGCGATCATGTGATTGAAAGTATGAGTAGCCTAACCTAAGTGGAAACGTTGTCTATTTTGCCCCATTTAAATGCCCCGTTCATATTCCCATACGAGCAAACACTATTAAAAAAATAGATGAGCTCTAAACCCGCTGTTTCCCAAAGATTTCCAAACATATAGGCTAGAAAACATTTAAAAATGGTATTGCACATGAAATTGCATGTTAATTGAAATCCACTTTTATTTTCGCATCTATTGATATTGACAAGTCACTGCTTCTAAATCCTAATTTTCTGTACAAACAGGAGAAATGTAGGCTTACATATCTGTGAATTATTATTTTACCCTTGCGCAATTGAAAGCTGGGTACAATCAAAGAGAAAACACAGACAATTACTAATCGATATTAAAGTGAAACATTTTATCAAGAAGCCTTCACTTACCATCTTCAGTGACAGTGGTGACATTATGCGCGACATCTGCGTAAGGCACCAGGGCTTTCGTAAAACTCCGCTACACTTTGTCGGGGAATTATTTCCAAATTTACCTACCTAACTCACCTACAGCGCCCCTCGTATTTCATTTTTGCAAAGCTTGTGTCCACTTTACATGACATGGCACGATTCAGATAAATGTGCAGAAATTACACGAGTCTTAAGTCTTACTTTTAGCTACACTTAAACCTGTTCGATGTTCATTCATCCAATGTATTTTGTAATATGCGTACAGGTTTATGTAAATATTTTCCTGGCGTCCCGGTCCTGTCTTAGGAGTCAAGATTGTTTCTGAATGGAGATGCGATATGAAACGTACCACTCCTTTTCCGCAGTCACAAGTCATGTATAGTCAGCCTATATTGTTGGCTTGTGCAAACACGAAGCAGATGATAATTTCTCAGCGTTTACTTTTGTTTCCTTTTATTTTCATTTTAATTGACCATATCTTTTGGAAATTCCGTTTGGGTTATGAAACAGCACCAGAAATGTGATTTCCATTCAGTAAATAATATTGTCAATGAGCATTCTCAATTCTATGGTCAAATACCTAAATTATTATAAAATGTGCAATAATTTTTGGGACCACATTCACATTTATTAACATCCAGTCATTCTGTCTTGTCTGGGGATTGCAGACTACAATAGGCTATGCATTATTGCATAGTCTTGTTTCTTTACACACTTACATAGCCTACAACAATGGGCTTTTATGCATTTGTTAATTTTTTTAAACTTTGTTTGTTTAGGAATATGGACATTAATAATAATGACTGTCCTATAAGGATAAGGCAACTGGGGTGAATAAAATCACAGTGAATCACTTGGACTTGCTTTTAAAAAAGCCAAAAAAAAATCTTTGTCTGTGATGTGTCAAAGATCTGTCAAAGATGAATGTCATATCTTATCGTAAGCATTAAACATATGCTTAAAATGAATATGCTGGCTCTATATTATATATCTGCCCATCCCTTTTGGGCTCTTGAGCAAAAATCAAACAGTGGAGGTAATTATCGTTTGTGATTTCTGATGCTAGTGCTGTGAGCAGGTTGCTAAGTGATAGAGATTATGCTTGTGAATCGCTGTGCATAGAAGACAATAGACATCATCTGCTGGTGTCCCTGGGTGATTGGGTGTCTGGTAGAGAGATTGCCAGTGATAGACCTTGTTTAGACAGAGTGTTATATGAAGTGAGGACAGGATATGGTGTGTGCTCTTCCTGAGACACGGAAATGAGAATGAGAGGACTGCAGACGTTTCATAAATATCAAGTCTTCTTTAAGCTTTGACAAAGTTCACAGCTGTCTCATGTATACTATAGGCTTCCCCAGCTTTTGGCTCATGTGTTCACAAGATTTTCAGACCAAGCTTTTGACGTGCTGTGCCATTGACCTTAAATTATTGAAATGGTAGTTGCTTTACGACGAGAGTATGTTAGTTCAATAACCTTCCTTTGTTGAGGTTGTTTGCCGTGTAAGCAAAAATGCATATTCTAAACCAGCAGATATGTTAGTGACCGTAAAAGTACTGTCAGTGATATTATCACAAGTGCCATGTTATGAACCATCTGCTTGGTGGAATAAAGCTGAAATGTTGATTACAGAGGTCTTTCAATTTCCCCTCTGCTTAGCGCTCAGAAAAGCAAACATACAAGGAGGCTGAGTAACACAATAATACGGCACTGAAAAAAATCAACAAAGCCACAGAGACCATGCACTTGTTTGTTTGTGCACGCGCACACGTGCATGTATGTGTGTGGTTTTGGGGGGGGGGTATACATATATTCAACACGTACATATGCACTGTATGTATACAGTGAGCTCCATAATGTCTGGGACGCAGACTTTTATTTGGCTTTACATTTTGGGTTTACATGTTTATACCAACTTGAAAATAATTTCCTGCATGTCTGAGCATTAACACACACACACTCGCACACACACACACAAATGCCTTCAGACAATGACGGTTAAGAAACGAATGTCCAAATGTCATAATTTATTTTAAATAAAGGAATTAAGAAAACACTATTCATTTCTCCCATAGACTGTCTATTTTTTTGATTGGGAAGTTTCTAATGAAAATGCTAATGAAGGGAATGACAACACGACTTGGAAGACGAGTGTTGCTTTTTGGTAATCCTGAGGGCAATATCTCGCTTTAAATCTCAGTGTTCCATGCTGAAATTGCAAGCTGATAGATTATCTCAATAATTTGTTTAACGAGGGTGCGGCTTTGTTTTCAGTTCTGTCTTTTCATTTGATGTGAGATGTGTTTGGGTAGAATAAAAGCATGAGAGCCTGTGTCTCATGCCTAAAGCAGGAGAGTTTACAGACCTGTAGGCTATGCTATTTAATTCAATAACCTGTGAAATACAACATGCCATTTTAACTCAAAATAATTACACATTAGTTGTGAAACTAAAGCATTAAGCCCTTACAGGATTCACTCACAAACTTGCTGATGACAAAACTCCACTGCAGAGTACCGTAAGCCAGAATCGAGATGTCTCCAGGGGCTTGTTCCCCAAAGCAGGTTCACTGAGTTATCCCAGAACAACTTAATTCAGTCCATGTTCCAGATTTGGGAGCTTTCCAGGTTTTACTTATCCAGCTACAGTAACTCAGCAATTCTATTTTGTTGTAAACGGATGAGGTTAACCCCAATACGGATAAAGCCTGGCTACATCCTAGTCTGCTAGGAAACTTTCACTTTTCAACCAAATGTAGGTAAGTTCACCTAGAGTGCCTGGATGGTTTCATTTTAAAGCATTTTAGCTAGGTTAATGACATACCATTGAAATGTTTATGAGGGATTTGTAACCTTCTCCCCTGAAAATAATAAAAGGTTGAAACTTGTGATCTATAATAACCTGCTGCGTTTCCACAAGAAATGCACTAAATTAATTTAATCTCTTAAATTTACAGTGGTTGAACAAACCGTTGCATAGTGGCACAAATGAGGGAACAGAGTGGCACACTGCTACATTCTTTTGGGAGTACCCCATTTCACGTTTATTTCACTGGAGGCTCTGCTGTTTACCTCCACATATCATTGTAATGTCACTGGATTTTTAGGATAGTTCTGAAACTGACAAGGTACATTTCTCTGAACAAAGGTACATTTCACGGATGGTTCACTGGGACTTTGCTTACAGCAGCCTAGATTAAATTCTTTTTTTTTTACTTGGCTCATCTCATGGCCTTAAAGGAGTAACATGGTGGTTGGTCACACTTTCTAGTTTTTTATATGCATGCAATTTGCACAAGAGGGCATTAAAGAAATTTGATGAAAGTATTAAATATGTCAGTTCTTTAGTTTTGGAGAAGTAAGCATTTTACATTTATCATCCTTTTTTCAACCGGTTGAGAATGTTCTCCTAGTAGTATGTCACATGAGGATAACCACTCACCTTATCCCTATAACTCGTGACCCACAGTTTGCACCGCTGGTCTCCAGGAAAGTGGTGCCACATCATGACTTATTGACAGTTCTAATTACCACACCCAGACAGTTCGGGTGAACTTTTATAGTGGGAAAATACATTTTAAAGTACATTTAAATGACTGAGTAAGAATACTAATTATGCACATTTGTTTTATTGTTGCCTAAAGACAACTGGCAAGTGTCACATTCAACCACCATGTTACTCCTTTAAGGCAAGTTTCAGTGGTACAGAAATCTGGGCTGGGAGGATGGTGGGAACGGCCTCAAGTCTTGCTTTTTGGCAGACTTACAGTACTCCTAATTCCTCTTGATGTCCGGGAGCTTGACTGCAAAGGGAAGGGAGCCTGTCTCTTGTCGTTTTGGGGCTGTTGGCAGACTCTCAGCAGCCTCTCAGCGTATCCCTGATTTAGCAGCTGAGGTGGAGTCTAAGCAGCTAATGTAAGTCACAATTATCTGAGAACACTATGACCACGTCCAAATTTCACTTTTAATAAGTCTATCTAGTGGTGCAGTATTTACAAAGCAAGTTCTAGTCTAGAAAGTAAAAAGATGTAGTAATTTGAATCTAAGCCCAAAATAAATCAAGACAGATCACCTGGAATGGAAACATTTGATATGCTGAAACTATGAGCTTGCAATCCTCTGAACTTTATAGAATCAATTATATCTGTGAAAGAAATTGCTAAATCTAAATAATATCTGAATGGTGGATTTCCAATCACAGAAGTGAACTACTTTTCCTGTTGAACTCAATGGAAGAAATATTCAGGAGAAACGACTCTTGTTGGTGTGATAGCTTGGACCCTTGATGACTTAAAACCATTTAGCCAACAGATGTGATCCGTACTGTATCAGCTTAATTTACAGCTGAAGCTAGTCCCATCCCCCACCCCTCCATTTCCCGTAGAGATTCATTCAAATGCAACCTGAAAATAAGATATCCAACCTCTGATGATGTTGATAGGTCACAGCAATCAGGAAGTCATGGCATGCAAAGGATATGCAACCAAATACAAAACGCGACTCTTTTATTTCACATTATGTTAATTCAAATCAAACATTGAAATGGTGGGCTACTTGTAAAAAGTACTGCAATTACTACAAGGTAAAACCAAAATGTATACAAATACCCTACTTTAAAGATGAGAAAGATGAGAGCCTGCACTTTTACCACATACATATGATGTCAAAATATATTAATTAGACTAGTAGTCTATATTGAATAAATACATTTATCTCTTGAAATACTTGAACAGATTGAACATCATTCCCTGTGCGTGTCCAGATGCTTGAGATACATTTTTTCCGTGTCAAGCAATGGATGCAAGAGTGTTCCTGTTCTATCTGACCCTGAGATTACGAGTTCTTAAGAACAGCTTTTTCACTACATACCATAAATCATATGTATACCAATGCATTTTATCACCCCGTTAGCCTGAACATAAAATTCTGACCGTACATTTTACTCCTGTATAGTGTCACACTGCTCACTCACACATACACACTCAATATTTCATATTTTTACTGGTGAGGCCGATCAGACCAATCTTCCTTCCTGAAATGGCAAAAGCAGTCTCAGGGTACTGGAGAGCATATTCATAACTGATGATAATACCCAGGGAGAAAGACAGGTTTGAGTAGTGTGTGCCCCTATGTATGTATGTATGTATGTATTCCCCATAAATACTCTTTGACGATGTACAAATAGACATGTAAGCTCATTAAAACATGAAATAAATAAGTATGATTATTCCAAGGTATTGCACATACTTTATTGCACTCAACAACATACAGCAAAACTTCTGTAAATCAACCCATACATCACAAGAGAAGGTAAAAAGCAACCAAAGGGACTAGTGCATCCAAAACTAAAAAATCATTGCAAACAAGCCTTCAAATAATGCTTTGCTGCTTTTTGCTTTTATGAAAAAGGGGAGATCCTCTGAGAACATGTTCTCTTTCGCAAGGATGCCCTGGGAGAAATGCCAGAGAGAACAGCTGAAAGTGAGGTGAGAGAGAGAGAGAACAGGGCTAAGGCCCCTGGAGCAGTTTTTGGGTTAAGGGTCTTTCTCAAGGGCCCAAAAGCAGGGTTCCCAACTTCAATCTTTCCAGATGCAGGTCAGCATCCCTACTGTATGTGCCAACCGGAGGCTCAAACCAACAACTCGGCACACTGTTGCCAGAACACCCGCCCCCTGCTGGTCCTTTCTGTAAAAATCCAGGGCGTATTCTTCAATTTGTCTGTTCTCCTCTCTCTAGAAAAACAACAGACAGATGCCCTGCTGACAGCATGGCTGATGGTGACATTTAGTCAAATTTCCAACATCACGTGTGTCATTTTTTCATAGCTCGAGTATTTTTGTACAGACATTATTTTTCTGTGAATTTCAGCCAGAAGAAAAATAAATAACGAAATAAAAAGACAAGAAAAACACGAACACTCAAAACAAATCACGGCAGATCTTTTTTTGGTTTCATATCATGAGCGTTTTATGTAGACACCCTTATCACGAGTGAATTCCACATGTACATGCTATCCTTTTATACAGCTGAATATGTCCTGAAGCAGTCCCTTGTTTAATACTGTCCTTTAAGAACATAACATTACACCATTATATTTTGCTGTACTTGTGTCGTTCTAGCACACTTCACAAACCCCTCATTTTAATCATGCAGGCATGTCTCTCTCTCGAGTCACAGAGGCTCTAAAAGCTTCAGAAGTCACGCACAGCCCATTAGGGGATTCACACAGGTTCCTGGTTCCCCCTGTTAGTTATTTCAAACTGCAGTAGATGCTACACATACACAGCATATGTTATCGACCAGTTCATTTGACTGATTACTTGATTACTTGACTGAGCTCCTGCATACAACAGGAATTAGTACAGAAACTGAACAGCACAGTACTACTGACCATCACACAACAGGGACACACATGGCATATGAAAGCAGGAGCTTAAGTGCCAATGGCTATTGTTTCGGGAAAATACTAAAGTAGCTTTTTCATCTAGCTTGTTCTAGCTTGTTCAAGAGTTGTTATCCATGGGGATTCATTTGGCCACCTATTGCAAACACCATCCATGTCCTTCAGATACTCAGTTTGGCTTACACATATCTAGGATATCCTACCCCAGATAAAATACAAATCATGAACGTCTTATGACACTGTAAAAAATGTCACAATATTACAGAGACAAGAAAGTTGTGTATGCCACGAAACAGTTAAGTCCTTAGGTCAATTTAGAAGCTGATAAAAAATTCTAAAGAAACCTACTTACAGTTACAAACACACATTCCAACCCCCCTACTCTCTCAGAAAAACACAGCAGACAAGGCAGTGTCCAATAGCATAACATCACAGTCTTGAAAGGAAGGAAGCTTTAAGCTCAGCCACGGAGACAAATGACAAACGTCTGGGCTTAAAACAGGGAGTCTATTACTCTACTACTCCCACAGTAGTAGCATAAACAATCATTTATTTCCTGTCTGTCATAACTTCCTTTATATTATTACAATACAATAAAAGTCCATGTGATTAAAACAAACACCAGAGCTACGCTGGGACCACAGCAGAATAAAAGGCTTAGAGGTTTGGATATTATTTGGCTTCTAATTAAAATAAAAATCAGCCTGGTTTTGTTGAGTCCTTTTTCAGTTGTACTTAAAATGTGAATATGCTGTTGTAGCTCACTGCTCTAGTTAAACAGTGGCTTAACAGGTGACTCAGTGCATTCTCGTGATTGGTGGAGGTGGAATGGTAACAAATTTCGGGTTTTACTATAACCTTGTAACAAAACCATGCAAATAGTAAAAGTTAGGAAGATAATCCACATAATTCAGTCATTATGAAATAAAAAAAAGTATATTCTCATTCTTCAATCTTATAAAAGTATGTAAAACATTGTGCAAACCTTTAGCAAAAATTTGGTGAGATTTCGTTGACTTCCTAAATAATGATAATATTAATACACACCTATAAATATACTGTGAGAGCTAATCTTGACTCAAAACAATGATCGTACCTAAAGGTGGTGAATAATATTAAAACCTGTACACAAGTCATCAAAAGTGGCAACATTCATTCACTATATTAGCACATTAAACAGTAATAACACTACTCTAAATATACTTCAAAGTTTCAGTGTTTTGTACTTTCATGGTCAGTGCCAAGAGAAAGCTGTGGAGCAGTGAAGCAGAAATTATGAATAAATCATATCAGCAGAATTTGGCTTGTGGGCACAGAAATATATCAGTTTTTCAGTCAACTTCATCTTCAGTTTCATAGACCCCTGTACCATTACCAATCCCATCACAAAGGATGAGACTCACGCATGACAGCAGGGAAACCCCAGTTAACAACTGCCAATGTTAAAGTGTTACTGGGAAGCTGGTTTAAACGATTTGTGCCAAACGCCTTCAAAGTACATTACTGTATCTGCCTGTTCATTGATTAATTTTACCAGAACCTCTACTGTACAGCATAGGTATTCTGTACCTCTGTAGATATGGCAGGACCATTAGAATTACCATATTATTTATAATCTTCCCCACTCTAAAAGTGATCAGACAAATAATTATTATTAATGATTATTAAACGTATAAATAGTATCTCCTTTTTAAAACAAAAAAATAATCTAAAATCAGCAGGACAACACTATATTGAGAGAAAATAACAAACCATTTACAGCTTCCTTTTTCACCAGAACAGCGTGATACCATTACGCGTCTCAGAACATGCACGGTAGGAACTTCTGACTGGGCTTCCAATGAAGATTATAACAAGCAGGAGATGCGGAACGGTCTTCTGCGTTGGATATTTTATAATCCGAACAGTACAGAGCAGAGAAGGAAAATGGCATAGAGAAACAGCAAGCAATAGCCCAACCGCTTGTCCAACTTCCAGTGGTTCAGATGTACACTCAACACCTGAGAGAGAGAGAGAAAGAGAGAGAGAGATATTCAGACATTCAACAATCCAATGCTCGTCTTTCTATTAATATCTTTGGTATATACTCCATATACTTTTTCTTTAAAAAAAATGGCTGACATGAGTCTGATGATAGATTAAGCAGTTTTATATATACAGTGCAGTCGATAAGTATTTTGACAGTGGTACAATTTCTGTTCTTTTGGCTGTGAACTCCAGCACACTGGATTTGAAATGGAAATATGAATCCAAAGTGACTTAAAGTTATTTAGACTACGAAGGGGACAATCCCCCCTGGAGCAATGTTGGGTTATGGGCCTTGCTCAATGGCTTATCAGCTGCACAGATCTTTATCATGGCTACACCGGGGCCTGAAAGACCAACTGTACAGACTGGGAAGTCCTTGCTGCAATTGATAGTTTACAAGTTCCTGCTGTATGTAACAGCAGAATTAATTGTGAAGTGTACTCACAGAAGAGGATTATCTCCTCCAACTCCAACTCCAAATGCCTCCAACTCATTAGACAGCACTTCATCTCCCATCAAGGCAATGATCCTAAACATACAGCAGTGCTCTGTTTCTATGGCTAAGCTCGTTTTTTCCCTTATTGTTCAGCCTTATAATGGTTTCCTGGACTTTCCTTGGCAGAAGGCTGTCCCTCATGTTGTCAAATGGCAATAATAGATGCCAATGAAATCAAATGGCAATAAAATCCTCACAGAAATGGTTCTGTGACAACAAAATCAATGTTCTGCAATGGCCATCTCAGGCGCTGGACGACAATCCAATCGAAAACCTGTGGGCTGAACTGAAGAGGGCAGTTGATAAGCTAAACCCAAGAATGTTAAGGATCTTGCGAGGAAAAATCCCTCAAGATGTGTTCCTAAATGTCCTTTAATTCCTTAATGGAAAAGACTCCATGGTGCTATCTTTGAGGTGGATGCACCAAGTAATGAACCAAACGTGCCAATAATAATGGAACCTTGATTTGATTAAATCTATTTTTTTGTTCGATTTTGGTTAGTTCCATTGAAACATTAATAATACACTCACATGTTTATCTCAGAAATCATATTGTTTATTTTCTGTATTGTAAGCATTTTTTGGGCATTGTCAGTCAGGAGTATCAATAATTCTGGAGCCCACTGTAATTCCAACATGGATCACCCAATATGACTGAACTTTAACCTCATATTCACTGTTTCATTTCAAATCTAATGTGCTGAAGTACAGAGCCAAAATAACTGAAATTGTACCACTGTCCAAATACTTATGGACTGTGCTGTATGTGTTCAATAACTTCTGGTAATACTCTGAAAAGCATTCCTAAATACATTCCTCCAAGCAATCCAGCTAGGGGGAATGTACTGTATTTAGCTTGTAATTGATATATCTGACAGAATTAAATAATGTGGTGTTTTCCCTTCATACCTTACCAATTCCATGAGTCAACTGAAAGTAGTCTATTAAATTATTGTTTTTTTGTGACACTTGCTACCCCAATAATTCAATACTTACTGTGAGACAGACCGAGGCAAGCAGCAGGATGACAGAATACACTAATCCTTTGTTGTTGATGGAGACCTGCCAGAGGCAGACACCAGTCAACTAAAATTGCATACATAGTATCAAATAAATTAGATACAAATTCACATTAACTACAGAGCAAAGCATATAATTTTGGATCGATAAAGAGAATATGAATTGAGGAAAAGGGAGAAAGAACCCACTGATGAGTTGAAGTCCACCACTAGGGTGCGTAGAGTCCAGGGGAAGCCCAGCCCCAAAAGGATGTCAAAGATATTGCTGCCAATGGAGTTGGACACAGCCATGTCCCCCATACCTGAACATGGAGAGATGAAGGAGGACAGAGGGAATGACTGAGAGAAAGAGGCATAGATAGGTTCATCAATGAAGGACATGGTGTTGTGTCCAGCTCAAACCCCAACATTAACGCTGTGATGTGCAGCACGATATGGAATCAAACCCTGACTATACCACTGGCAACTGTAGCCTTGGCACCCAAAAAGAGGTCCCTCAAATGGGTGTCTGGAGCCTATCTGAATCAGGTCTGCATAAAGTGTAGTCCTACAACTAGAGGTTACCTCATCTGACTACAGGTTAAAAAGAATAATTGACCAGCAGTAAGTGCTTTTGCTTCATATACGTCTACTAAATGGCCATTGCACCAATGGAGTGGACAAGCAAATTTGATGTAGCATTCAAAATTGAAATAAAAAATAGAGGATCACTTGTCTTAAAATGTCTTAAAAATGAAAGAGGGAAGAGAAGGAGAGAAATCCTGTGACAGAGGGAGTGACTTCAGGCACCTTGCCGGGCGACAATAAGACTGGCCATGCAGTCAGGGACGCTGGTGCCTGCTGCCAGGAAGGTGATGCCCATGATGAAGGTGGGGATGCCAAGAGTGTCACTGATGATGGTGACCTGGTGAGAACAGAGAGGCATTAAGGAATCGCAGATCCTTCACCAACATACTGCTCCCAACATTTCCATTCTCTCATACAGTGCACTACAAACAAAGCTAACACAGATACTTTCAGTGCTATCAGCAGACTAGCTGCAGAAATGGTCTTGTTGGTTCCATGTTTCTTAACCACTACCACTGCAGATGACAACAACAGACACAACATCAAATTCAGTAGCCTGGTAATGAATATGTTTCAGAGATCCTCCACATCCATCCTTTTATTGTCCCCAATGCCATTGAGAAAACATTTCTAAGTGTTCTCTCTCCTGAGTTGTCAAGTTAGCAGAAAAAATAAGTCTACAAGTAGAGTAGCCAGGTATATGCCTACAGCGATATAGAAAACACATCACAATAAACATCACATATAAAAATCCCCATGAATCTTCAAAATGGCATTAAATATTATTAGCCCCTACATGTACAGCCATGCACTCTGAATTTTCTTTGTGAGAGCAATGTTGCGAGAGTGCTAACAAGACCAGAAAGCCAGAATCTTGATGCTCAGACAAGGAAAATGAGTGTCCTCTGCACAGAGTCAGCTCACCTCAGATTAGCTAAACCCCACTTTAACCTGACACAGGTTCTTAGAAGGCTCTTACCATCCACACCATGAGGTAGGAGAAGAAGGCAATCCACAGCGTGGAGCACGCAAATGTGACCATGAACCAGCGGCGCCAGCGTGGCAGCACACAGTTGGGCACAGTGCAGTACAGCAGGAAGGACAGGGGCCAGGACACCAGCCACTTCACCCGAGCACAGCAACCCCCTGATACAGAACGGGCAAACATGTACACTGTCGCACAAAGCACTCGCCAATATAGGACCATATGCCAGCTTACAGGGTACAGTAGTGTGCAGTGATGATTAAACACTTAACACAATGACGATAAATCAGAAACCAAGTACTATTCAAGTATTTATTGAATGTAATATTGGTTCATGTAGATGAAAATAAGTAAACAGATAACAAAATATTGTGAAAACAAAAATAATAGTCTCTTTTGGAGAAAAAAAAGTCCATATCTAGTGTGGCCACCCTTTGCTTTGCATTTAATCGTTCACACATTTTTTTATTTCTTCACTCGTTAAACCATTCAATATGGTTTGAAGTTCATTCCAAAGAGAATCTTTCGATGTTACAACAGATTTATTTATCTTGGTATCCAGAAAATCCCAGATTTGCTCAATCGGATTAAGGCCTGGACTTTGAGCGGGCCAAGTCATAACTTTTATGTCACCAGAAGATTCTTTTCATCAAGTGACCAACCGGCATCATGTAAGGCTACAATGTGGCTATGAACAATCTCAGAGAGTTCCTTCCGTCGTGCCACCGTGTTTAACACTGTGACACTGTTTGTGTTACCTTAAATACTACTGAACAACTGACCATCAGAAGTAATTTTGCAGAATAATGTTGCTTCAAACCAGTTTAAACAAATTGTTTAGCACCAACAATCCTGCATTCAAACATGCATTCATGCTATGCAAAAGTCAGTGTTTTTGTTTATTAGCCATATTTTTACCCCACTGTAATTGAGGGAATGATTTTTTTGTTCTCATTGCCTACAATATTAATATATTGCCTAATATTGTTCAATACATTTTCACAATTTTTTTTTACAGAAGTAATATATTAGGACCCCTTTTAGACAAACATGGTGGTGTATAATCATCACTGCACACTACTAATAATAATAATAATACATTTTAGAAGTGCTAAAAAAGAAATACAAAACATGAGAACATTTTTTTTTTTTATCTAGCAGAAGGCTCTAGAAAAAAAGGTAGGTTTTTAGACCTCGTTTAAAAGTATCCACAGTCTGTGGAGCCCTTAGGTGGTCGGGGAGAGCATTCCACAAACTGGGAGCGGCCGAGCAGAATGCCCGATCCCCCATTGTGCGGAGCTTGGTCCTGGGGGGTTTGAGGAGGTTGTACACTACTGTACATTCCATTCTTCCTTCTTTCCATGGGTAGGAAGTAACTTTTAGTAAGTACTGCCATGGAAATCAATTCTTAAGCAGAAAATGTTGAGTCCCAGATGCATCAGGCCACCTCTCTGAACCGCATGTTATTCATCCCTTCATTTGGACTCTCTACTTTACCTGCTAGTTTAGTACCTCAACTCTAACCTGTTCAACCCATTTGGGTATTTGTTGTGAAAGATCCCTAATTATATTCCTGCACTTTACACCATGCCAGCAGAGGATGGGCTCCCCCTTCTTGCCACCACTTGAGTGTTTTTCTCTCGCAACTTTTCTGGCCTGTTTTTTCCCAATTCCCCCTCTGTTACTTTGTAAATGGTCTTTCTGTCAGTTCTCTGTACAGAGCGCTACACAAATAAAACTGATTTGATTT
Organism: Conger conger; assembly: GCF_963514075.1. NCBI lineage: Eukaryota > Metazoa > Chordata > Actinopteri > Anguilliformes > Congridae > Conger > Conger conger. The sequence continues at coordinate 10,766,742 of NC_083766.1, read as the reverse complement.
AATAGCAAACCACAATGGCTACCTTTGACTACCTTTGGCTAATACCAATGGCAAGGCTGTGCACATTGGCAGGCTGGCTGGGGAGAATATCAGTACACATGGCTGAGGTCCAAATGAACGACACAGCATAGAATGATGCCTTTTTCAGTTGAGCTATGAGGATGTTCTGAGTGAGGTGGAATTGGAGAAGGGAAGAAGCCTAATTCCAGATGACAGGGTGCGGAATAGAATAAAGACATTTAGGCTGAGGTATCAAGGGGGGTTTTAGATGTGGAGGTTTCAGATGCAGTCAAAATGTATAAAGGACAAAGATTCTTTATAAGAGGTGAACTGGCCAAAAGAATATGTGAAATGATGTCCAGTAAGGTATGAAGCTAATTTCTTCAGAGCTCATATGGATACAACACACAATGACACTCCCATCTGAAAACAACACCTGAAGCTAGGCTTTGAAACCAGGCTTTGGTTGACCAGCTCATACCCAGGTAGACCAGCTTATGATCAGCTTGGCCACCCTGGTTGACCAACTCATACCCAGCTAGACCAGCTTAATGCTGAAGCTGGTCAAGATGGCATAGCTGGATTTTACGGCAGGGCTGTCTCATATAGATACATACATACACAGTTGGACCTAGAAACCGCAGCACATCACAGTATCTAGGGACCTTCTGAGGACCACAGCACTCTGGGCAGGGTCATAGTCACCCTAAAGAGGAAACACCAGCCAGCACATACTCTACACAGGGGCTGCACACACTACACTAGTTAGCAGACACAAATGCCAGGCATCAAAAAGACAAGCAACAGCAACACAGACAGTATATAGAGTAGTTATGTAGAGGGCTTACTACATTGCTTATTACAACAGTGTCATAGATTATTGAACAAGTTCATGATCAACATTAATACATGCACCTGAATGTGCCATTTTAGAAGCAGCCAGGATGGGCAGGCTTTGTTCTGCAGTTTGCAGAAATCTGATACCCTAACCCTGCTGACAAAAACAGCTCAAATAGTTTTGAAACAGCTGGTAGCTGGTTCACCAGTTCAGACCAGCTCCATACTCAACATGGTTTGACCAGCTCTGGTGCAATTGAGCCAACCAAGAGGACCAGAAGGTGTGCTTTCCACTTTTTGACAGTATTTCATAGATTCCAATATACCAGACAGAGTGAATTTGAATCCAAAATAGTTCCTAATTTGACCCAGGTCTGGCCCTAACAGGAGAACTCAGATACACGTGTGGACTAATGACTTTAGCGTTCCATGCTCACTTGGCATTTTCAGCGGCCTGAAAGTGCCTTCCCCGTCGTCCTCCTCCTCCTCGGGACTCTCCGCGCTCGACTCTCCCTTCACCGCCGCGGGTTCGTCGGGCTCCCCCCTCCCCGGCTCCTCCAGAGGCAGCGTCTCGTTTTCGGGGCTCCGTCCATTCTCGATCACCAGAGACTCGTCTGGCCTGAGCCCGGATCTGCTGGGCTTCACCGGGGAGTCCCCGAGGCCCGTGTCACTGTCACTGCTCCCCCCGGGGCTGCGGATGAGCCTCTGCCTCTGAGGGGGGGGGGGGGGGGGGGGGGAGAGGGGCGGCCATTCAAAGATCTTCTCACTTTCAATACCGTGACTATACGTATATGCTAAAACCAACCCAGTCTCGTGGCATATATGTACCTCTGAGCACTTTTTTGCAGAACTCACAGGTACAACATTGGATTACCGAACACTTTGGGCCTCATTTATCAATATTTTCGGAAATGCGTGCGGAAATCGGAAGATTTATCAAACAGGCGTAGACACAGCTTTTTCTCCCACATCCATGGCTATGTTGATGAATACCAATCAATAATAAACAAAATGCGTGTGCACAAAACCTGATTAACATAAATCAAAGCCCCTAAAATACCTGTGTAGTCTACACATGATCAGTTAAAAAAAAAAATTTTTATGACTGTGTGTGCTACAGCGACTTTGTGAATGTTAAAATATATATTAGAACTATCTTCTTTGCCACAATGTTTTGTGCAAGAAGAAGCAGTCAGAACTGACTTGTGAGCCTCACCAAAGAAATCGGCTCTGCATTGTGCCAAATGTTCTATTAAAGCAATAAATGTAAATGTAATGCAAAGAGAGGTACCATAGCAACCATAGCAACAAATGTCTAAGCTCTGTATGCCCTATTTATAGCCAACTTTGTTTAAGTGTTTCATGGAATTTACACTCAGTGAGAACAGCATGTGGCAGCAACTAAATGTAAACATGCTGATCTCCTGCGATTTTCACACACAACAGTAGAGTTTGCAGAGAATGGTGTTGAAAACAAAAAAACATCTATTGAACAACAGTTCTGCGGGAAAAAACGTGTTGTTAATGAGAGAGGTCAGAGGAGAAGGACCAGACTGGTCAAAGCTGAATGGAAGGTAACAGTAATGCAAATAACCACACATTACAACAGTGGTATGCAGGAGAGCATCTCTGAACACACAACGCATCACAACTCTAAGTGGATAGGCTACAGCAGCAGAAGACCAATAAGAGTGTATATTCAACTCCAATTAAGCATTCATTTAGTGTTTTTTTCATTTGATCATTTTAATATTCAATTGGCTCATTAAAATAATGTTGCCACTCTAAATCAAAATAAAATCTTAATTAATCAAATATAAATATACATTTAAATATAAATGATATCTTTCACTGTAATAAGTGCAGTACCTCATTGATGAGCATGCGGCCAGCCATGCTGAGGCGGGTTCGGGGGGAGAAGTGGGGAGTGATCATGATGCGTAGGCCGGCCTCGGAGAACGACAGCTGGTGAGGGTGGAGGCTTAGGAGCTCATCCACCATCACCACAGGAGACTCCTGCCCAGAACACTGACCTGCAGGGGGCGCCATGCGTCACCAATCACACACACACACACACACACACACACACACAGACAGCACTGTCATAAGGCAGCACTTTCCTTTTTATGTCATTATGTCATTTGCTTTTAGGGTTGTTAATGTTTAATATATAATGATCATGTATTGTACCAGATTTATCCACAAATCATTTTCAACTGTGGCCCCTTCACCTGTTTCAATCTGAAATACTGCACACAGTCTGAGTAACACTACAGTAGAATAGGGTGAGCACATGTAACAGACATGTAAGCATCAATGGAGAGAGGCACTACAGTAGTTACAGTTACAGCCTGCATGCCAGACGTGGGTCAAATACGTAACTGTTTCGGATTCAAATACTTTTCTGTGCTCCATTGATCTTGTCAGTATTTGACCCAGGTCTGCTGCATACAGACATAAAACCACATCCAAATATAGGAAAACGTAGACAGTGATGAAGACACAGTAATACACACCCCTCCTGAGGAGGACATCAGAAGTGTCCGAATTCTCTCCCCCCTCTCCCAACTCTCTGTCTGGAAGGCGCCTGTTCTTGACACAACACTGGTCAGGACGCCCGCACTCCTGCTCCACAAACCTCCAAATCTTGACGTTAAACCTGGGATTATTAACAAGAGTTCACTTCACACCTTAATATCAACACATATCTTATTCCTCTGTATGTTGATAAAGACAGACAGGCAGACATACACACTGACATTGAACTCTTCATAGCTGTGTCTGTAATTACTACATGGTGAAACCAAAATGTATAAAAATCCAGTTAAATAAAAGCTTAGAATCTGCACTTTGACCACATGTGAATTCTGTAATGTTATACTTTGTCAAGAATCAGAAAAATCAGAAAAGGGCAAGGTGTGTCCAAACTTTTGACTGGTACTGTACACTCTGTGAGCACTTTTAGGTATTTTAGGTATTTTTTATACTCATTGGTCTTCTACTGCTTTAGCCTACCCACTTAGAGGTTTGACACGTGTATTCAGAGATGCTCTTCTGCATACCGCTGTTGTAATGCGTGGTCATTTTCCTTAACTGTGACCGTCCTGTCAGCTTCGACCAGTCTGGCCCTTCTCTCCTGACCTCTCTCATTAACATGTATTTGCCTGTAGAATTGCTGCGCACTGGAAGATTCTTTAGTATTTTATCGTGTTATTTTGTTTCATTCAAGGGGCAGCAGGACATGGTATTGTGGTAGCCCATAAAAGATCCCTGGGTTCCTGCTGTGCAATAGATGTCGGGTCCAGTAGAATCAGTGCCGTCAGTGAACAGCATATATAAATTCCATGACATAATCATCTGTCCAGGGTGAATAAAGGTTGTTGATTAGGGTGACAGGGACACCTGGGGGAGTGTGTGGCACCCGTATACCTGCAGCTGTGACACTCACGTCATTATGAGGATGTAGAGTCCGTACAGGGAAATCAGAAGAACAGACTCCCACCTGCATGTGAGAAACCGCAGTTAGAATGAGACTATATATATATGCAATCCATGTGTAACTGTTAGAGCTCTATGACACTACATTTTCTGGATTTTTATTTTAAGACTGGAGACAGGCGCAAAGAGAATCACCCTGTAGACAGCAAACGACAAGACAGAAACAGGCCCTCATTGCTTCTACTTTTTTATGCTATGTAATGTTATTAACAGTAACAGAAATTCATTAAGTTGTTGCACTCACCAGACAACTCTTTCATCATAGATGACCTATGGAAAGAAACAAAAAATAATATAATTTCCATCTGTCCCATTACTATTATAGTGGTTATACTTTGACTTTGTCTGGATACACTGGCTACAATTGAAAGTATTTTTTCTAGAAATTTTGATTAGTAGGGCCCTACATGTAGTCGACTGGGTTTTGTAGAGCCTGTGATTAGGAAACATCTATGACATCTCTATTTACTCTAGTTAATGAAACATCATAGGAAACAACTGCAGTCATGTGTTTAGATTGCACATATAGTGCAGTCCATAAGTATTTGGACAGTGACACATTTTTTGTTGTTTTGGATCCGTATGCAAGCACATTGAATTTGAAATGAAACAATGCCAATAACACAGACTTCGAGCTTTAATTTGAGGGTTTTTATATCCATATTGGATGAACAGTGTCGGAATTGTTGCCGTTTCTGTTTATTAACACTTATTTAACCAGGCAAGATCCTTGAGGTTAAAAACCTCTTTTGTGAGGGTGGCCTGGCAAGAAGGTCACAGTGAAACATGACGTGTGCGATTAACAGTTACGAGTTACAATGCGTTCAATATAAAATTACGATGAATCAAAATCCAAGTTAAAAGCAGGAACAGCGGTCACATGTATGGTGCTCAATCAGAGCCTTAAACTCAGGAAGAGAGACTGTCTCTCCTAGTCTAATGGTCTTTTGTATTCCAGGATATAAGTGCATTATGGGAAAAGGCCCATCTCAGTTCTCACTTTTGATACAGTGTGTGTCGACAAAGACTGAATGGAGACTGTAACTCTGAAATGATCTTACCAAATAAGAGCATACATAAATGGGTAACAAGCCAGCTTTGTATACAAATGCACACCAATGTTGCAGCCTCCTAGAATCTAGAGGTCCCCTGTATCATGGCATATATGTCACAGTGATGGGTGGTCAAGCATTAGTTATAAATCTTAATACACCAAGATATACTGTATCCAGCACCTTAAGGGTAAACTGGTTGCTGGTTTGCACAGGATCCTTCCTTACTGCAAAAGAAAAGCAAGATTTGTTCTGAAAATTTCAATTTCTTAGCCAATGTTAAAAATTGAAAAGAACATTCTTCATCAATCCGAATGCTTATATCAGGAGACCCTTTCAATTTGGCAGAAGAGAAAAGACCATTAATTATGCCTTTTTTGTATTCAGTTTTAAACCTTCCATTTGCCAATTGTAACTCCCGAAAGATTGAACCTTGTGGGAGACCTTTTGTATTGTTTTTAAATTCTGAACTCAAGCATTTCTCTCTAAAACGTCATTTTGAAACCAGTCTAAAGCCTGTGGACATAGACCTATTTTTTGCAATATGTGCAACAGCAGAGCAAGGTCAACAGTATCAAAAGCTTTTGACAAATCTTTAAAAAGTGAAACACAGTGATTTGTCTTATCCTGAGCATCATGAATATCACTAATGACCCTAGATGCAGCAATGGCTGTACTGTGCTTGAGTTCTAAAGCTAGATTGATAGTACGATGAGGTAGAATTAATGGAGAGAAAATGTTTCAACTATACATTGACACATTTTTCCAAAACTTGCAAGTATAGACAATTTAGTTGTAGGCTGAGATAATTATCTCCACCTTTGTGCAAGGGCGTAACGTAGGCAGCTTTCAAAATATTTGAAATTTCGCCACTGGATATATGTGTAAATGGGAGGCACAATGATGTCTGCACCAATCTTCAACAGATGAAGGCTTTGAGGGCCTTAAAAACCTCAAAATTCCCAATCACTTTGAAGTGAAATTAATCGAGTAAGAACGCATCGGTGAGCTCAGCAATGGCAAATGACCTGGTAGACCATGGAAAACCAGTGTAGTAGATGACAGAAGAATCTTTTGAATGATGAAGAAAAATCCCTTTGTAACTATTCAACAGATCAAGAACACTCTCCAGGACGTAGGCATAGATGTGCCAAAGACGACAATCAAGAGAAGATGACAACCTCTCAACAAGATGCAAACCCCCTGGGAAGTGTTAAAAAAAAGGTCATGATCCAAAGCACATCACCTCGTCTGTCAAGCAAGGTGGATGTAGTGTTATAGCTCGTGCAGGTATGGCTGCCAACGGAACTGGCTCACTTGTGTTCATTGATGATGTCACTGCTGATGGCAGCAGCAGGATGAATGCCAAAGTATACAGAAACATCTTGGCTGCGCAGATCATAGCAAATGCATCAAAACTGACTGGACAAAGCTTAATCATGCAGCAGGGCAAAGATCCAATACATACAGCCAATGCAACCAAGGTGTTTTTCGGGCCAAAAAGGGGAATGTTCTTGACATTGTCCCCTTGCCCAAGTCAATCAACTGACCTCAATCCAATTAAGCATGTTTTTCACTTGCAGACTGAAGGCAAATAGCCCCTGAAACAAGAAGGAGCTGAAGAATGTTGTGTTACAGCCCTGGCAGAGCATCAGCAGGGAAGATACAGAGCACTGGGTGATGTCTATGGGTCATAGACTTCAGGCAGTTGTTCACTGCAAAGGTTTTGCAAACAAAATATTGAATATGACAACTTTATTTCAGGTTGTGTAAATTCAACCAATTACTATTTTCCGCTGGGAGGAATATTCCTACATTCACCAATATGGATGTAAATAGTCTCAAATTGAAGGCCTGCACTTTAACCACATCATGACAGTTTTATTTAAACTATTTGTTTACAGAGCAAAAGTACAGAGTGAAAACAACAAAACTGTGTCACTGTCCAAATATTTACGGACCCGATTTGGTGGAAGGCAAAGAAATGGCATATTATTTAGACAACAGAGGAAGCAATGCCAACTAAGGCCTATCATTGAATAAACACATGCAGATACAGCTACTCAAGTAATGATGCTCAATGATGCTCAATAATTTACTGAATTCTTTTCACTGTAATTTACACTTGCCCCATTGCAAACAATGTTATTTATATTTTTCTCTCTTTACATTATTGTTATTTCATACAGTGAATACTTCTGAAGTTGCCAAATTCTGAGTATTACAATTCTACTATTGATTGATTCTACTACTACCACATATGCTATTGATATTTCTGAACTAAATTGCTAGTGATACATGATACAACACCACATGGTTTAGTATTTATTATATTATTAATCATAATACCAATGGCAGTGGAATAAAATATGCTCATGGACATATACATACTGTACTCAATGGTAATCTTCACACTCACCAAAATCAAGGCAAGCACAGAGAAGATGTAGAAGAGAGAGTCCCGGAAAAGAGGCCACCAGGTCAAAGACACACTCTACAGAGGCAGAGGGGAGGCACACTGCTGACATGCAAAGGCCACACACAACTGTAATGCAGGGTAATGGACATCAGGGTTCAGCACTGTACCGAAGTGTGAGTAATTCATTTCTACAGTGGCCTGTAGCGTACTGGTTAAGGTACATGCCTGGGATACGCAAGGTCGGTGGTTCGATCCCTGGTGTAGCCACAATAAGAGCCGCAAAGCCGTTGGGCCCTTGAGCAAGGCCCTTAACCCTGCATTGCTCCTGGGGAGGATTGTCTCCTGCTAAGTCTAATCAACTGTACGACGCTCTGGATAAGAGCGTCTGCCAAATGCCAATAATTTAATGTAATGTACAGTAAAAATATTAATTTAATTACTACATAAACACTCATTATACTTTCCTGCGCCCAATGTGTAGAAGAATTGTCATATTCAGGCCTTGGGCAAGCTTTCAAAGCTCAGCCAGACCAACATGATCGTCATGAACATGGCCCGAAAGAAAGGCTACAGGTTACCTGTCCTGCAAAGAGTCCACACACCCCGATGATGACGAGGATGTTGAAAACGGCAGAGCCCACAATGGTGCCCACTCCCACATCTCCTTTAGTGATGAACACGGCTGTCAGAGAGGAAGAGTCATCTGCATTACCGCAGGGGACTGATAATCCTGACGTGCATACAACTTATGACCATTACTTCTTCTGTGACACCACAGGAGACAAAGAAGCCTCCTTATTCCATGTCTTCACATCCCTCCAACATGTGCACAAACTATTTTGTGGTGCATAAATCCTGTTACTGTCTCATTTGTGCTCTTTAGATGAAGCGCTACAAAATGTGTGTGTGTCAATTCATGTTAATGTATGAACAAGTTAAGAACCGTGCTACACTGACCAATCAGAGAAGAACCATGTTACACTGACCAATCAGAGAAGTAAACAGCTCTGGAGCAGAGCTTCCTGCTGCCATGAAGGTTGCCCCTGCCACATCCTCACTGAGGTGCAGGTTCTGAGCCGGAACAGCAGGGAGAGAGACAAAGAGAGAAAATATTCTTTTCAAACTCTTTTCATTCACTGAAATCTCCTACTCAAGCATTATGCAATTAATCCGTGAATAGAATGAACTGAAGTGGAATTAACGCTGGCTGGCTTTCACGCTTTAGAAAGAAAGGGTTTCAGAGAATAGGACTTGTAATGTAGTTCTCACCTCTGATATCTTCTCCAGTGAAGGGACAAAGTATTCATCGCAGACTATAGCAAGAGCGTAGAACATGTAGATGGCCTGGTGGGGACCAAAAGTCGCAGGGAACAGTGAGAAAGGGACAGATACTATGAATTATAAATAAAAAATTCTACTTAGTGTAACCAAATCAATTAAACATGGTAAAATATTAAAACTGATTAGTCTTAAGGTTAGGAGATGACGGGAAAAGATGCTGCATGTACAGTGGGCTTTAAAATTATTGGCATCCTTGATGAATATGTACAAAAAAAACTGTAAGAAAAAAAGTACTGTACTTCATTTTTCAACATTGTGCTTTATAAACGATTCAATGGATTCAACCAAATGCATTTTTCAAAAAATGAACAGGTTTCACAATTATTGTCACCATTGTTTTGACCATTGCTCCATGCAGAACTTTTCCAGATCATTAATATCCTTGGGCTTGTGCAAATGGACTGCCCTCAGTTCAGACCACAGGTTGTCAATGGGATTTAAGTCCGGAGACTGAGATGGCCATCACAGAACATGGATGTTGCTTTTACTTTTCTGCGTGGATGTTAAATGTATGTTTGGTCCACAGCCTCTTAGAGGCTACCAGGTTTTCTGCCAAAATGTCTCAGTACTTTGTAGAATTAATTGTGCCATTGATCCTAACTAGTACCCCTGGACCACTGGCAGAAAACACCCCCAAAACATCAGTGACCCACCTCCATATTTGGTTACCTTTGCCTTGTAACCGTTTACCTTTTGCTTCAAAACATACTGATGGTGTTTATGGGCAATTCCATCCATTACATTTTGGTCTCATTTGACCACCAATCATAATTCCAGAAACCACCAGTTTCTTGTGCTCATATGTGCTTTCTTTGTGCAATCTTTTCAAATAGTTTGCTGATCTGGGGGTGGCATCTTATGGTTGTTTTTTGAGATTACGACCAACGCCTGCAATCTGTGGGTTCTTTACTGCCCCCATCTCCATTTTAGTTAAACAGAAAGTGATGTAATGGCACAATATATAATAACACTTCCTTTAGACTGAGAATACATTTTATTGCCAATTGAAGTTTTATCTACAATAATTGTTAAGGGTGCCAATAATTTTGATACGGACGTTTTCAGACATTGAATCATGAAAATAAATGCATTGAAATAAAAGACAAGTATATAGTTTTCCTATATGTTTGACCATAACATATACAGATTATTATCTGTGTTGTTCACAGCTTTTTTTCTTATTTTCTATTAGGGATGCCCACAATTCTGGAGCCCACTGTATACACCTGGCGCATCATATATAAAATAAATGTTCTTGGATTCAAACTAACCTTAAGATAATTTCCCAAGATGGTTTAACGTGGCATATCTGCCTCTTATGAACCTGTTATATACTGTATAAATCTCAAATGAACTTGATTATGAACCCATGTCAACCTGCTTTACAATTACCTGAAAATATTAGCCATTTTCATCTAAATAAGGTTGCATTGTCTTGCACGTTCTATCCCTGAAATTGATTAGCAATCATATGTTACTCTTAAATTGAAAACAGAATCGACTTTAGGGTATTCACGCATATCCGTCAAATGTGCAGTACCTCCACAAAACAGCAGCTCATTAACCTATCAAGTATAAACTTTATGCAGAGACATCCATTTCAATGTAGAATTTCTAAATAATTACTTACTCAAGTATTAAAACATAACATAACATAACATAACATAACATAACATAACATATGATTAGAACATGCCAATCAGCCCAGCAATTCTTGCCTTATCCGACCACTCTCCTACCTCGTTTGCTAGCTAAATAGTATCTATCTATTATGATAATTTGATCATACATCCACTATATAAATGAGGCCCCAGGACTGTAGATAATTGACGGGGCCATAGGAATGACAATAATGGGCAACATTTGTGTGACATGGCTTTAAAGCGTATGGCTGTGAGGAGCGGTGACACCAGGGATGTATGACACAAACGATGATGTGGACGCACTAATTATACACTGAGACTGAGCGGTAAGACGAGGACGCTCACACAGAGCACGTGCAGCAGTACCGCCCCGCGTTTCCGCTGCTCCTTGGTGAAGATGTCCGCCGGGAACTCGTCAATCGCTGTGGGGGAGGAGAGGACAAAACAATGGGCTCTGGGGTGGAAGACCCAGCTGAAACCTAACCATGCGACTACAGCTAGCAATCACGGCACTCCATAGATGTAGCCTGGATACTCCACACCCACTACATTACTTCCCAGTCTGCATGGACTGCATCCCATTAATGGTCATCAAGCATGAGGCTCTTCTACCCATTTGTGCCATGAGTCGGCACTGCACAGTAAAATGCTCAGTGTTAAATCAACTCTTACATATGGTGCTTATTGGAGGCCATTGTTAGAGTTGAATTAACACTGGACATTTTATTGTGCATAGATGATAACAGTACAGTATGAACTGAAAAAGTACTAAAAATTACATATACAGGGTACGTATGCTGTACATAAAATATTCGCTTTTGTTGAGGAGAGCTGTGAACCAATCTTACACATTGCTATCAGATTATTACATTATTAGCATTTGGCAGACGCTCTTATCCAGAGCGACGTACAGTTGATTAGACTAAGCAGGAGACAATCTTCCCCTGGAGCAATGCAGGGTTAAGGGCCTTGCTCAAGGACCCAACGGCTGTGCGGCTCTTACTGTGGCTACACCGGGATTAGAACCACCAGCCTCATGTGTCCCAGTCATTTACATTAACCACTACACTACAGGCCACCCCAGATATTAGAGTTACCAAGCTCTGGGACACCTTACACAAGAAAATTGATGATTTGTCCTTCCCAATAAAAATTCAGGGAATCTGAAACTAAACATTGAGAAATGGGAAGCCTATCAAAGTTACCTCTACCACAGGTGTTGCCATGGAGACCCCCTCACCAAGGGCTGGACTTTGGCAACTGGTCTGTTGATGGGCAACAGCAGGGAGCCAATGGCAAATACCAAGATATTAAGCAATGAGGAGAGTCTTCTCTCCATGGACTTATATATGAAATAAGAGAAAAGTCCAGAAATGGAAAAACCACATTGGAAAGTCCTCCTCAATATTTAATATCCTGGATGTGCTAATTACCACAATTCTTCAGCCAGAAGGTTGAACTAATTAGCTGGAGTTTATGGTTGGAATAAACACACGGCTGGATGTTTACTTTCTACTCGCTAGATTTTCCACCTCTGGAAAAATACATGCAGGTATTGTATAAAATGTTTCTGGAAACAAAAAAACATGTCATTGGCCACTTCCCTCGCAGACCAGGCCTTGTTAATCCAATCCGGTGGGCCTGGCTTTATCATGTCTGTTGCTCTACAATAAAAAGCCTATTACAGCACTGCATCAGTCTGTGCATCTCAATACAAGGCCCTGATGAAGTTATCCGTTGGCTAATAGCTGCACATTCTCTGGAATGTCAAAGGGAATTTACGTATTTTCTTTGAACTGTGGTGAAAAACACTATGGGCCTCTTTCACAGACACAGATTAAGTTTAGCCCTGGACTAAATTGTTTTCTTTATGGAGAATCTCTGTTCAAAGTAGAATTTAGTCTAGGATAGACTGTGTCTGTGAAACTGGCCAAAAGGTTTTTTCTGAATTTCTGATTAATAGCTCAAACATGAGAGTTGTTTTTTATTAAACCAAAGTTCTGTATAAGACCGTTCTGTATAAATTTCAACTCAATGCACAATGCTATTTTCGAATGTAAGTAAGTTGCCACATTGGTAATCAACAGGCGTGTTACATTAAAACATAAATACTCAATCTGTCCCCTGCACATAATATCAATGACTGGTCAACAACCAGTTAGCCAAGCTGTGAATCAGTACCCAGAAAAACAATGATTATGCAGCATTGTGTCTTGCACCTCCTTGGGGTGTTGTGAACCCATCCTAAGAGAGTTGAAGGACAGACTGAGAAATGTCTGGCATCCTATACAATATAAGGAGAATCCGCCCCTTTTTCACCCCCTACTCGACCCAGCTCCTGGTCCAAGCGATGGTTCTGTCCCACCTGGACTACTGCAATTCCCTCTTGGCTGGCCTCCCAGCGTCTGCCATCAGACCCTTCCAACTTATCCAGAATGCAGCAGCTCGTCTGGTCTTCAACCTTCCCAAATACTTACGTCACCCCCCTGCTTACTTCCCTCCACTGGCTGCCTGTCATGGCTCGCATCAAATTCAAAACATTGGTGCTAGCCTTCCAAGCAGTTAAGGGGTCTTCCCCAGCTTACCTACAAAAAATCATCAGACCCTACACCCCTGCCAGACCTCTTCGTTCAGCCTCCACAGGCCACGTAGCCCCTCCCCCTCTCCGAACTTCCACCTCACGCTCACGTCTACTGTTGGTTCTGGCTCCACAGTGGTGGAACGAACTCCCCGTTGAGGTCAGAACTGTAGAATCTCTTCCCACCTTCAAGCACAAACTGAAGACGCACCTCTTCAAGCAGCACCTCTCCCCGTCCCTCCCTACCTCCCTGTGAACCTTAATTGTTGTCTTTCTGTGATGTACTTTTTTGTGTATCAGTATTTTTAGTTTGGCTAGGTAAGCAGTGTTTGGCTAGTTAAGGGGTTTGGTCATACATTTGCATTTGTTTGTTTGTTTGTTTGTTTGTTTGTTTTAAAAATTAAAAATCAAATAGGCCCTGGTCCTTATCTTTGTTGTGCAGGTAGCAGTTGAAATTCTACTTCCCTCTAGGGTCTTTCAGCGCACTTATCCCTGGTCATGGGTATGCACTTTGTTGTATGTCGCTCTGGATAAGAGTGTCTGCCAAATTCCATTAATGTAATGTAATGTATCAGTGTCACTCTTAAACACATTTCTTTAATTTTATTTTATTTCTCCCTTATTTAACCAGGTGAGTCCCATTGAAATGGTTATCTCTTTTACAAGGGAGCCCTGGCCAAGGGAGGAGCAAGCAGAGACTACAACGTCAAATTCAAAACAATACAAAAGCACAACACAAATTACACATGTATACAATCTCAAGTAAAACAGCTGCAGACCTCAGTTTGTAATGTCTGAAGACAATAATGTGGAAGACAACAAATCCCCGTTTGAGGATTTCATTCTGTGCTTTGGAATCGACTCTCCAGGGAAACAGCTAATTAAAAGTTCAACAAAAAAGGACTCCATTGATCTCCACACATCTAACCACCATGTCCCTGAGGGAACAGAGAGTCAGCTCCCTAAATCAGACCCTCAGAATAAAACAATACAAAATGTAAGTATTTTGTAACTTGTACAAAGTAAAAGTAACTTGTAACAGTCAAAACATATGATTTTACTCATTCATATTTACAGTTCATTGAATCTATCAGCATGAAGTTGTTTTGTCAATTCTATCAATAGTAGTTAGCAGTAACCTTGATTCATAGTTGAAAACCAACACAAGGCTGATTGGGTTTTTACACATGACAGAAACTCATGTATCATCAACAAATGTATGGGAACAAGACAATTGAGATAATTTGTTCACATGACTTACAGACAATATATTCATATGAAAATCACGAACTATATTAGAGAATTGATAATACTGCACTGTTGTGGGAGTGGAAACATATTTTATGCAAACCCTTCAATCTTATTTTAACTGACATACTGTGTAAAGGCTTATACAACAACTGTTATAAATTGCTCCCTTGACAAACCAAGGGAAATATTCTTTGACGATTTGCCAGACTTTCGTTCTCAGTACTCTACTCAAAATACTAAAATAATCTCTGTGGAAAATGAACTCAATGGACAGACAATCTTCTTTAGTAAAACAAATAAATATCCTTTATAAATGTTTGTGCCATCATTATTGATACTTCTGTAAGACATGTTTTTTAGTAATTTTTTTCTCCATTGCACAGTCCCCAGTGACTGAAAACATAGATTTTTCCAAGTTTTTTTTTAATTAAACAATCAGTTGCCAAGCAATGTGGGCCTCAAATGGTACTTGATTATGGCTAGACATGGTTGCCTGAGCCCTTTTAAGGAATAGAGAGATAGAGAGAGAGAAAGAGAGAAAGATTTTACCATAAAATCAGGAGGATATGGGCAATAATTTTCACGATTTATTAATCATTATGACTGTTGCATAGTACCACTCTAATACTATTAATACTGTTTCCTTCTATAAAAGTAATCCAAATGCATATGCAATCAAACATATAACTAAAAGCATTCTTTCTTGTTCAAAAAAATTGCTGTTTTGTTGTTCCTTAAAGGAGTGAATGATATTTTCTCTTTGCATATGTAAATATCACAATTATCTTGTTTACATTATAAACAGTATAAATATACACACTTGCACCCACACATGCGCACGCACACACACACACAAACCGCACAGACAACCACACAAACACACACACACACACACATTCCCATGCTGTTATTTCCTGTTCCTTTTTCCTATTAGGGATACAGGGAACCAGAAACCATATATAAGTTGTTTTCCAGTACTGTGGAGGGCTCTTGTTGACTGATTTGTTTAATGCTGTTTTTCTATGTTCATGTGCTCTACTTCCATATTATTTTGAATGGATAAAATGCTTAGAGATTATTACATTTCAATAATACATTCGGTCATATACATCATATATTTGGTTATATAGGGGCGACAATATAGGGGTGACAATGGCTCAGGTGGTAAGAGTAGTCGTCTGGCAGTCGGAGGGTTGCCGGTTCGAAACCCACCCTGGGTGTGCCAAAGTGTTCTTGAGCAAGACACCTAACCCCCAAATGCTCCTGACGAGCTGGTTGGTACCTTGCATGGCAGCCAATCGCCGTTGGTGTGTGAGTGTGTCTATGAATGGGTGAATGAGAAGCATCAAATGTACAGCGCTTTGGAGAGAGGTGCTATATAAATGCAGACCATTTATAGCACATGCATAGAAAATACCTATATAAATATATAGGCATGAACATAGTCCCCTCGGAAGGTTTTGGAGCAGCAAGGTCAATTCCTTTGGAATACAATACACTACAATACACTGAAGACAATTGAGTTTGAGGTCAAATGATGTACATGAGATGACAGATAAAAATGTCAGCTTTTATTTCCTGGTATTTTTATCTAGATTTGTTAAGTAACTTATTATCTTTTGTATCAGAATACTCCATTGTTGGAACGTGAGTGACAAGTGTTTCTTGTTGTGCAGATGAGTCCTGTTAGATTGATCGGTTAAACAATAAATAGTTCTAAATGTCTACTCTTGGTTTCAGCCCTGGGTTTTTACCTGTGAAGACAGCATTTGTGTTAGAAAAGATAAACTAACATGAAGACAAGAGAGCTGTCTTTGGGAGAAAAGCAAACCATTTTAAAGCTTCCAAAAGAGGGGAATAATTGGGAATAGCTTGTACAACAATGTGGAATGTCCTGAAAATGAAATAAACATCTGGCGTACTGAGCAACAGACATCAAACTGGTCGACCAAGGAAAACAACAGCAGTTGATGACAGAAACATGGTGAGATCTGTGAAGAAAAACCCAAAAACATCAGTCAGTGACATCACAAATGATATCCACCGGGCAGGAGTGAAGGTATCTCAATCAAACGTTCAAAGAAGACTTAGAGAGCAGCAATATAGAGGCTGTACCACAAGACGCAAACCACTCATCAGTAGTAAGAATTGGAAGCGAGATTACAATTTGCAAAGAAGTACAGAGATGAGCCACAAAAGTTTTGGAAAAAGGTTTTATGGACTGCTGAGACCAAGATGAACCACTACCAAAGTGATGGAAAGGCCAAAGTGTGGAAAAACAAGGGATTTGTTCATGATCCAAAACATACAAGCTCATCTGTGAAGCATGGTGGAGGAAGTGTCATGGCTTGGGCTTGCATGGCTGCTTCTGGAGTGGGCTCACTAATCTTTATTGATGATGTAACTTATGATGGTAGCAGCCAGATGAATTCAGAAGTCTACAAAAACATTCTGTCCGCCAACTTTCGGAGAAATGTGTTCAAAATAATTTAGAGGAACTTCATCATGCAGCAATGACCCAAAACACACTGCCAACAAAACAAATGACTTCATTAGGTTTTAGACCGGCCAAGTCAATCACCAGACCTTAACGCAATTGAGCATGCATTTCACCTCCTGAAGAGGAGATTGAAGGGGAAAAACTCCCCGAAACAAACAACAACTGAAAGCCTGGGAAATCATCACAAAAGAAGAATACAACGGTTTGGTGATGTCACAGGCTTGATTGTAGTTATTGCAAGCAAGAGATGTGCAACCAAATATGAAGTGTTATTTACTTTCATTGACTTTATTTTGCTCACCTAAAAAATGGGTAGTCTGATATCAAAGGTGCTATGTTCTAAGTAGTCAAGGTGTAAATACCAGGAAATAAAAGCTGAAGCTTTTTCTCAACCCCAAATGTATTCAGCGTATTGCAAAAACAAAGGAATTGCCCTCACTGTTGCAATACTTTTGGAGGAGGCTGTACACAGGTTTCACTGCAAGTCATGAAATGGTTAATTTTGGGTGATTTCAGTTCACCCTTTGGCCTGGGTTAGTTGATGCTTACGTGTATGCGATGGTTTGGAAGTCTGGTTCTCTCCTCTCTCTTGCATCAGTCTGCGTGAGGCCCAGGTGGAAGGTGGATCCTTGCTGGGATCTGTCTCTGTGCGGAGAGGGAGCAGAGGTGTACAGCATCGTTGTACAGCAGAATTCTACATTATAGTCTTTACATAGACTAAAAATGTGCACTTGAATATTCATTTTGAAGTTTGATCTACATCATTATGTAGCAGAATTCTACATTATAAGCCTTATGTGGCTAAAACCAGAATATTCATTTTGCAGTGTAAATGTTCAATTTAGTCTTATTTTTAGATCCCGCTTTTATATGCAAATGAAAAGCAACTAGTCCAAAAGCTTCATTTTATCTTTCAATCTTGCATCACTCTTTTCATTTTAAAAGTCTTCTTTTGACTTACTGTAGGTCATTTAACGAGGTGAACACTACAAAAGGCTCCTGCCTTGGTGACCCTTCCTTGGCACATAAAAGGTACTTATTCTGCATCAGTTACTCACTGCATTTCAAAGTGATGCATTGGAGCCTTATCTTACATTCTCCTAGCTGAATCACAGAATCATCTTTGAGATTCTAGAGTACTATTCTATATAAGGCAACGTCGGTGTTTTCCCATCGCAAATCATTTGGTGTTCCATCAAACAGCTGTTGTTTCAAAAAATTTGCCTGCTGCCACACACCAAGAGCAATGTCTGAGGTGCACGGAGGGTTCATCTGAAGAGATAGGGGCAAGTTCTCTGACTTCTACACTGTTTTTATTTTGAAATAGAGACACTGATATCAGTTCATGAATCGGTGTTCCTCTTGGCTAGTTAAGAGGTGAAAATGCTTAGAAGACTATAAATGAGAAATGGTGGAAATATATTTCCCTCACAAAAAGCAGCGCAGTTTGCTCTAGTAATAACAGACTCATAAACAAGACCGTGAAAAGTTCCAAGAAATGGGACATCGGCCAAGATGTGACCATGTCGTTTTGTCACGTAACCCATTTCCATTTGATTTGGCTGGAGCTCTTAAAATGGGCATGTATTAGATATGGGTGAAACTGTACTGCAAGTTACAATACACCAGCATTTTACACACTGTATGTCACAGTATTGTGACATTCTACACACTGCTGGGATGAAACATGGATGAGAAGATAAGATTGGGGGTGGGACGGGAGGGTGACTATGATGATGAAGAATAGAGAAAATTCGAGAAAGTAGAGTAAATCATTAAATAGAAATAATAATTAATAAGAATAAAAATAAATAATTCAAATTATAATAAATTATGGACAATTAATGACCAGATGGGTGTCAAAAATAAACAAGTTAAAAGAAAGTTAGATGGAAAGAACAGAGATTTAAACAGGGAAAGGGAAGAATATATCATGAAGGCAGAATGATAGCCTGAGAATGGGAAAGCATAATATTTTTCAACCTCTGCCTCGACTACAACCACGCCGGCAGGCCACATCCAAATACAATAGCTGTGAGCTGTGGGTGGGAGGCAAAGGTTGCCAAAATTTTCCACAAAAAAGATTAATGTACAGCCACACTGGACTGTAGTAGTTTATGAAGCAGTTAAGGAGGAATTCCCCTGTATGAAACTCCTCAAATATATATGGCTACCACCAAAGACAAGGAGTCAATATGAATGCCCCTAAAAGTGAAGAAGTAACAGCAATCTGAACAGATGAACAAGGAGCTGTGCAGATACTGAGTTCTCAAGGGGAGAGGGTTGTGCTATGGGAAATTTCACCGCCTGTATTATGCATCCACTCTTCTTCCACCCACACACAACATTAAAACAGACCCCCATGTACGCTGCACTACACTGCACTACTGACAAAGCTGAAACCCATGTCCACACTACTACACTAATGCTCACATCTCACTTCCACTCAGACATTTTGTCTTCGTCGCACGTCGTAACGCGTGTGAGGGCATAAGCTGATTATCTGCGGTTTCACTGTTAAGGCTCTTAATGAGCGCCTAATTCAACAGAACCAATAATAAAACCTGCTGGGTCTCAGGAAGCCCTGCCTCTGGTCTCCAGCAACTGAAGAATCTTGGGCAATACTTACAAAGGCCTTCTGTGGCCTTTGGTCTAATTTTCACATGCAGTGTTTCTGCTACTCAATATACACCTGATCCTCACAATGTGGCATAAAACACATAAGCTATAGTATGAGTGTTTTATACAATATTCATATATTATGGATATACACTCGGTGAGCAATTTATTAGGTAGTGTACACCAGCTTGTTAATGCAAATATTTAATCAGCCAACCATGTGGCAGCAACTAAAGGCATAAAAGCATGCAGACATGGTCAAGAGGTTCAGCTGTTGTTCAGGTTTGAGCATCTCAGAGACCGCTGATCTCCTGTGATTTTCACGCAAAACAGTCTCAGTTTGCAGGGAATGGTGCAAAAAAGATCCAGTGAATAGCAGTTCTGCAGGCAAAAACACGCTGTTAAAGAGGGAGGTCGGAGAAGAATGGCCAGACTGGTTGAAGCTGACAGGAAGGTGACAGTAATGCAAATAATCACGCATTACAACAGTGGTATGCGGAAGAGCATCTCTGAACACACCTCTAAGTGGATAGGCTGCAGCAGCAGAAGACCAATTATTAAAAGAAGTAGGTCTCATAAGTACCTAATAAAGTGTATATTTATAATATAACATGTATAGTTTTACTATTTATTATACATAGCACAAGCACTAGCTGTTCACAAGAAAAAACTTTCATATGCAAATTAAATCTTGAGCATGCACTCTATCACGGAAGACAGCACATTTTTGACGACTGACAAAAAATTTGATTTATTAGTACTCACTGACAGAGTAGTTTCACAGTATAAATGAATGTTTCACATAATTTATTATGTAGCAGCAACTTTAATGTAACCATTACCTAATGTTAAGAGATATTATGCTAGCTCATTAAGGGTAATCACTCACCTATAAATTCCTGAATGTATCATTAGCTAACTAGGTAGCCAAGTAACATCTGCCAGCTGGATAACTTAAGCAAACTAATATATATTAGCCAGCTACCAGGGTAGATTAGTTTGGTTAATGGTCATTTCTGACTTGATACTGGCTGTAATTAGCTGACGGGGACAGCTGATGAGAGAATTCCCCCCAAAGTAAAATATTTTTGGTCACAAGCTGTTTGTTGTCTCTTTAAATTGGCAGAAAAATTATATTACTCATCAATGTGAAAATGTAATTTTTTAGACCTAGAGATAAAGCTGTGTAGACTTCCATGGTAAGAAATGTTGTGGTTATCTCTCAAGTCACATAAATGCATGAAATGAAAAATCTATTTTTGACTCCCAGACAAAATACACCACTCCAGAAAAGAAACAAAGGAAAACACTAATATAGGAAAGCCTATATGTAATATTGGAACACCACAATACACAAGTTATTTATTTATTCATATAATTAATATCAATCAGGTTTATCAAAAAATGTGCCCCCTCTGACTCATAAAAAACCCCTAATCACTTTTTATTTTCTATGGATTAGTCTAAAAGATCTATACCAGAGCTGGAAGATCCAGGTTAAGAAAGTAAAATTCATCCCCAATATTCTGTTCCAATCACCTTGATTTGCTAATTAGCACAATTCTTCAGCCAGGAGGTAGAACTTATTGGTGAAATCATCAGGCTGAGTTCATGTGTGGAAGAAACACCTTTTTAGGTAGGACTTTTATTTTCCGGATGTTCCACTTTTATGGCTGTGCATGATATTTTAATTCTACTGTGTGTGAGTACTGGAAGGTTTGCATGTTGTGTTTACTATTGAGTGTAAACACTGTTAGTGTTTACTAACAGTGGTTCCCAAACTGTGGGTCGGGACCCCATGTGGTGTCTCCTGATTTGAGGATGAGGTCTTGATTTCTTTGGAGAGAAAAATAAACCTAAATTGTCATTGTGTGTCTCTTTAAAATATGAGCATGTAGGCTACTACATGCTGAACATCCCGATGACTGAACTATAACAAAGCGTAATGCATGAGAGGTCACGGCATACATAGTCACGGCCAATACAATCACGGGTAAAGGGTGTTGTTGGGCACAAGGTGTGTGCGTGGGTGGGATGTTGAGGTCACGTAAATTTCGGCTCGCATCAGAAATAAGTTTGGGAACCCCAGGTCTAGAAAAACAATATAAACATTTATGATACAGGGCTTGAACATTTGGTTCAAGCCCTGTATGGTGGTGGTGGGGACTATATTGATGGAAATATTGTGCAAAGCCCAACATGTTTCAGCATGCCAGAGACACAGAGAGATTCCGTTCCCTGTAATGAATGCCCCAGGGTATGATACCCATCTTTAAGGTGCTTGCTGTAAAGCAGAGAGGCAGCGGGTTCCATACTGTAATTCATTGAACCCAGTCTTTAAAGTGGCACCTTTCTGCACCAAACCATGTGTTAGCATAATGGAATCGCATCACACAGCGAAAATTGGCTGTTAGGCTTTGTCTATCAAAAATTGAAAGGACAATTCCTAGAGAAATGAAGATGGTTTTATACCGTGGTGAAAGACTAATCTCCCAGAGTGACTGGCTGGAGCATGGGGATCTAGGGTGGAAGGAGGAGGAGGAGGACACACACACACACACACACACACACATTGAAACAGCAGTCACTCACAACCCTGCTTCAAATTCAGTCATAAAGGCTTGCCTCTTTAATATTGCATCTTGAGTTACCCCTTTTAGATCTGATGTAATCTACCAGATGGATTGAGACATTACTTTATATATGTTATTTAGGTTACTACAACAGCTAATCCACTTATTTTTTATTTTTGTTATATTAGCCTAGACTAACAGGGTGATCTATCTTTCCAGTAAGATATCTATCTGTTGTTGATAGTAGTGCTGTTAATTTGCTTATTCTTTGTTTCTATTGTGCACTGTTTTCATTTTGAGACCTGTACAGGTCTCAGTAAGGGATGGCTAGCAGGAATTAAACGGGTCTTTTGATGCAGACCGTAATTATGTTTGATGGTACAAACGTTGTTGTTTCACGGAAGTTGTGTCTTATTGTGTTCTATTCTTTTATCATTTCTATTATTTATTAAAAGCGAAAAAAGCCTCCGATATACAGATAGGCTAACTCCAGTGTAAGCCTACAATAGGATTAATAGCTACATTATAATATCATGTTTCATTTGGACCCACCTTCATGTGTAGCTACGTGTATTGTGAATTATTACATTATGATGCTTAGCATTTTGCAGCAGCGTAGCTTAAAGGAAGCATGGCAGCTTCCACTTGGCGAATTAAACAATGCAACAGTATTTAACGATTAAAGCTACTCACTCAATACTAAACTCTAAAATGACTGACGGCAAAATGTCAGTCAACAATATCGCACTTCGCACTTGCACGTTTTCAGTGCTTTAACAAAACCGGTTAGACTATCATTATTAAGCACCTCACCTGTCAAGCAAAGCAGTTGTGTGAGCGCGAGGACAGCGAGCATTCCCATTCCACAGCAGCAAAGCCGCCGTCTTCTGCTCCTGAACACCGCCTTCATCCCGCTGTGCGTCCCACTCCCGTCAGAACATGTCTGTCACAGCGGCAGGAAGCACGGGTCCCACTTCTTCACTGGCGAAGCCTATTCGGAATCCTCATCGAAACCTATTTGTGAATCTAGCTCTACAGATACTATACGTACGGTTTCAAAGTCCTACATATTCTTCGCGTATTTCGCTCATTCTCGATACATGGAAGCATGCATCATGCACTCCATTCCTTTCAATACCACTAAACAATAGGGCGACTTGGAAAAAATCGGCAAGCAAGACCGCCCTTAGGCGTATGAATATAGAACCTGAAGAAGTTGGTGAGGGAGAAAGATTTCCACAGATTCATTCGCACACCCGTCGATCTAGACAATCCGCGGTGATAGGGATATGTTATCTCAACCTCTGTCCACACCTCCTTCCTCTTCAGTTTCTGAGTGTCTCCTTTGTCGTGTGCTGAACGGCCCTTGGAGACCATGCTTCTCTTAGACGATACACACGTGTTTTAGCCTACTAGGAAACACAGACGTATCTACTCTATTTTAATGCTAATTCCATTGTGGGTTGTTTTGACAATATGAGCAATGAAGCTTCCTCTTTTATCCGATTTTCAGAATGAGGGGAAAGTCATGTGACTAAACATGCTGAGAAAACAAATATTTACAGTATCAACATTTTACGTGATTGTGTATGCCTTCATGCAGCCTAAAAATCACATTTACTCAGCTAGCCTAGAACTAATGAAAGATTATCCCATCATCTGAGTTAAACTTGGAAAAATGAATATATTATCTGACATTCTCTTAGTGGTGGGTTTCCTGTAGGCCTACATACCATTGCATTAAAAATAAAATTGGAATATTGGGTGCCAAGGAATGGTTTAATTAGCTATCCACTTTAAAGTAAAGTATAGCTTACAGTACATTCACACAAACATCTACACACACAGAGATTCATGTGCACAAGAAGCACATATGCACACACACGCATATGCATGTGAGAACACACAACGTATGTTTAGAGAACATTATTGAGTCAGGCTTGTTATGCCAGTGAGCTATGTGTGCGGCACATTTTGTCCAACCCCACTGCAGATGCTGCAGAGAGCTCCAGACCCTTATAAAGACATAAACTCAGGATACTGTTGTCATTGTACTCTGTATAGGTGTCAGGACTTGAAAGATAAAGAGCTTTAGTGTCTGCGGTGTTTAGTCAAACTTTCCAGTTGACATACTCCAGAGTAGTGCTTGTATTGTGTTGTCTTGCTCTGCTATGTGCTGGTACTCTCAGAAATGAGTCAATGGGAAAACGCATTTATCTAGATATTCTGTCAGGAAACTTGGCTATCTCAATCTTGCGACAACTTTGCGACAACTTTGTGCATTTGCATGTACTCTTTTGGAAAAAATACATGCAAACTGTGATTGCTTTGTGTAACCCCCTCCCCTGAAATAGCAGATCAGATTTAACAGGGAGCACTAAGAATCTCTGGGTTCAGTCACCTTTAGAAACGTATCTGTTATGGAACATGATCAATTGACATCATAATTTTAATCATGTCAGAAGATCCAGTGGGGTATTCACAAAATTCATGTGCAATGTATTCTTAATGGCGGGGGAGACGTGTCCTTAAGAGTTTATGAAAAGACCAGCCTCAAGGTTATTTTCAATCAAAATGTGAGTGGAATTTAGACAAGGAAGGGAGCCAATGTTGGAAGCAAAATGACTGATTGGTTATGTACCTTCAATTCTGACATTGGGAAAATGGAACTGCACTTCATAAAATAAATATTGGAAGCAACCATGGAATTGTGAGATGTCAAGTTGGATTAGATCCCAAGAACGAAACAGACAGGCTGATGAGTAAGAGCCAAACATCTCTACATTAAAGAAAAAAAGCAACCGAGCAAGATGCATGCATTCAGAATATGTTTTTGTGTAGCTCATGCATGAAGTATAACAAAGTATAATCTTGAACAACTGAGGTCTGAAAGATATCTTATTAAGAATGTAAATACGCTTAAATAGAAATTTTACATCTAATTTTGAGGGAACCTATTTTTTCCTCCTTTGTGAAACACACCACCACCCCCCCAGTGCTTTATTCAATGTGATACATATACTACAACTCGCAAATGCTCTGTAATCAAGACAAGATACACTCACCGAGCATTTTATTAGGAACATTTTTACTTTATTACACCTACTTATTAGTGTGATTATCTAATTAGCCAATTGTGTGGCAGCAGTGCAATGCATACAATCATGTAGATACGGGTCAGGAGCTTCAGTTAATGTTCACATCAGCCATAAGAATTGGGAAAAAAATTGATCTAAGTGACTTTGACCGTGGAATGATTGTTGGTGGCAGACAGGGTGGTTTGAGTATCTCAGAAACTGTTGATCTCCTGGGGTTTTCATGCACACTAATCTCTAGAGTTTGCAAAGAATGGTGCATAGCTATTAATTATAAATATTTTAATTATTGAGGCATTGTTTTTACGTTGTAAGATATTTTTAATTGGCTAGGTAGACAAATATAGGCATGCCAGAAATTAATGTTGTCCATTGGTATGAATGATATGAAGGTGTCCTAACTGAATAGATGCACTCGGTGTGTAATTTCTTTCACCACATTATGATAAGGCCGGGAATTGAACCTGGGACCTCCTGTGAAGGAGGCAAGTGCTATACCCCTACATTCTGAATTGACGTGGGGACAAAAAGGCATCCAGGCGGTCCAATCCCCGGATCTGGCTCCCCCTGCTGGGCGTGTTGCACTGCCACCTCAATTCCCCAGCACACTGGAACCACAACCTCGGAGCTGGGGAGGATGGGTTCTGGATCAAGACCCTGACCTGAACCCTGGAACAGTCTGGAAAGAGCATCAGGTTTAAGGTTCTTAGAGCCTGGTTGCTATGACACCACCAAATTGCGCTGGAGAGGATGGGTTCTGGATCAAGACCCTGACCTGAACCCTGGAACAGTCTGGAAAGAGCATCAGGCTTAAGGTTCTTAGAGCCTGGTTGCTATGACACCACCAAATTGAATCTATTTAAAAAGCACCCACCTGGCTTGACAATAATTTAGTCATTTTGCCTGTTAAATGTATTCAAGATTCTTGTGGTCCATCCAAACTATGAAGGGATGATACGATTTGGGAGAGAGGGGTCAGGTAGAGTGATGACAGGAATAGATGTGAAGTGACCCTTCAGTGCTTGAAAGGCCTTCTCAGTTTAAGTGGACCAGGCAAACTTGGCCAAAGTTTAGTGAGGAGAACAGCAACAGAACTCAAGCCTCTGATGAACTTTCTATAAAAGAGAAAGTGTTAAGCTGGAGCCAGTCACTTACT
Source organism: Conger conger (assembly GCF_963514075.1). Taxonomy (NCBI): domain Eukaryota; kingdom Metazoa; phylum Chordata; class Actinopteri; order Anguilliformes; family Congridae; genus Conger; species Conger conger. The sequence continues at coordinate 10,740,180 of NC_083766.1, read as the reverse complement.
GGAGGTGGAAGGGCGAATAACACCAGCTTCTACCAGTTCCTGATATAATCCTCGATTGCTGTAGTTTCTGTAGCCGAGAGGGAAAATATTCTTCCTCGAGGAGGGGTGGTGCCAGGGAGTAGCTTGATTGTACAATCATAGAGACGGTGAGGAGGGAGTGAGGTGGCCCTCTCCATGTTGAATACCTCCTTCAGGTCGGCGGCATACTCGGGAGTGACTTGGGACAACTCGAGAGGACTGGGGAGCAGGAGAGAGCAGGAGGAAGACCTGGAGTAGAGGCATGTGGTTTGGCAGGAGGAGCCCCACTCAATCACAGACCTGGAAGCCCAGTTGATGTGAGGGATGTGGATGGTGAGCCAGGGAAAGCCTACGACAATGGAAAACTCGGGTGACTGAATGAGATCGAACTGAATCTTCTCCCGTACACTCATCAGAAGAGGTGCCGTAATGTGAGTAATACTGCCACTCCCCAGTGGTCCATCTAGGGCTCTGACACTTACAGGAGGGTCTAAACTGCTGGTAGGAATAAGAAGATTGTTGGCCAAGGAAAAGTCCAAAGAATCACCAGCAGCTCCAGAGTCGGCTAGGGCTTGTAGACTGTGCCGTTGCTGCCCCAGGATATTGTCACAAATAGCAACAGACTGGTAGATGAAGACTTGGGAGGAAGGGTAGCCCCGGTCACAGGACTCCCCATCCTGGACGAGGCTGCCCTTTTCTCATCAACTCAGGGTAGGATGATCTGAAGTGGTTGGGCTTGCCACAATAGAGGCAACACTTTTCTGTCATTCTGCGGTTCAGCTCAGCCTGGGAGAGTTGTGTGACCCCCAAGTTGCACCGGCTCCATGGTGTCAGAGGATAGACTCGGAATCTCCAGAGAGCAGAGCGTGGGTGGACCTGACGCTGTGCAGCTGGACTCTGGTAGCAGATGGGTATCAGATTGACGTTCTCTTCGTCTCTCACGATGATGGCTTGGTCAATCAAGGCCTCCAGGAAGTAGCAATGAGAGCCTCAGCATTCCAGGTGCTCTCTGCTGCCAGAGTGTGAAAATGGAACTGTCCTGACGTAATTGGAACAGCCGATTAGCAGCCGACAACAATACAAATATAGATTTTTTAAATATCTAATCCTTTGGGCAGGTGGTTGGGCAGCAGGAGTCACCCCCTCTGCACATGCTTCTGAGTCTGTGACATGTATTCATGGCTATTTCTGACTTAATGTGACGTTAAGAGGGTAAACCATCCCTCCACAGATATTAAAAGTACCTGATTTAAAAAGTTTACAGCTTGTTACTATTCTGGGCCAAGAAAAGGTCTATCTTTAAGAGAGTGCCAGGAGCATGCTGTTTGGAAGCTCTCCAGTTTGGGCTGTTGAGCAAGTCATAAATCCATTCACGCATATACTGAAGTTTTATTCAACCTGGAAAGTGATGTTTAGGTGGGGGAGTTGATTTGCACTTTGACTTGTGTGATTTTGTAATTTTAGCAGATTACTGTCTGGTGACCAAAAAAAACAAGTTTAGTTTCAAAAAATGCACCTGGTTAAGTAAATAATCACAGATCTGAGATAATCAATGGAGCAGATAATCAATAAGCATTCTTCCATAAGGGCCGTTGGTGGGCCTGCATGTCCACTACCTACCCCTTCTTATTGCTTGCTGAATTTGATGTTTTTATATCTGCTAACTTGACCATAAGAATTGTATTTGAAGTGTGTCTGGTAATATTCAGTGGGGAGTGTGGAAGGCAATGTTTGCAACTAAGCTGTCAAAAATGTATTCATAAGGACTTGCAACATAACAATGTCTTAACCAAGAAAGAATTGTATATTTATTCTGATTCACAAGAACTGTAAACCCAGGACTTACATTAGTTCTCTACAAACAGTTCTAGAAAATCATAACAAGCCAAATGAGCAAAAACACTATGTGCAGATGAAGCAAGAGGACATTTGCCCCACTCAAAAAAGAGAAATGTGTTCAGACTAAACAAACATTTTCCAAGTCTTATAGACTTAGACAGCTTGATTCTTACAAAGGTTATAAAGACAATGGAGTTGAGAGGCTACAAATACTAATTGTGAAAAGACAACAAAAAAGCTAAGACATAGACACTAAGCAAAGAGCAAGACATAGCACCAGACCAGACTCAATACACATGTGACAGCATTGAGCTAAAAGAACATTATGGGCCGTGGCAAATTTTTACTCATTTCATGTGTCACGATAGAACTATTTGTAGTGGGGAGGTTTGCTTCCATGTAAACGACTTCAGATAGACACACCAAAAGGCAGTACAATATTCTTAGATATAGCCAAGATTCTTTATTGCTGACAGTCCTTCAGTTCATATGTATATGTATGCAGGATCAATTGATTATCCACCGGAAAATAAACAAGAGGGCGAACAACCTAACCCAGATAAAAGCAGCTCTTCGAATCCTGGCATCAGTGCACATGGGTAAAACACTCAATGTTTAGTCACAGAGTACCTGATAGCAATAATATGCATGTGCCACACTCTACTGTCATGGCAAACTAAGAACGTCATCATTACATAGTTTACTGATCTGATTACTGTGGACACACAAACGCATACATCTGAAGTACTCAAATGCTGACAAAATCTTCCCAGCTTGAACAGTATTTTAGCAAATAAGTCCTGTCACCTCAGTGCAACCATTTCAGAATTTCACTTAAATTACACATCAAGCAAAGCTATGATGGTTTGTTCAATGACTATGAGGTATGTACAAAGCCTTATCCTTCAGAATCATATCACTGTTCCTGTCTTGTCTATTGAAATGTATAGAAGTGTGATGATAACAGGATAAATAAACATGAAAAATGAAATAACTGTAATTAGCACCACAGTGCTAATTGGCTACATTATCCATGGTAGGGTACAGTTCCCCTGTTTATTTCTGATCCAGCTAACATAAATTACTTTAAGAGCTTGTTGGGTGGTTGCAGCAATGTTTACAATGTAATAATAATAATAATACTAATAATAATTTGTTATTTAGTTGACACTTTCATCCAGTTGATTAGATAAAGTAGGGCACAATCCCCCTGGAGCAATGCAGGGTTAAGGGCCTTGCTAAAGGGGCCAACAGCTGTGCAGATCTTATTGTCTTGACACCAGGGCACCTTCCGGGTCCCAGTCATGTACCTTAGCCACTAGGCTACAGGCTGCCCCAATGTTAGGCACAGGTTAGAATACGTGTAGAATGTTACACATTAGCCAGGTAAGAATCACTCATTGTTGATGCCTACATTCCATATGTCAGTGGTTAAGAACTCTGCTTAAATTAATAAGCTTTCTTCTTTTTGCTTTGGCTGATTTTAATGGGGAGTCAGCTGCTTTGGTGAAGGGGAATGTGCAGTTTGTGCATCTCGTGTGACTCCTTTGACAAGTCAGCACAGTGATACTTCAATGGAGTAAAAGCAAGGGAAGAAAATGCAATACGCAAACTACACATGGCTACAAGCACTCTATCTCTAAATATTGTAATAAAGCAAACAGAAATTACATAAACTCAATGAAACAAACTACATCTGGATTGCAACTTAAACCCTGCACAATTTATATTTGCTTTTACAAAAAATAGAAAATTCCCTCCACATTGCAGCATGAATATCAAGAGTCATCCAGTGTTAAAAACAATTCTCAGCAATTGAATCCCAAGTTTGTGAGATGATAGGTTACATTTTGATTATTATTTAAAATATGGAAATTCATATACTGTCTGAGAACTCAGAAGTTTGATGCATTCTCAGCTTCAGTAACTTCCGACAGACCAAATACTGTACAGTCACATCTATTATATTTTTATACATTGCCACTTTGCTCATGGATAAACACTTAGTTTGCTAATTTAATTCAGTCATCACAATTGTCCCACTTGAGAGGGCATAGGCAACTGAACACATAAAATATACATATTCTTTTATGTCTGATATGTAATTTCAGTAATAACGTAATCTTCACAGATTTCATTTATCGGTACCAGGCATTCACAGTTAGGAAAATAAAATGGATATTCGACAAAATTACAAAAGTACATTCAACATACAGATACACTGAGAATCTTATTTAGCTTTAAGCATTTGATTTTTAAGCATTTGAATCGCTCATTTGTGAAGTGGATACGCAACTGAGCTGGAATGAAAGAGCATCACAGAAGGTTTATGACCTCAGAGGAGAATTCTAGCATCTTCCGCAGTGAGCAAACATCCTTGGTTAAGTGGCACCAGCCCCAAACCACTGTATCCGGTGGCCATACTTTGAATTGCTGAATTAATTTTTCTTTGTTCATCATACACAAACACCCTCTGCCATAGGACAGCACACGGAGCCCGCAGCACACCGGGAAACTTATCAAGCTGAACTTCACTTTCGACTTTCCGTCAAGTTCATGACTTGGACAGCTTCTGTAGAGGCGAGTCCATTTAAAATCTTCTGTAGAGGCGAGTCCATTTAAAATAATGGTACACTGGTATTCCTGGGTATGTATCTATCATCGTTTGCAGCATGAGAATAAAATAATGAATGGCTCAGGTATATTTACTGATTAAGGGGTCTATGACACCTTGTGCTTTGAGTCCCAATGTTCAGGGGTGTTGTGTCCTTTTCGCCTCTTTATGTCTCTCAGACGAAGGCAGTTTGTGGTCTGTCCGTGTGAATTGCTTCCCCATTTTGCCTAATTATTTTCTCAGCAGTGGAAGCACATCTGTCACTTTTGTTGATACAGCAGGCTAGAGAGGGTTTACTTGTTTCACAGATCACACTTCCTGTATCAGTCCCATGTGACCCCCCTGCCACCACAACCACAACACTAAGCAGACGGGAAGACTGCTTAGTGTGCCTTATTGAGAAGGCTCAGTCTGTGGGTGAGGAAAACCTGAAATCACATCTCCTTCTAAACCCCCTCTGAGCGTCTCTGAGTCTGGGAGAAAGTGAAACGGGCAGAGGGGGTTGAGAAGTGTCTCGAACCCTTCGAAACCCCCTCTAACCGTCTCTAAGTCTGGGAGAAAGTGAAACTTTCGTTAACACAGTGGTTAGGACAGAAAGAGGGAGAGAAGTTTCTAGAAGGGGTTCCTGTTACAAACACCAGACCTATAGGGGGACTTAGAGGCTTTGTGAGATCACAGAACCTCCATCGTGTTGAGATCAGTTGTCAGATGTCAAATAAAATCAAATGGCTTATGCCTATGGACACAGGGTTGATGCGCATGGAAAGGAGGGAAGCCAAGTGTCCACGCTGGGATCTCAGTGGGCCAGTATTTATCAGGAATGCCGTAAGGTGTGCATGCAAGGTGTTTGCGGGGAAGCTAGCAGGGCTTGTTGATCTTGCACATGAGCTCGGTGACCTTGATGAGACGGGCCACGGTGCTCTGGGACTCCTCCTGGAGCAGCTGGTTGTTCTGCCGCAGACGTTGAACCTCAGCCTGCAGCACCTCCTTGTCCTTCTTCTCCTGGAGCCGGGAAAGGAGGGAATGGAGTGGGTTAGTGAGGTGGAGAGAGGAGGGCCTTACACACACACACATACACACACATGCACACACATACGCACACACACACAAAAACACACTCATACACACAGACACACATACACTCACCCATGCAGACACACACATGCACACACATACGTACACACATGCAAACACACACTCAGGGACACACAAATGCACACATGTACACACACACACACACACATATAGACACATACACACACATGCACACACAGGGACACACAAATTCACACACATACACACACACCCACACACAGATGCACATACACACTCATACACATGCACACACACACACATACATACACATGCAAACACACACACATGCACATGCAGACACACACACATGCACGCACACACACACACACCCACGCAGGAATGCACACTCGCACACACGCGTACAGACCCATGCATGAATACATACACACTCACATCTGCACGCATACACACATACATACACACTCACATCTGCGCGCATACACACATACATACACACTCACATCTGCACGCATACAGACACTCACACGTAAACCCACACACAGGCACATGTTCCCACCCATAAAAACTCAGATCATCACACACTCAGTTGCTCCTCTTTCCACTTCAAACCACCTGCTGCACTCATCTTCAGTTTAATTGTCCTCTTATTCTAAACACTTGCCACTGCAATTTTTATATTCTATTCGTCAAGGTTGAGTCTAACTCGGAAATAACAGAAGACAAAGAATGAGACAAATGTGGAAATTTGCAGAAGAGCATCTCTGAACACACATCGCAAGTGGATAGGCTACAGCAGGAGAAGTCTAAAAAATAAGTCTAATAAATACCCAATAAAGTGCTTGGTGAGTGTACAGTACTGTGTAGAAGTCAGAGGCAAGCCACAGATACTGAATACATTGAAATGCATTCAGAAGCCTAAAACAGTTTTGTTCTGATTATGAATTGCTTATTGAATAGAACAATCACAGTTCAGTTGGTGACCAGCCCAGGTGTTGAGGGAATTTCAATATTTAGAATGATTTTTCTCAAGATCCACCCAGGAAGAAATACAAAACTTGGTGAGAGAGGAAGACAAATGGCTGGACATTGGAGGGGGAGAGGGAGAGGAGTACAAATTTGTGGTGCCAATCAACATAGAGGATGTTGGATATATCAGCTGGTGTTTGCCAGGGAGAGATCAGCAATGCACAGAGGTTCTTTCTCCAGTGTCACAGGTCTTAGAGAGAGAGGTGGCAAGGATGGATTCTCCAGTCAAGTGCGCATGTATAACTCATTTTAGATTTGAAATTTACTACATGAGATTTCAAAGCTTCATGCCATGTAACGCCTCACACTAATTTCTCCCCTCCACTATCAGCCCACAACTCTTAGACTTTCAGTAGATTAAGGGTCTGATGCACCTTTAACCCAACAATACCACAGGCTTGGTGCTGTTTAGTTAAATTAGGCCACCAATGAACTACGCCTGAAATACACACAATTCAACTATGGACTGGAGTGCTGTACAGTACATTGCTTTTGGGTACGAGGATAGAGTTATACTAAAAATCGCTTCGGCCAGAAGAATACCGTGGCATAGACCACAAGGTCTACCATCTAACATAATGCCTAGGCATTGCTAACAAAATATACATTACATGGCATTCTTAAAATACGTAACAATGCAGAAACATTTGCCACATAGGAAAGGGAACCTGTTATCAACATAACAGGTTTCCCCTCTACGTGGGTACATATCAGGAGGGCAGGGCAAGAGGGGTTAATAAGACTGCTGCTGTAATGGCAGGAATAATGTAGTGTTTGCTGGGACGGTGGGTGGAGAGTGGTGGCGTGTCACTGTCAGTTATTGTAAAGAGGCAGTTAAGGATGGATGGGGGAGAGGTCTGGCTGGTATTATCATCAATCTCTGCAGGCTGTTAGAGTGCAGTATGACATTTGCTTCAGACATTATTTATGCATTCATGCATTATTTATCCCTCAGTATTCAGCATGTGGGGTAAAACAAAACAGCTTAATCCCTATTGTCCTGGAAGAAAAACATAACCACGTATATATTTAAAATGGAATTATATAATTTATTTTCTATCTATACGTCTATCTAGATGTTGGAAGCTGGGTGGGGTATGAGGGGTTTTCTGTGTTCACTAACTGGGAGGGAATTGTAAATGGAGAGGTGAAGAATGTGGCTAATAAAAAATGAATTTTATTATTTGTAATTTTTATGACTTTTGTTCCTCTTTTGTTTCTTTGAAGTACTTGTTGTTGGACATTTGAATCCATTCATGTTTAGAACTATCCAAGTATTTTTTATCAGTCTTTCTGTCTGCTTACAGGATATTGCATAAACAATTATTCCTACTGACCTAGCACTTTATTAAATGGATGGAAACAGTGGGTAAAATGAATAATCCTTTGGAGGTGATCTGTCTTTTGCTTTGTTTCGTGGTAGCTCAGATCTTGAAGGTGACGCTCTCCAGGCAGTTGGCTAAATGTCAGGCACTGTATTTCACTGGGCTGATGATAATACTGAGCTAATGGGCGAGTCAAAGGAATGGCGCACGCCCCATATGCAGAGGATGCCTGACGCTCCCTGCAGACATGTTACAGGCAGCGGACACTGACCTATTTTCTTGCTTTAGCTCTTACTGGAAGTGAAGTTTCACTATGCAGCGGTCAGCAGTGGGTTTGGGAGTAACTGAAACCCAGTGTAAACGATTAGCTGGGAACAATGGGAAATCTTTGTTCAGGTCTCTCAGACTCTTTGAATCGGTCAACACTGGGGGGAGCCCTTTGAACAGACTGAGGTAGGAGAATTGGGTGGGGAAGGGAGACCTCTATTGTTACTACCCCAGATATTTCACATTATGGTAGCTTCACACAAATGTTCAGGGCGAGGTTTTGACTCTAGAAAGACAGCAACCGCTCCCATTTCAGGGCAAACCACAGGTTTCAGAAATGTTCAGATATGAATGACAGTACATCATGGAATTGTTTGAGAATTAATATATCCTGCATGGGGTTTTGGCACTGTACAGAGAGCCATTTATGGTAGAAACAGTCTGTGAAAAAACTGTGCCTGCAGTTCTATTTCAGTCACAGGTTCTTGGTACTCCAGATGGAAACCTGACCGAAGTTGTATTTTGGGCCTTTATGTGATTGGTTCCTTTTGTTTGGTTCTTCTCTTCGCATGTTTACCATTTTTCCTTGTCTAGTCCTGTTTCTCTCCAACCTCCTGGCCACACAGTACAACACGTTTGGGGGCACATAATCTGTCACAACTGTCCTCTTCAACCATTGGTCAGGTAGTAAGAACATGACCGCCTCAGCGATTAAAGGGATATGTCACTTTGGTACATAACTGTGCTGTGGAGCTTACCCTCATTTTATTTGCATAGACTGAATATTAGCGACATGAGCCGTCCCTGCCGACCGTTAACAGCATCGCCACATCTTCAAGTTTTTCTGGCTCCCATTCACTCCCATTCATTTTTGTGACCTTGCTAAAATTAATAGTTTTAAAGCACACACTAACTAGGATAATAGCTTGGTAAAAGAGGGTACTAACGTGAAATTGAAGATGAGGCTCTATGCTCTGTTGTCCCTCCCTCTGATTGTCTGTCTGAAGAATGTATGTAAGAAGGAGGTTAGATGGGGGAGGGGGGTGGGCAGGGGTTTGGGGCTAGAGGGACAGAGAGGACGGAGGGGGGGGTCACTGCATGGGTAAAATGCTGGGATAAGGGTTTGGGAAAAGGCTGCCATTCCCCATTTGAATGTGTAGTACCTTTCGCAGGTCATTCTGTAATTTCTTGAGCAAGTACTCCAGCTGGGACACTTTCTCTTCCAGATGGCCGGCACAGTCACTGCAGGAGAAGGGACAGAGTGAATCTGGGGCTGAAACAGTGTCTTTGAGTCACTGCGAGGACTAACAGCCACACTTACTGTTAATCAGGACGGCCAAGAAAGATGCTCAGTGGAGCCAGAGCAAAACATCAAGGGAAGAAAGAACGGCACACAAAGGAAGCATGCTCTTTATTGCTGAAATTAGTCGGTTATGTTCCACCAAAAACACATCTTTGGTATTCCAGATAATTTCAGAGGTACATACTTCAATTATTATGAAGTATGTAAATGAGCTCATTTGCATACTTTATTCAAGATGACAGAAATGACAAATTTAAACATTTTTGCAGCAGTCTATATTCTGAACCAAGTAATGTATCATTATAATTCTTTCAGATTTTAAATAAGACATGTTTGTAGATTGTTTTGAGACATTTTTTTTCATGAAGAAAAATTATGGGATCAGAATCTAACAATGAGATTTGTGATGCGGTCCCCTAAATCTGATAACAAGAAAACAATTGGCTCAAAACATTCTCCTGGATATAAAGTAAAAGTTTGCAGTTTCATGATGTTATGATATCCTATAATATCGTCCAAAATCAGGTTTTGAGAAAATAGACAGAAATGGTAAATAATTATACTAATTTCACCATACACATGGCATAATCATTCAAAAGGTGGTATTACCCTGAAAGTTAAATAGTTGAGGGATGATTTTCAGCAATAAACAGAAAAAGGCAAATTTGACTGAACATTAGATTTTCTCAGTGGAACACAACCCTAAGGGCTAGTGACTCATTTTTCGGCAGATGCCACAGATGCATTGTGGGAAACCCACCTGTCGTTAAGGTCACTCATCCTGATGTCTGTGTTTCCCCCCATGGCAGGGCAGTCTCCAACAGCCAGCCTTCCTTCACCAGGTTTATGCTCTGAAATGTTACACCGGCTGGTTTATCCATGTTCTCAGCAGATACCATCCGCAGTGAATTAAAAACGGGGCGACATGGCTCAGGCAGTAAGAGCAGTTGTCTGGCAGTCGGAGGGTTGCCGGCTCGATCCTCCGCCCGGGCTGTGTCGAAGTGTCCCTGCGCAAGACACCTAACCCCCAAATGCTCCTGACGAGCTGGTCAGCACCTTGCATGGCAGCCAATCGCCATCGGTGTGTGAGTGTGTGTATGAATGGGTGAATGAGAAGCATCAATTGTACAGCGCTTTGGATAAAGGTGCTATATAAATGCCAACCATTTACCATTTACCAAAAACCTTGCTACATTGCTACATAGAATTCATGTCCAAACTGATCGCTCCATTTATCCACTGATTATTCAATCCTTGGTGTAAAATGTAAAATCCAGTTTGATATTACCAGCTACCAGCGGTTTCAAAACCTAATTTGAGTATTTTTTTTTTCAGCAGGAAGTTCCCTTTTCTATGCTAATATACATAAATAATATGGATTTATTTGCACCAGAGAGACAAAATGTATTGTCTATGAAAGGTGCGGTGTGTTTTGAATTCACCCCACCGAGACCACACTGTTCGCTGTCATGCGTCAAACAGTGAAATGTCAACAGGACAGTTTGTCTTGATCTGACAGCACAAGCCCCATCCCCCATGCATCGTCACTCTCTCCGGAACGTTCCGCACCTTCCTGGGACAGCGCCTCCAGGAGGCCTCGGCAGGCGGTGCTCAGCTCTGTGATGGACTGCCATTCTTCCTCAGTGGGATCAGCATTCTCTGACAAGACTAGGGACACCAACAGAAGCATTTTATCATTACAAATAATTAACTACCAATTACCCTGATGACTGTTCATTAATCCGAAAATCTGCAGAAGAATATTTTTAAAAATCACCACACTTCGCTATATTATGAAGCAGTACTGTTAAATATCTCATGATGAAGTAATACATAGGTTAATATCTCAGTAGTGTGTATGGTGAAATGTGTATTGGTCTCGACTGTTCAACGGTTTAACCGTACCACAATATATCCACTAGAGTGCGCTATATATCATGGTACTGAGGCAGGAAGAGAGAATACAGAAAATCCATCGACACTCCGAGTGATGTACTGGACTATTCACACTGGAGTAGTTTTCCTAATTTCACAAAATGTGTGTGTGATATTTCTTCCTGCTCTGTGTGAACATGCCACAGTCTACCACCTATTCTGAAACAGTTTACATGAAAGCAAAATTCAAATCGCAAACAAAATTTAAAGCCAACACAGTAGTATAACTGAGCACTAATGCCCACCTAAAAGCATTTGAAACAAGTGTTTTAGCCCAACAGAAGATATGCAGTTGTAAATTAACTTCTTTACATTTACTTTTCATTTAATCAAGCACATTTAGGTTCACTGTAAAATCAAACATGACAGACTGTTCTTTTAATTCAACAAGCTGCTGTGAAAACATACTTCCTTATTCTGCAGGAGCACGGCTTACAGAGTTTCTATAAGAATATTCTAGATGGTCTGCTGTGAGTGTGAGAAGCTGGGGCAGTATTTGGGGGGGAGGCTTTCGAGAGAACGTACTCCTGGAGATTTTTTGCAGATTTTGGGCGCTGATTCTCCGCTCTGCCCTGTCCGAGCATGTGGGAGAAGTAGACTGCTGGAAGGGGTCGCTGGCCGAGGGCTGCTCCTTACTCAATTCCATTCCCACAAACTGTGGGAGACGGAGAGGGAGGGAGGACGATAGACAACCAGTGAGGCCCAAGCTCTTATCTGCAGTGGCTATTGTTCTTGTTACTGTCCTTATTAGTGTTTGTCATTCAGCAATTCACCTAGATTGTCTGTAGGTGTGGTTATTCATTATATATACATACGTTTTTTAAATATATGTACATATGTTTTATGTGTCATTGGTAATCGTTTTATTGTTAATTGCTTCAGCAATATTGTTTGTATACAGTCATGCCAATAAAGCATGACTGAAATGAATTGAGAAAGAGGGAGAGGGAGAGTTTGTGTTATTTTGCCAGTTTTATCCATTAGTATTGGGCAAGCTGGCATGTACTCTGGTTTTTTCCAGTGAGGGGTGATGGGTAAAAATGTACCTGTTTCTGTAGCTCCTCCTCTTCCTCCTCTATGGAGGCCTTGGGGTTCAGTGCCCGGATAAGGTCTGGTGTGGTATTACGCATCTCCCACACATTCTCGTAGATGTGGCTTCCCACTCTGACATTGTCATACACATGCCTGCCAGGGAGAGGAAGATCATAAAGAAGGGTTGGGTTTCACTGTGAAATGGTGGCTGTGGTTTCACAGTGCTTGCACAAACGAAAATGTTGACATAGGCCTTGTGCCGCTGTTGAAATGGCTTCCCATGCATTCAAATTAAGATTTACATTGCGCAAAGGGGTTGAGCAAGCCAGATTCTGAAAAGTACAGTACAGTAAATACAGTAAATTGTGAATTTACTGTACTGAATTTCATTTAGCACCATATGGCAGGTAGTCAACATTAATTTTGCTAATGGTAGCGGCAGTCATAGGAAAGTCATGAATCTGCACAGGCAGTGGCAGAGCATAAGGGGCTGCTTACCCATCAATAGAGTCCTGACAGGTCTCGAATGAGTAAGAACGTGTCAGCGAGCGAGTGGCCATTTTGGTGGGCTGAACTGGGGCACTTTCCTGTAGGGAGGTGGCTCGAAGGAGGGGTAGGCTAGAGGAGGAGGTTTTGCGCCCAAATTCAGCGCTGGTTTTCCCCTGTCTGCCTGGCAGCGCCTCCTTGCCCTCGCCCCGCTCTCTCTGCCCTTTGACCTCTTCATCCCCCGCATCAATCACCCAGGCCTCGCCCGGCTGCCCCTCCCCAACCCTGCATTCCACATCCTGGTTGGCCTTCTGGTACAGCTCTGAAAAACTCCTACAGCCAACAGCAGAAACTTGGTATCAACGCACAGAGAAACCGAGCAGTCAAAGGGTGCAGGAACTGACACAAAGAACCAAAAACAGGTCAGTCAGGACAGTCAATTTATTCCTGACTTTTAACTCTTGGAGCTCTATGATAAAACTATGAAGCCCTTCTGCAGCTCTGAAATTTAAACACTGTATTGCTGTGTTCATATATTGGGTTCATCAATGTTTACATCAATCAGGGAATGGATTCCTCATCTAATTCACGTGACTTAAAAATATTCTTAAAATATAATACAATTGTAATCTCTGCTAGACTGCCAAGAGAGAAAAAAACATAACAAGCACAATCAAGCATTTGTGGATTGAACGTGCTTATTTGTTTTAGCAATACTCTTGGCAGCAGTAAATCACGATGCTGAATATAACTCACAGTTGACTCACTCGGGCCAGTGGAAATAAAGAGAATATAAGAGAGCCAACAATGTCAACTTCTATATTTACTGTATGACAAAATATTCAAGACTAGACCCTTCACACTGTCCTGTCTTGCTCTGCTCTCATCCCTCCTTCATTCCCCCTTGTCCACCCACTACACCCCCCTCCCCCTCCCTGTCTCCTCACTAGGACTGCAAAGGCATTTTCCAGGTAACTATTTTGAAGATTTTCACAAATTTTCTGAATACATCATTGTATATATTTTTTTTATATGCTTTTTATTGAACTGCATTAAAAAATATATATATAACATATAACTAAATGTGTTCACATTGTCTTCAACTGTTTGTTGATTTGGTTTTCTCCCTAATGTGTGCAGACTCCTAAAATGGGTCCAATACATTAAAAAAACAACAACATACTTACGATTAATACAAAATATTGTTAACGGTATAAATCCCCCAAATTCCCAAAAAATTCTTCAAAACATTCTTCAAAAAAATTTGTTTTCACGAAAATGTACAACTCTCCTGGCATCGCTCGCTTACCTGCGGGGCTTGCCGTCTTTGTCCGGGGGGATGACGGTGAGCTGGATCTTGGGCGCGGTGCGCATCAGCGCGCCCCTCTCCTCCAGGGGGAGGGAGACCAGGGGCCGACCGCAGAGCCGCACCACCCTGGAGCCCCGCAGGAGGCCCCCCTTCTCCGCGTAGCTGAATCGCTGCACATCCAGCACGAAGCCCTCCTCGGTCAGCAGGAAGCCCGGCTGGCCCACCGCGTCCCGCAGAGGGGTCAGCTCCCACGCCTCGCAGCCTGTCGTCACCAGCTGTGGGGTGGGTGAGCGCATAGGGTTTGTACGGTGAAGTCCGAAAGTATTTGGACAGTGCTACGATTTCTGTAGTCCAGCTCCATTGGCTCGACACAAAAGAAATGATGAATAATGAGGTTACAGAGCTGGCTGTCACCTTTAATTTGAGGGTATTTACATCCATTGATCAGTGTAGGAATTACATCCCTTTTTATACATAGTCCCCCCCATTTTATGGGACAAAAAAATGCTTGGCTTTTCAGCTGTTTCTGAGTAGTCAGGTATATTCACTTGCTTCCTTAGCGCAGGTATAAGAATCATTTCAGTATCTAGTCTTGATTCTAGGCTTTTGACTGCATCTGAAGCCTGTTATTGGCATTTGTCAACATGAGGACAACAGTCTGTGCCAATGACAGTCATGGAAGCAATTATGAGGCTGAGAAATAAGTTTAAAAAAATGGCTGAGACTGTACTGCTTACAACTTTGATCAATTTGCTCCAAGAGAGCTGAAATAATACAAGTTTTAGAAGTATTTCTGAATCATGAAAAAAACATAAACAGTGCTACTAGCTGTTAAACCCAGCCAACAGGGATGTAAAAGCCCATGTGAAGACAATGATGCGCTTTTGGCATACCTCAAGCCTCTGCACCACTTCTCGGATGTCCTCTGATTGGCCACCGGGCAAGCTGATGGACACAGACTGCCCCCTGTGATAAAAGATGTCCAGGGAGGGCCCATTCCTGGTCCCGCCTTCTGTCACAACCTTCCAGCCAATAACGTCGCGGCAGCAGCAGTTGAACACCACCATGCGGCTGCCCCTCTCGATCAGCACCACCGATTCGGAGGACACGGCCAGCAGGCAGGGTAGTGTCTGTTCGGCAGCCCCGTCCCCCGTAGCGGTCACCATCCACACCAGAGCCCCGGCACTGTGGAGCTCCAGCCCTTTGGCCCCTTTCAGCTTATCCTTGCGCTTGCTGCCCAGAGAGAGCAGGGGGAACTTGTTGGAGGAGTCGAGGGCCGTGGTGGTGACGTAGTTCTCGGCCAGGTCCTTCAGGTACTCCTGCCGCGTCCGCGTGGCCATGGAGCGGAACTTCTCCGACTTCTCCGCCGCACTCTCCGCGTTCACTGCTTTCGCCAGCAGAAAGTTCCGGAAGGCTGGGGAACCGGGGAAGCGCGCTCCACTGGGGAACAGAGGCCCGAAAAGCGGAATGTCCTTGGAGCGTGTGACAGCCACCCTGGAGAATAGCACCAATAGGAGTGAGAACAGTACCAAACAGAACAGAACCAAAAAACATAACAACGGATGTGTTACCCCTCTGCATTGGAGCCAGATTGGGATATTATTTTCCATCAAATCTAATTTTAGAAGTATTTAATGCATTAAACATTTAACATATTTAATGCAAAAAAGAATCTAGCAAATCTGTCGCAATTCTAAGACAATTTATGAAACGCAAACATAAATCATAATGAACTCCCATCAAGTCATGGAAACAAGAAGGGGATTCCGTGGGGTTCTGTCTCACTACCTGTAATAGGTGTGGTCAGTGCAGGGATTGTGGACTTGGACAATGATGAAGACATGCTGGAAATGGGAGCGAATAACTTTAGGAGTGAAGGGCAAAGCTCCCGGTTCCTGGAAGACAATTGTCACTATATCGTTGCCAATATGTCTCTTCCGCAGTAACTGGAAAGGAAGAGGGAAAGAGAGTGTAATTTACTTTGACAATACTACTCCTGATAATACAACATACATAAATGACATGACAATTACATAACAAACACCTATCCATGGTTATATAAAAAGGTGGAGAATAAATTACATTTTACACATTGTTACACCGCTAATTCCTGAATAAATTCTTGTTGAGTGTAATCAAGGGTACAGCATGCAGTAGATACAACTAGATAGAACTAGATACATAAATTCCACTACATCGTATGCAGTGGTCAGTATGAGTTGTTCATACTTGTTGTGTGTTTGTGGCAGTGTAGGGCAGCATGGTGGACACATGGAACATGATCTCGTAGTCCTGGTAACGCGTGTAGAGGGAATGGGTGCCAGTGGAGTCCGCTGCACAGACATAGAGATGCGTTATATGACTCAGCTTACTTCCACGGGTTAATGAGCAGTCACTGGGTGCGAGACAGCATTTTGACAGGCTGCCTAAATATGCACACTCACTCTTGATGTCCAGCTGGGCTCTGTACTTGTCAAAACCCTGAAGGCGAACACGTTCCCCGAGCAGGTCCAGGAACTCCTCAAAGGCCGGTCCAGCACTCTCGTTGTTGTACATGTCCTCCTCCGAGCTCTGGCCAGCCCTGCAGTACATCACCCCCACCTTTCTCTGGAAGTTCAGCTACAGGGAGGAGCAGTGTTGCAATCTCAGTGTCATTACGGCTATGTCTGGTTCTACCCATATGCAGAATTATTATTTTTTCATTATTGTCACCCTTGACAAATATGTACAAAGCATACTGTAAACTAAAATATGATAGTTATTGATATAAGCTCTATTTTCCCGCATTTGTACAGTAGTGTGCTTTATATTATTTGTATTTATAAGTATTTATATTTATATTTATATTTATATTATTAAGTGGTATGTTTAACCGTTTAGGGATTTCTTTTGTACCCATTACCTGACTTGTGATGGTCAATTACCATCTGTGTCTTCTGAATTTACAGTTCTGGCTTTTTCCACGCTGATACAAAGGGATTTTGCATGCATGTTACCTAATTTTTATGCTCTAGTGAAACAGGAAGTGATGGAATTACATAATATAGTTATTTTAGACCGAGATTAACTAAATTATAATTGCATTGCCAATTTTATTTACAATAATTTTTAGGGGTGGCAATATTTTTTTGTACCTGTGGTTATCAGAAATTTTTTTATTATTAAATAAGACACATTGAAACAAGAAAGTATATCGTTTTCCCATATGTTTGAACATAAAACATACAAGATCATTATCTATATTGCTTATTATATGTTTCTCCATTTTTATTAATTTGAATAATTCTGGGGCCCATTGTTTGTGATTAGCATGTTTTACTAAATTAAACTTAGAAATCATGTATTTCTACATGATTATAAGCCCTTTTATTTATAGTGACACAGCAGAAAGGATTATGAAGTGCCTTATATGTAAAGAAAACTAGTGAATTCATGTACAAATTATATATGCCAGCTCTATAACATATGTACTCCATATGTATTTCTTGTATGTTTTTTACAAACCATTTGCACATGGGTATCATCATGCTGAGTACAGTTAGCATTGGTGGAGTCTGAAGCTGGGACAGGGCAGCACATAGTGGCACAGGAAGGCCTTGCGCACTCACCCCTTGCTCGTCCAGTTTCAGCAGGGTGCTCTGGACCTTGGGGGAGTTGGAGGCCAGGTGCAGGCAGTGCAGGTTCAGCTCTGGGAAGATGTACTCCAGAAGCTTCCTGGGTGAGAGGCCTCGGGGGTTGGCATTGCGGGCTGACGAAGACACGGAATCCTCGAGAATAGACCCCCTCAGGGTTTTCAGCTAGATTTGGATGTGAGAAGACCAAGAGGACCTTTCAGGGACCCTTTCCCCACCATTTTAAATATCCCTTTAAGACAGGAGTAGAGCCATAGAATAACAATTCTCACCATTCTAAATGATTGTTGGTCAAGAGAATGTTTGTTTTGCACCATCATTTTTAATGGTAAAACCTGCATTGTAATACGTGTCAGAGAGTGAGTGAATCAGCTCAGTGAGATATAGAGTGTGTGTGCATGTGCGTGTTTACCTCGGTGGTTCGAAAGATGATTCTGTAGTTGTACATGGAACCGCAGGGGTTCTCCTTCTCCTCGCGACGGAAGCTGATCGCCAAAGGGCCAAAACGATCATCAATGCCAAAGAAGTTCTGGTGATCTTGAGATTGTGACGAAACAAACATTTCCTCTTTAAACCTCACAGTCATTGAAGGAACACTCATATAATTTACTGTAAGACAGACATCACAGAGACAATTCTCCAATAGAGTACAGACCTAGAAATAACCGGAAGTAACCGGAAATAACCTCAGAGCACACTCCATAGTGAGATGAGAATTCCCAGACAAATACAGGCACATTAAACAAAATGACCCTCACCGCACAGGCACAGTGCATAGACTTAAGCAATCCAAGGGCAGTCCTGCACATGCAAAAAAAAGAGATATAGAGATATACACACACCTTTATTGTAGAAGTATTTGCGGTAGTAGAGAGCCCCAAGGTCGGCGTGTTCGATGAAGTAGTTGCTCTTGTCCTGCCGTTTCACGTGGCTTTCACGGGGCTCCTCCAGGACGGAAATGGCATCGTTGGGGCTCTGCGGGCCTAGCGTCACCCCACTCGGCCCCCGCGCCAACCCGAGCCCCACCTGCTCCTCACCCCCGGTCTCGTTGCGGAAATGGGGGCAGCTGAGCAGCATGTCGGAGTCGTTGCCGTCGCCTTCGTCCAGCGACGCCAGGGACTGCCCGGCGTCCTCGCGGCCACCCCCGCTGCCTCTGCCCTGAGATGGCGAAGGGGGCGCCTCCTGGTTTAGGAGCTGCAGCTGGGAGGCAGCAGAAGCCCCGGAGGTGATGTTCGTCTTGCGGCCGATGCTGTCCCGGTTGGAGGCCACCTCCGCCAGGTCGAACAGTATGCTCTGCACGTCATAGTGGGCGAGGCTTCGCACCAACACGCTGCCGCCCTGGCAGTGACAGAGTCCACCGGACAGCTTGGCCTTCTTGCTGTGTTGCTCCAGCTTCAGAGGTTTGCCTGGTTTCAGGGGGTCCCCTGCAGGGGCGGAGAGGGTGCGGAAGAAGCTGTCGGGCTGGGGGTCGGTGGCCGGCAGGCCCAGCAGCAAGAAGGGGTCCTTGAAGCGGAGAGCGGCGGGGCTGAGGCACTGCTCCTCCATACTCTGAGTCTGGCCTTGCGGCTGCTCCTCCAGCGAGGACAGACTTCCATACTCCCTGCGCAGCCCCATCCCCAAGTTCCCCTGCACTCCCGCACCCCCAAAACCTGCCCTCTCGCCCCCTACCTGGGCGGCATTTACGCCGGCCCACCCCGAGGAATCCAGGCCTCCCGATGTGATATCGCTGTTCCTCCTCTGCATGACGTGGTTCCGGCCCGGCGAGCGCAGTTTCGAAGCCAAGCGGCTGGGAGTCAGGTTCCCCATCTCCGTCCCGTCCTCATCTCGCTTAGGGGGCCACTCCGCCATGGGCGGAGTGCACCTGCCCCCATCTCGCATGGGGTCGAAGCTGATCGAAGTGAGGGACGGTCGCGGACTCTGCCGCCGGAACTTGCGGACGAATAAGTCATCCGACTGCATGGTGCTTCAAGCCTCGCTCGGTCAGTCTCCTCCACGTCCAGTGTTACCTCCGGATTACCGCTTTGCTTTTCAGTTAAATACTTTCTATTTGTGCTCTCCACCCCACTCCTTTATTTTACGCCTGCAGGGGAGCTATGTGGTGTTGGGCAGAGTGGAGGATCATACACCACTCTCTACATGTGTGGGAATTTGCTTCTTCAAAAAATAGATTAAGCATGTCCATACAAATGCCTGTCCTTAGAGTAGCCAACTCTGGATCCCTGCCTGATTGGAGATTGGAGGTTTTGAAATGATGAAGGGAACAGAAACCCTTACTCCTTCTCCTCCTTGAATTGTGATTGTGAAGTCAATAGATTCTCCAGTCCATCCTCCCTGGATTTTCAGTCTTCAAAGGTTTGGGTCTACTGCTTGGGTTTTTATTGGTGCACCTACAAAGGAAAATACAGAGCAAGGACTCTTAGCACTTAGCACTTGCATACTATCTAAAACTTAACTTGCACTCAGCTTTGCCAGGACATGAGATGACATGAGTTTTACATAATTAAAGTTATTATGTGATAGCTAACATGCATACAGAGTTTATGTATGTCCGGAAATATCGAATTTGTAAGCTATAGAAGGGAAGCTTCTGAACGGTGTGAAGCTTCTTCCGGAATCAGGGTAGTCATACAAACCACAGAGCTGAATCAGGTGAGCCTACTATGACAAAATTAGTTTAGCCGTCTCTCTCCCAATTTCTCTCTTTCTCTTTCACACTCCATGCTGCTTGTGAAAAACCAAAACTGAGGACCATCACTAGTTGTTCTACATACTTCTGGAGGGTTGGGCAGTCACTGCACTTCAGGGACCACAGCGGGGATTTCTGTTCTCATGTTTGATTTTTGTTTGGACCTACACAAGCCATAGCACTGCATTGTCCTGCCAATCGCAAAATGATTCTATGCAAATAATTGCAAAAACATTCGCTTTATATGGGAATAAAGAGTCAGTTCTATTTGTTCATTTGAGATGAGTTTGATAGTGTGGGCTTATACACACTATCAAAGGTTATTTCTTGTGCATTGATGCATGATGCAATAATATATTTAACACAGTTTGTATGAAAGTCGCCTGTGACATGCTGAAGTATTAATTTTATCTGATCGTCAAAAATCATTATGATCTATTAAATGCGTACCATAATATGTAACATAAATGTCCCGGCATAATTCAATTGAAACAAAAAAATTTCACTGTCGGAAGATACGCTGACTGCAACGGAACAGGGTGAACAGGGTGTCGAACGCTCAAGTTTCGCATAAACTCATATTTGCATGTTACTAAACATACGAGATTCAACTTGAAACATTGTCTTACCAGTAAGCAAAGCTCAGATGAAGCCCCCAATCACCAGCAAAAGTACGAGTAAAGGGTGAGTATAAAGTGTCTCTTTTCTGTTCCTGTATGCTGTCCTCGTTACCATATCTCAAAACCAAACTGACGTCAATCACGAGTCGGAACGTGGTTTTTCATTAATAGACCAAAGACCAAAGCCTATGTCTGTTTCGATGCTGTTTCCTGCCGGTAGTTCATTTGCACTTTTCTTACGTAGCCTACCATGCAGCCTCGAGAGCAGGTGCAGTGAACCCGTGCTGTTTTTGATCCGCGTTAATGCATTTCACCAACTGCATAAAGATGTACAGCTAGAGAGGAAGTGTCCACATACGCACGCACAACCACACACACGCAACGTCTGTTTGAAAAAAAGTATGTCCCTATAATTATATCATTTATCAATATTTAATCTAATTCTTTTGGCATAGTTTGAAAGGTTTTACAAATAACGACAAATAACGGTTATTTCAGAAGTAGAACAAAGTAAAATCCTAAAATTATGACAGAACAATTTACTTTGATTGCCCCAGACTGTTTTGTGTATGATACAAGACATTTTCTTTAATATTTCCAGAAGTTTCTGACAACCAGCAGGGGAATTCTGGGGTTTTTGGACTGAACCAATCATTTAATGAAAAGTCATGAGGGTTGTTGAATAAAATGTGACTAACTAAATCAAATTGAACAAAATCAATGTAAAAATACAATTCTTCTCATGACATCTAATCTCTGCTGAGTGTAATTCTTGATGGCTGGGATGAATTCAAGTCATAGTGAAGGCAGGATATATTCAGCCGTAATTTTTCGTAATATTTGTTTTTTATTCATAAAAAAAAAAAGAATGAACTTTATAAAGAATGCACCTGTTCATATCAGGGTCCACCTATGTAATAATAAGAAAGTAACAAAAATAAATCACATTGTTGGGGAAACTGCAAAGATGGAGTTTTGGCAACCCACTGTGTATGCATCACTGGGCCAACCAGATGCTTACTTCCTCTGCCTTGCCACAGCTAACACAAGCGACAAGCGGAACTGTCTGTGTAGGTACATTGGCTGCAGCCTGCAAAAACAACCAGGTCAAAGCAAAATGGAATTTAACATTTTTGCATAACTTTGTATGTAAGCTTTGCATGTGGAGTTATTCAAACTCATACAATGTGTCGGGAATCCGTTTTATTAACAGTACAATGTTAAACTTTTAATATTGTGAAAAATGTATTCAGTCAGATGACTAGATCTTTTTATCATTTTGCACATAATATATTGTGTCTATGGCACTGTATATTGTGCTGAAAATACATACATTTCTGACCTTGAACTGGCATCCCTGTCCAGAGGGCCCGTTAACGTGCCAGGCTACCTCTAACATTTTGGGAGCCCTAAGCAAAATTTTATATGGGCCCTTCCCCCTGTCCTTTTTTAACCGCTCCCAGCAGGAAATACCAAATGCAATTAATACCAGAAGGAATTGTACAGTTGTGGGTGTTATCATTGTACATTGTGTGGCAGGTCACAAAGTGCAGATTTATAGTAAGCCTATATGTCTGTTCTTGGGAATTTTACAGTTTGAACATTGCTTATGTCGTATCCATGTCCCAATCATGTACTGAACGTCATTATTAAAGCACTTTTTTTTATTATAAAATGGCGGAGCTGCTTCCGCCTCTTCAGTTCATGCTTGTTCATCTAGATAGATAGATAGATAGATAGATAGATAGATAGATAGATAGATAGATACTTTATTCATCCCGAGGGAAATTTTAGAATGCTGTGTGAAAGTACTGAACTCTTTCTGCAGAATATAAACCCTCTTTCTTCCGGTCGTGCCAGGTCATTATAAGGAGAGGCATTTCTCTGCTCAACAAAACCCAAGCTTTGGCTAATGGAAATGACAGTGGTGGTCTATCCTGCTGGGAGCAATCTCATGGGCGGTGACACAAAGAGTGATCTGCACAGTTCAGCAAGGAA
The DNA here is from genome assembly GCF_963514075.1 of Conger conger. Classification (NCBI taxonomy): domain Eukaryota; kingdom Metazoa; phylum Chordata; class Actinopteri; order Anguilliformes; family Congridae; genus Conger; species Conger conger. The sequence continues at coordinate 10,717,034 of NC_083766.1, read as the reverse complement.
ATCTACCCCTTGGCTTATCAAACGTGGGGCCATCAAAACCAAACTGCCTCTACAGAGAAAAATGCTGCCGTATGTCTCATGTCAGAAGAGCATGTGTACTGCGTGAGTGGCCTTGTGGTTATAAGTTCCTGTCCTTATTCTAGGAGGTTTAGATTTCAGTCTCCAATCGGAAAACAGGAAGCATTTACCTCCTTTGTTCATTGTTTACTATTCAGCACCAACGGAATTTGTAGTATTCTGTAGTATTTTACAAACCTTTTAGTATTATACACAATATGAGTGTCTCTGGGGGTAAATCTCTCCGAGCTGCATGCAGTCCAGCCACAACGGATGTGATGTAGCCTCAGCTAAACTACATCAGAGCTGAAGCTAGTATCTTAGGCCTGTGAAGCTCCTGTACTTCCATTCGGCCATTTTTCTCCAGCAAGTTTCACATGAAGCGCAGTCCAACACATGATCTGTCTTCCTACACTTGAACACTGTTTTTCAACAACCTTTCATTTGAGACATGACCACAAACGCAACCGTTGGAGCGTTGTGTGTGTGTCGTAATCAGGATATGGCTGAGAGGTTTCAGAGTGCGCTGCAGAAAATGTGTTGGTTCCTGAGTAAATGTTGGATGTGGTGCATAGTAGCTGGGTGCAGGGCTGGAGGCTGTCAGGAGGGTGATGTGAGGTTGAAGCAATGAAAGATGCTAGCGCTTGGTGTAGACTTTCTACAGAGAAACCTGCTTCCTGTTAACTTTTCTGATCTATTTATGAAAATCTTCTACTCCCCTGCTGCTTCCTGTGTGGCAGGAAATGATGTCATATGCGTCCTGACCTCTGTGCTTCGGCAGGATGCTAGTAGTCACATACTTCTCTCACTCTGACAACAACCAGCATATTTTCCTCTATCTCTCTGTCACGACTGCTTGTTCTCCCTCCTTTTGGCTTTGTTCTGGTCTGGTCTTCAGTTATGATGCCATCACACCCTTGGCCCACTCCTAATGACTGTAAAATTGGCAGCGTTGACTACTGAAATATGAAGTGAATCTATTACTACCACTCCCTTCTGTTTTCTGTATGACACACCAAAATAAATAAATAAGTCAATATGTAAAGAACTAAGCTGGAAATTAGGTTTTTAAATGTTGGACTTTCACCCAAACTCCCACAAAACTGGAGGTTTTTTGTTGTTGTTGTAATTTACTGTTTGCCTACTTTTTGACAAATCTTCATTCACAAATCATAAAATATAATAAAAGAGTTCAGAGCTGGCTCTTGTGCCTTTATACGTACCATAAGCAAAGACAGGTATTAAGTGTGAAACATGAATGAATTAAAATATTTAATAACTACATTGAAAAAGAGGGATCATCTACATACCTAGTCAACCCCCAGCTCTTCCATGCCAAATTCGATGCTGTGACTGTTATTAACCACACCAAGCTATTTATTTTAGTTCTGTATCATCCACTAGTGCACGGGTTCCCAAACATTTTTCTGATGTGACCCCAATTGAATGTTCATAAACTTAGACAAACCCCCTCTACTCCACTCCTTTGCCAAAATCTTTCTACAGATCAGTCTCTAAATGCGCTTGCACTTGACCCAGTAATCGACTGAGGCCCGCCATCTTTAAGGACATTCCCGTAAATTTTGTTATAAGTGTTTCGTATAAATTATGCACCTGTGGATCCACCTATCCCCATCTGCCATACATCTGCTGCATCAGTAACTGACATGGCTTTGAGCTGCTGCTTGAAGGAGCAAGGACATTCCATTTGCCTAATTCACATTTTCTCAATTTACCATCTTCACTTCTTTTTCTACCCTCCTTTTCCAGCCCCTCTCGATGGGTGGAGCTTGGAGTATGAAAATGAACAAAGATAAAGGAAAAAATGGAAAAATAAGCGATTGGAATGAGCCCATTGCCTTCCCTTTTACTTTGCTCCCTATTTCCTCCCTAATTCCCCCTCCTCTACCCACTCTACCCGGTCTCCTCTGCCTCTCTCTCTCCACCCTCTCTTCCTGCATTGCTACATCCCTTCCATCTCTTCAGTTTTTCTCCCAGCTTTCTATTAATCCTGCTGCATCCACACTACTCACAGTCTCTCTTGACTCTTTCTGTTCCCTTGCTACCAGACTTGCAAGGCTATGCACTCTTATCCCATAGTTTTCTAACACCCTCTGAACAGGACTTCACTAAGGCCAGCTGAGAGAAAATGAGACAACATGTGTTGTGAAACTGCTGTGCAGCTTATTTTCTGCTACTCTTCCACACAGTCATGTCCAATCAGGTGAAACACAAATTTAGCAAACTGTATGGGAAGATGGGGCTGTCAGAAGGCTGGTCCATGAAGCAGGATTATTTGAGTTAGCTGGATAACTGCACTGAGTGAAACCTGGATGCCCCCAAATCTGGAATACGGACGTAAGTAGAAAGAGCTGTTCCTGCTTTGTGAAATGACCCCAGAATCCTGACATGCACAATTTCCTCAAAATTGAAATATTTACAAAAAATGTATAAAAAATAAAATATTTTAAGGCATTTAAGGCCTCTTCGGTGTACATCACAATTTTGTAAATGTAAAATTACTCTGTTGTGCTTCAGAGTCACAGAATGCAGTGTCTCATTTCAGAGTCAGGGCTGAGTCTTTCTACACCATTACCAAGTCCTAAGATGGGAGCCCCACCACAAACCCCAAGTCTCAACACTGAGACAGCCTTACTGTACATGCTCCTGGAAACTCACATTCAATTCTAATTCAGATTTAGATACTTTGTACAGATTACAGATCTGGCTGCTTCTTTAGTAGTAAGTACTAATCCTTCTCTTGGATTCATCTGTGATGTTTTGGCTCTAGCATTGTACCTACCTTAGTATCTACTCTTTGGGCAGATTAGATTGCAGTTGTAGATTGTTGTTGTCATAATATAAAAACTTTAGAGATCATATACACATGCTGCCAAACTGATTAGGTTACAGGAATAATGCTAATAATAGAAGAAACACCCAAAGGTCACCTGAACAAACACATTTGGGAGATTATATGTGAATTGTTACAGTTTTTTGATGAAATTCATGAAATTAATGAAAATGTTATTAAATGGTACTGTAACTTATTTCCATTCTCTAACATGACACAAATAAAGAGAATGGTACAGAAAAATGACAACTTTAGGATTACTACCTAATTGATAGCGGACCAATTACCCTTGAGGAAGTTAAATATTCCTCAATAAATAAATTAATGGAGCATGATACTTCCAACCAAAAATTGTGAGACAATTGATGACATCAATACAATTAATCTTTCTTGTTTCTCTATTTGCTGTCCGCTTTCTATCCAAGAAACTGAAATTCAGATCAATAATTCATCAACCAGCCAGATTGCTGGGCACATTGTTGGCAAACCATTTCTCTGGAAGACAACATTAGCATCACATTCCCAGTGGATCCAAGCACGGCAGCACTAATACCCAGCTCTCACTTAAAATGATCACGGCAGTACTTAAAATATGACTGCAACATATGTTGTTTTTTTAATCCTATGTGGATAGCAAATGTCAAACTGAGCCAGTCTCTGGAGAGATCTGAATTTATGCCACAACAGACTGACTAGAAACAAAAGGTTTGAGGTCAAAGCAGAAATTATGGTACTTCAATTTAAGAGCACTTTCTGACATCAATATTTGTCAATTAGGGCCCCCTCAACTCTGCTAAATTAAAGTGCCACTTAACTAGGTCACATTTAAGGTGATGTTTTTTATTAGATCAAATGAATGCACAGCAATGATAAGAACTTCAGTTGCTCCATTCCATTAATGTGAGTGCCTTTCACAGTGATTATAAGGTTGGAAAAAATAATTTGCCAATACTCAACCATACTTGGTTGAATTAGGTTGAAAACCTTTCAAATTGGAAAAACAGATTAATAATATATACCTTTAAATCCACCACAGGGTTTTACATAAGTAATTTCATTTTTTTTAAATGTGCTGGTAATTTCTTTTAATGAAAGAAACTTCATAGCAGCCAGCAGCCATACCACCCTGTCTCAGTCTCATGTCAAACCTCCAAAGCAAAAGGGAAGAATCAAATAATAGATGGAATAAGTAAATACAAACTGAAATACCAATAAATGACGTGATGGGAAGAGGGCGGTGTCTTGAGAATAACCTGGTGGGACACCTTTGTAGATGGCAGTGGATTGGGAAATGCACGTTTCAAGCATTGAGTGTGTTTTGTAAAATCATTTTTGGGATGAAAGGGTAAGTGAACCTGAATGCACGGAGCCAAAAAAGGAGACGAGAGTGCTCAAGTTGATAAACAGAGAAGTGCATGAGAGCTGACTATCTATTAGCAGTGATACAGCCTTAAGGTACCACATGACAAACTCATTATCAAAATGAGGAGGGTAGGAATTACAGGAGCCATTCCAGAGTGGGTTCGGAACTGGTTACGGGATAGAACACAGAGAGTAGCAGGAGGGACTTTATCTGAGCAGGGTATTGTGGGAAGTTGAGTTCCACAGGGACCGGTGCTGGGACCACTAATCTTCTACATAAATGGTCTTGACAGAGGAATTGAAATACTTCAGTTAAATTTGCAGATGATACAAAACTAGGAGGTTTAGCTAACAGTCTGGAATCTACTAAAGTAATCCAGGAGGATTTAAACAGAATCCAGAAGTTGGCGGAAACCTGGTAAATGAAATGCAATACAACAAAATGTAAAGTCCTTCATGTGGGAAAAAAACATAAGGCAGGATTATTTTATGGGTGGTACAAAATTGAAAAGTATGCTAGATGAAATAGGTAATAGTTGACCAAAGCCTTTCAGGTTCTAGTCAATGTGCAGTAGCAGTAAAAAAGGCCAACAGGATGCTAGGATACATAGCCAAGAGTATTGAATATAAGTCTAAGGAAGTTATTCTCACCTTATAACAACTCTTGTTTGAATGCACTTGGAGTACTGTGTGCAGTTCTTGGGACTGCACTATAAGAAAGATATAGAGGCGCTGGAAAAGGTTCAGAGAAGAGCAACCAGATTGATTCCAGGTATAAAAGATAAGAGTTATGAGGATAGACTTAAGATGCTTAATCTCTTTAATCTTAGGAAAAAGAGACTTAGGGGGAACTTGACTGAGGCTTTAAATTGATTCAAGGGATTAACAAAGTGAACTATAGGCGATTCTTCAGAGTGAGAGCAGATAGCAGAACGAGAGGGCACAAATGGAAACTGGCAAAGGAGAAATTCCGTACAGATATTATGAAGTATTTTTTTTGCGAGAGGTCACTGTGTGGAATAGCTTGCCAGGATATGTAGTGGAGGCAGAAACACTGGGGGTTTTCATGACCAGACTCGATACGGTGCAAGATTTCATTTAGCTTTTAGGCAACTAAGCAGTAGGTACACTTCGGGGTAGGAAAAGGATGGCCTATTTTCACCATCACATTATGTAATCTTATGTTATGTAATTTTGTGTAAACAACTACAGTAGTTAATGGAAATTTATAATGAATGAAACGGAATTAGAAACACCTAACTAGTATATGTTTATCCTATCGTTTTCCTTATGTATACATATTCCCGTAACTAATACTTTAGTTAGCAGTTAACAGATATACTATAAACTAATGAAAATTGTATTTCATGCCCGATTAATGTATTTGTGCAGTGTGCATAGTGCCGGTTGTGTGGACGGTTCTTCTTATTCAGTGTAAATTGGCTTGGAAATGAGCAAATACTAAATGTATTAATTAAAATAACAATGCTACAATGAACTGAAATTCCACAGCTTTGTGTTGCGGGGATGTAAATATCTATATTTTGAAACCTCTTGTTTGTGGGGGGGTTGGGGTTTGGACACATAGTATAGTACAAAGTTTTCTGTTTTGTTGATGAAGTGCACTATGGTTATGGCTTATATGTTTCAGTCTCAGTTCTTCTTCATTCTTCCTCTTTGACACCACATAGCTGAGAGAGAACCTGCACTACTCTGGGAAATGCAGACACACACAAAACCTCTGGGCTCATGTTGCCTTTAAAGAGACCCTACGATATATGAGTCATGTTTTTGGAAGAAAGTGTTCTCCTCAGTGTTTCTACAATGATAATTGCCATCAACTATTTGACTATCTAAGTACACAATCATCCTATTGGTCATAGAAACTAATTCAAGTGTGTTTGCATTAGTTACAGACAAATTTAGAAGAAAACAGATTCAGAAAAAGAGATTCAATGATACAGTGGATTGGAATTTTGTATCTTCCGAATAACTAGAACGATTGTTTTGTTTCTTTTTTTGCATTGCCTGTTTCACCAGAAAAGGGAAGTTTCTTTGCTGTAGCAAAAGGCTGTTTCTTCAGCACGTAGTATTGCCCCCAAATCTCCACTTCCCCTCTGAACAACCTTCTAATCCTACTATGAGGGTAGAATTGCTGAGAAACAGAGAAAGTTGATGATAACTGCTAATCGCTGATCATTGCTGTCTGTTGACCCTTCATTGTTTCTCATTTCCTCTCTGTCGAGGATAAGTCATATATTTATGCCTGTTAGGACAAGGAATTGTGGGCCACTTTTTATTTTGAGTACAGAAGTGTGTCTTCCCGGTATTCACATTTTAGGTTCAGAAGATGCTCTATTTTAATCCACATTTAGAGAAGTCACGTTTCATCAAGTTTTATTTTTGAAACAGGTTTCATCATTGACTGGCCAGCACATTTCTCTGTCTCAAGCCAAGGTTTTTTTTATTTTTTTGAAAATTTAGTTATAAAAAGTATCTTCGTACAAATATGACCAGGAAATAGTAGCAGTACTAATGCAATAGTATTGCAAAATAAAATGTTTAATTATGTTTTAAATCAACAGTAATAATCTCTCTCACGCTTAAGCTATCCTATGTTGTTCTTTCACTCATTCGTACTTGCTACATTTCCTGTTGTGAGACTGAATAATTGTTCATCTCTGTCTGCTGTCACTCTGTCATTGACAATTACTGTAAGTGCTAATGTCTCCATAATGTCTCTCAGAATGGACTCTATACCCGACATCGACTGATATACCCTGCCTATTTCCGTTGTTTCTAAATCTATTTACTTCTCTAGCCTTCACTTTACTGAGTGAGAACAACACTGCTCTTTCTCTCTAGATATTTCTGTCCACTAGCCTTTATTTATCCTCTTATTTTTCAGTGACAGCACTTTAACATGCAAGTACTTTTAGCTTTAACTCATAACCGTAAAGAAGGAAACTACATCGGTTTTCCTCTTCTCCATTAGCAATAATTATGATGGTTAATAAGATATCACATATGCAGTAAATCGTTAAACACCTATGCGGTACATTGTCAAATATAAGTGAGTAATTGAATTCCACATATACAAACAAATCAACAATGGATATACATGTCATATACTGTATATGATTAGTATTGTGATACATTGATGTGCCAAGTTAAAAATAGCAATGCGAATTTGCAGTTCACTGCAGTTGCACACTGGGGACCGGGGTTCGATTCCCGGTCCTGCCAAAAAGCCAACTTTGGGCGGCTCACGTGGAGCAGCATAATTGGCCCCTTGCTCCAGAGGGAGGGACTTGGCAGGGTTAGTAGATCGCCGCACAACAAAAAGCACCACGGACGCCTTGGAATCACGGAAGACGAGCATGAGACGAGACGGCTTGTAGAAGGCGTGTTGCTCTCCTTCGGGCCGCCAAGGGACGGGGTGTGGGCGTTGTATCTAATACTAGCTCTAATTGAATCAGATGGGGTACAATTGGCTACCAAATTGGGAGAAAAAGGGAAAAAATTCGAAAATTAAATAAAAAAAATAAATAGCAATGTAAATATTTAGAATTGAACCACTGGAAATTGCAAGATCATTTGAATATACTGTTATATCATGTTATATATTACAGTAGTATGATACTGTACAATACTGAACGGCTTATTTAAATTCCTACATTTTTAGGATGATTAGACAATTTCTTTATTTTCCTAGAAAGGCTAAAAAGCTGTCTAACACAAGCAATTCCCCTGAAGAATCTGTGGCTCCCACCATGTTCTCGCACCAATTCTTCATGCCCTGGCAATCGGTTCGCATATACTGCAGCTGTATGGCTTTGTATCTTTTTTGTCTGAAAGGTGCTTTTAGTCACGGTCAGTTTCTGTGAAAGGGTCAGCCAGTCTAGCCCAGCAGTGATATCACTAAAGGAAAAAGGCAGACAGTACACAAGGGCTCTGCTCTATAAAGCTGCCCTTTATATAAAAAACAAGACATTTTAATAATAGTGAAGGACAGCTTGTGTGTCACTGAACGGGGAGAGTGAATCATTTGGAGAATCATTTTGAGTGCTTCTTATTGCGTGTGTGTGTGTGTGTGTGTGTGTGTCTCTTCATGGAGCTACTTCTTCTCTCACTTTGAGTTGTTTCGGTTAGTAAAATGACAGTAATTTATTTTAACCAAATTACAAAAGTACCTCACATTGATGCACTGGCATCGAGGAGTATGATTCCTCACTCATATCTGAGAATCATTTCAGAATGCAGTGCATTAGGCCGATATCAGGGTAATAGAATGAGAGGCATTCAAAGTAGGAAAGACCACATCATATTCAGTGACATCCCGGTGGTGCCTGGGATAGCCACTGACTGTACAGGGCCAAAGTATGCAGTAGAACTAAACAACAGCAGTGCCTCGAGTATAGAAAGAACCATTTTAACCGATTATGAACCCTTGAACTACAGTATATGGAAGTTTACTTTTCGAACCATTCTTTTCTCTGTGAGTGTCCAGCTCGGCATTTCAGTAATGTACATGTAGAATGATGTCTGCAAAGTTGTTGGTGGAGATAATACGATAAGGGAAATGACAGAGAGAAATCGGTGCTACAACAAGAAGCCTGGTGGATATTCGTCTGAGAAATGGAAGCCTCTAGAGGCCTGAATGAGTTATCTGCGGTTAGTAAGCTTTATCTTTTTTTAAAGATGATCTCATACACATTGGAGGCATTATATAACAAAGCAGATAAAATAAAATGTGTTGTCATTATTTGTTTAGCGGATATGTAATGTAATGTGGCAACTAAGCTACATTATTGCATGACGTCATCAGTAGGATCTGTTACTTGCATTTTTGTAATTTACTATACTGTATTTTAAAAGTTTTACCATTGCATATAAATTTGAATAATACAATTATTAAATCAATAATATTAATTGCATGAGTCACTAATCATCTTCATTACAGTTAGGTAGACTTTTAGGTCACTTTTAGATTCTATGTTCTAGTTTTATCTGTTTCACTGGATAATGTCTACTTACCTACCTTGCAATAAACATCATTAAATGCTATTTTAATAGGATTTCTTTTTTAGCTCTTGATATTTTCTTGGGTATTTTTTCAATTGTCTGGTAATGGCTGTGTAAATACTTTAAGGCATAAGACCTAAATTGCTCAATTGCTCACTAGAGAGGCTGTTATCACATTTTCACATTGAGAATAAAACTATTCTGTCAAGTTCATAACCAGTCGTGAACCACCCACCCCACCCCCACCCCTTGTTTAGTTCTCCTTCTACCCTCTACACCAGTGGTAACCGACCCTGCTCTTAGAGATCTACCATCCTGTAGGTTTTAACTTGAAACCAAACAAAGCACACCTCATTCAAGAGCTAGAGATCTGCATTAAGCTGCTAATTAGCGGGTGTCAGGTGTGCCAAATTCGAGTTGAAATGAAAACCTACAGGATGGTGTGGTAAATGGTTAGCATTTATATAGCGCCTTTATCCAAAGTGCTGTACAGTTGATGCTTCTCATTCACCCATCCACACACTCACACACCAATTTGCTGCCATGGAAGGCACCAACCAGCTGGTCAGGAGCATTCTGGGGGTTAGGCATCTTGCTCTGGGACACATCGACACACCCAGGGCGGGATCGAACCGGCAACTCTCCAACTGGCAGATGACTGCTTTTACCACCTGAGCCCATGTCACCGGCCTGGTCAGTACATCTCCAGGACCAGGGTTGGTGACCACTGCTCTACACTCAGTCAGTTGTATAAGATCTGAGAGAAATTAGTCTGAGCTGAGTGTGACTAATAAAAGCAAATTGCTGGCAGCAGATTGGAAGATGAAAAGCAGTTGGCCTAACAAATAAGCTATTCCTGTTTAGGGCTATATTGTGATTGCTTGACTTTGAACTGAGACCATAATTACAATAGAGGAGAATGGAGTTGAGCAGTTCAGGCACGGACCACTATTGTACATGTACAGGCCACATCTTCCATACCCATAAGCTAATAATCTAAATTGCACCAACACAACTCAACTATTTTAACGTGTGGCAGAAGCATAACATAGACCAGGAATCAGCTAGTCATAGTCCACTAGGCCAAGAACTGCTGGTGTCCCCCCCTCTCTTTAACTGGGAAAACAGTCTGGCCAATAAATTGCAGTAATTACCAGGGAGAAAAGAAAACCAGGGCTGGATTTGAGGGCAAGAGTTGATGATCCCTGGTGTAAACTGTAAGCTTCTTTGGAAAAATCTTTGTGCAAATAAATACATAAGGATAAAAATGATTGGAAATTGCCCTACATACACTCTGTAAGCACTTTATTAGGTATTTATTAGACATATTTTTAAAATTTATTACGTTTTCTGCTGCTGTAGCCTATCCACTTATAAGCTTGACGTATTGTGTGTTCAGATATGCTCTTCTGCATACCACGGTTATTTGCTTTACTGCCACCTTCCTGTTAGCTTCATTGTTTGCATCATTCGTTCATGCACAAGCAAGCTAGAGTTCATTCTAGGTGTGGAATTGGCATTTAGAGTCTGTTCCTGTTGTCTCTTAATGTGAGGACCAAATAAGTGGCAATGCCAGTAAAGCAGGCCATCATGAGGCTGAAAAATCTGAACAAATCTATCAGAGACATATCCTATCTCTGATTTGGGAATGCCAAAATCAACTGTATGATATACAATTGATTTTTTTGGGAAGCAAGAACACACTGGTGAGCCCAGAAATACCAAACAACCTGGTCAACCTTGAAAGATGATTACGGTGGATGAAAACACTTTCAATTTTGAAGAAAACCCCTTTTTCAACTGTTGAAGAGGTCAATAACACTCTCTATGATGTAGGAGTAAATGTGTGAAAAACACATAAAGACCATAAAGAGAAGACTACACCAGCAAATCTCAGAGGGTTTACCGCAAACCACTGGTAAAGCCAGTATAATTTGCTAAAAAAGAGCATGAAAAAACGTATGGACAGATGAAATGAGTATTAGTACCAAAGAGAAAGAAAGGGGAAAATGTGGAGGAAGAGAGATGATGCTCATAATTCAAAGCACTCCCCTCATTTGTGAAGATGTACCTGTTATGGATTGGGCATGTATGGCTGCCAGATTTGAAATGTGACTGCTGAATCTGAAATTAAGTACTAAAAACTTTATCGCAGATTTGTGTTTATGTTAATTGGTCCAATTACATTTGCTCCGCTAAATGAGGGGACAATGCATAAAAAGTGTAGGGCTGTAATTCCTACACGGATCACCAAAATGCCCTCAAATTAAAGCTGACAATCGGCACTTAAATTTATTTTATTTCAAATCCAATGAGCCAAAACAACAAGATGGAGGGCAAATATAGATGGAGACTGTGGCCATAAAGGGATACACATGTCCAGCAACAATACTCAGGTAGACTGTGGCATGTATACAATCCTGAATTTGTACTAAGGGGGCAAATGTTTGCCAAGAAATTCCCCACACCATTACACCACCACCACCTGATCCGTTGGCACAAGGCAGGATGATTCCAAGGATTTGTGTTGTTTATGCTTAATTTTGACCCTATCTGCGTCACAGCAGAATCTTTTTACACCAGTTGTGGTAAAGATATTATTGTGTTAGCCACCAGTAGAGTAAATTTAAACACACGAAGCACTTTATTATACCTACTTATTCATGCGATTATCTAATCAACTAATTGTGTGGCAGCAGTGCAATGCAATGTACAATCATGTAGATATGGGTCAGGAGCTTCAGTTAATGTTCACATCAGAATGTGGAAAAAAAAGTTCTCCAAGTGACTTTGACCGTGGAATGATAATTGGTGGCAGACAGGGTGGTTTGAGTATCTCAGAAACTACTGATTTTCACACGCACTTATCTCTAGAGTTTGCAAAGAATGGTGCAAAAAAAATAAATAAAAATAAATTCCAGTAACCAGCAGTTCTGCAGACAGAAACGCCTTGTTAATGAGAGATGTCAGACTGGTCAAAGCTGAGAGGAAGGTGACAGTAACACAAATAACCACACACTACAACAGTGGTATGCAGAAGAGTATCTCTGCTATAATGGTTTCATCACTGTGTCAAAGTAGCAAGCTTGTAGTGAACATTGAGTTCTTTGGAAACATTTCAAAAATCCTACTCTCCAAAGGGTTAATCAACACACTAGCCACTCCACAGCTACCAAGAAGATATTATCCACTACATTACATTGTTTGGCAGTACATCTAGTAGTGTTCTGGGCTAGGCTAATGCATTTATTTCCAATTACACTTTTATTCAATTATAATTGTGGATTCACCATACAAGGCTGGAACACAAGCTACTGAAATAGGCTTTTAATCATTCCAGCCCAAATGACATGATTTTGTTTTAGTTGTAAAATTGCAACAACAGTTCATCAAGGTCAATCAAATAGGCTCCTTTCAGTTTTGATTTCTACAGCACTCAAAGAAGGCACTGATGTATGTTTCCCTGCATTATTCTGTGTCTCTGATGTAACCGTGACAACAACGCGTCATCAGACTCACATGTGTGCAATGCCCCACCCTTTTAGACGGCAGCCAATCAATTCACTGTTTCTAGCGCTGAAAGAGTTCCTGCTCAGCACTCAGTTATAACCATCACCTATCCACGAGGACTGCCGACAGAGACATCACATGCATGACATTGTACAGATATTGAAACAAACCACTTCCTTAGATCCCAGATGAAACATTTATATATGAGAGAGACAGAAAGGGAGAGAGACTGAACATATCAGCTCAATATCCTATTGCATTCAGCTCAAATTCTGAATTGAATCTGAACAATTTGGCTAATTAACTTATTTAAAAATGGACACCACGCCATTACAATAAAGGTAGTTTAAATTGCGTGAAATAAAACGGTAAGACATACAGACACACACACACACAATATATCATATTACAGAATTATTGCCATCTGCTTCCTCATAAATCACCTGACAATCCAAAACAAACCAAGACATGCTGTACCTCTCTGTGTCTGTGGGGACAAAATGTAATTCAATTCCGCTTTCATTGGTCTCACCACACAGCATGTTACGGCCAAAGTAATTGTTTACCATTGTAAAACAACAATGGTCAAGTGCAACAACTCTATGAATAATTATCTCTCATTTTAGTTTATGAGATTGTATTGTAAACTGTTGCTTATTCATGCCAATGTCAAAACCCATTTAAGCAGTTCAACAAAGAGTCACACAATACAGTGCTTGAGGGGGGTCTCAAAAACCATTGCATTTCCTATAAATATAATTTCCTTCCTGTCAGGGCATATTTCATCTCCTACATCACTGTGGCAGATTTTTATGGTGGACTCAATTATAGATGCACGTATCTGTCAGGTAAGTGAGTGCACTGAATCTGCCGGGTCAAAGTCTCTCACGGGTGCCGTGACAAAGAGCCGAAAATGTGGATCAAATGAAAAGACATGCCTTACCTCCACATCGCTTCCCCTTTCCTTTCTCTCCCCTCTTCGGTCTTCTCCCTCCTCCCCCTCCTCCTCGCGAGGATAGCATCGCGTCCGTTTTCTCCCGCTTTTCTGACTTCTTGCTTCTTTGTGTCTGTTCCTCTTCTCTCAGCGCTCTCAGAAATCCTGTGGTTTGTGCGCGGGGGGGAGCTGGCGCGGTCACAGCGGCTCAGTCATAAGGAGCAGGAGGAACAGGAGCAGGTCCATTTGCCCTCTCTCGTTCCCTGGCTCTTGCCGTTTCTGTTCCATTCACATTCAAGGCTGCCCCCCCCCCCTTCTCCCTTCCCTGCGCATTTCTGATCTCGCCCTCCCCCCTCCTCTTTTCTTTCTCTACCACTCGTGCTGTCAGAGAGGAAGAGACAGCACTATGTAGCACTAGCTACAGTAACTCACACACACACTCTGTGAAGCTAATGTGGTTCAGACTGAAGACTAAATCAATTGAAAGGATGTGTTAAGACACCAGGAACTGTGGAATGTATCGGAGTACTAAAGTTATACCATGCCTTTATAGCTTCTTGGGTTTCACCCTCAGTTAATGTGTCAAGTGTTTGGGCATTTAAAATCAAATGCATTCTGTGAGTTCTTTATCATGCACCCCTTCATACTGTATGTTATTCTGAAATGAAACACAGTCATACCTGTCAGATGCTCACAGTAACATACAGAATAACAGTATATTGACATTCAACTGATACTGTGAGGAAAGCTAATTTAAACATTTAATTAAATACATTTGAAGGTACAACAAATGTAGGATTTTGTTTCCGGAATTCATACAAGTATTAGTCAGGTGGTCAGGTTTGCACTCTTCTGGAGGTTCCAGAAGTTTCTGGAAGTTTCTCCCTAATGACTGACTGAGCTCTCCCTATGCCTGGCCATATGGCACCGACTGGGTGGTTACTCTCGGTAGTATGTGGGGTAGGTGACAGTGTTCTGGGACACGACCTGCTAAAATTTAGCGTTTGTGAATACCAATATGCAAAACGGGATTTAGGAAAAAAATTAATTTGGGAATAAATAGGGGGTGGCCACTAAACCAAATCTTTAATTTGTCTGGTGACTGAGCCTTTTCCAACACCCACAGGACATATAAATATTTTATAAGCTGTGCATCCATTCCAGATAGATATCACAAGGTAGCAAATATTTACTCTGGTTTTGCATCAAACAGTAAGTCTACAACATTTTTACACAAGTAAAACCAACCTATTGGATCATAGCTGATATTGATGAACTGACTCATACATGAAAAGATAGCAATTTTCTGAGTCTACCAAAGCCTGGATTTAACTCACATTAAATCAGCTTCAAATGCTTATGTGGTCTTTTCTTACGTTAAATCATATATTTTCCGCTCAACATGTGAACAAATGTACAACACGGCAGTCGGAAGTCAACCGTTCATACTCCACTTCCTATATTTAAGTATAGAATATCAGTGACATCTAGTGTTCACTGCCTATAGTACACTTTACAGTAGCCAGCCCGGATATACATACTGTCGAACATATCAGTTAGTACAGATTTATAAATTATTGATATTATTAAATAACTTTAATAACAGGATGTTTTTTTTCTGCAAAGGGAAAAACACAGCTGTCAAGTGGTATTTTTGAGGGTGAACATTTTTCACACAATTTGTGATAAAAAAAAATAAAAAATATGATTCTTTTAAAAAAGGCATGAGAAATTGAGCCAAGGTAAACATGAATAACAAACATATGGCAAGTACGGTTAAATAATATTCAGGTTAAAAAAAAAAAAAAATTACTGTACAGGGTCACTAAATGCAAATTCTTGTCACAGTTAAACATGGCATTTGAAATGATCGGCATATTTCTTTTAATCCAACAACAGAAATGCATTACCATATTAAAAAATACAACTTTACAAAGTGCTATGTACATTAGAAGTGGTCCCCATCCTACACACATGGGTATCATTCAGGCTGGCTATTCTCACTGTGCGTCGTGTGGCCAGGTGCTTGCAGTGAAGAGTGAGACAGGCCTTCATCTGAAACAATTTATTTAAGTCACTTAATTTATTCAAACTAACATGGGAAATGTATCAGTCACTTGACATATTAGAAATATACTATTCCCCAATCGCTGACCAAATCACTGCCACCAAAATGAATAGTTTTGCTCGAGGTCCACAAAGCCATAAAGCATTATTCGCCCTTTGCGGTGGCGGCAGGATGAAGATGAGAGATCGGGTACGGGAGCAGAACGAGCCTGGCCTGATGTTATTCAGTCAACAAGGACGACGGAGCAGTTAAGCACCTGGTCCCTGTTTCAGGAGCGGTGGTGGAATAAACACCCAGAGCCAATAGGCTTTTATATAGGGCAAATCTGGCCCCCGAATCCGCATCCAGCCCTGGTTTTATTCTAACTCGGGTAATTAGTGTCACCGAATGGCCCTCGAGGACCACAAGCTGCCGACCCCGGATATATGAGGTTCAATTAAACACTGATGACACATCATGGACTAATGCCCTGTAGAAAACCCATAGACAGGCCTAGGAATAGACAATATCCTAGATCAAACACAACGCTGGCGTCACGTCAGTCGGTTAAGGGAGAAGTAACGTGCAGGTCGCATCCGCCCATGAGGGGTTAATGAATGTGGGTTCAGTGTCCCAAGAAGGGCTACGGTGGAAATTCGTTTTTCATTTAGCGGACTTTATTTGAGCGTGGCGATGTTCATTCTGAAGGGGAAAAAAAGAGAAACAGGGCGATAGACCGCTGAACACAGCGTGTGTGTTAGTCTGATCCATAGAGCCGTGGTAGCTCTCTGCAGACAGGGCTACGGGTGTCAGGGGACGGAGAGGGGCAGTGGAGCCTCTACCACTTCCCTCTCTTGCTCCAGTCCTTGGGAGTGAAGTGGAGGCATTTGGAGTCGATACGGAGGTGCCGTTTCTCCATGGCCCTCTCGTGCCCGTCCACGATGTCTTCAGACAGCGTCAGGATGTACTGCCCCTGCGCAGAGAGAACGTACGACAGGGATATGGAGTGGGCTCGGTCGACAATCCCAAAGGCACACCACTCCCAAACATGCCTACTCCAGACCTGGGTCAAATACGCAATTGTTTTGGGTTCAAATACTTTTCTGTGCTCAATTCATCTTGCCTGGCAGAACTGAGCCAACCAGGACCAGAAGGTGGGGTTTGCATTTTGTGAGAGTATTTCACAGGTTCACAATACACCAGACAAGCTCAGTAAAGTGTAGAAAAGTACTTCAATCCAAAACAATTACATATTAGACCCAGATATGCACCACTCTTCCACCTACATTGAAATTCTGCCATGACTTTCAGGCCCATAATGACGTATAAAGGCACTGCGAGTGACTCTGGAACAACAAAGGCATTCTGGTCAACCTGGCATGGACTTTAGCAACGTAAACTCGCTGCGTTCCCAAGTTAGCTCACCATGTTTCCGAACAGCGCAACTTTCAAGACAAATAACAAAATTACTTTGATATCAGCTTTGGTTTTTGTGCGTGTGTAAAGTAAAACTCCTTCCGTTTTCATAAAGAACTTGGTACGAGACACATATGTGATTCATTTCAGTATACAGTGACATGGTAATAGTGCTCCCCTGTAACAGTGTGATGGGGAAGCTATGTTGGTGTTCGGGCCATCATGAGCTAACACGGTCTTCCGATTACAGGGATGCTACGCAGTTATTTTAATATATAGTTATTTGTAAAACTAACATTCAACGGGCGTTAACTTCTGGCGGAAGCGGCCACTTCCCCGTGTTCTGAACAGTTTACGTTAGCTTTTCAAGTTGTGCAAACTACACTAAACCACACATGCGCATCAATGGTCCCTTTGGATCCACCGAGACGAAACGCTCCTGACTCCCACACCTTGTAGTAGTTGATGAGGTTGAGGTACTGCAGGGTGGATATCACGTCCTCCTTCTTCACACTGGTTATCTCGCTGATCTCGCTGTGCACACACCCACAGAGAAGAGCATTTTAACCCACAACCATAACAAACAAGTCTGTCATTATGCACATACCGATATAAAATGTTATACATGCAGGTCAACAGGTTATGTAAACATTACAGTTGCGCTGCATACAAAATAATTGGTTCAGGCACTTACCCAACTAGCAATATGGTACATATAACAATTATCATTGTTTGACGCAGCAGGCAAATTAGCCAACTAGCTATGCAAAAAAATATGGAAATATTTTTGTATTTCTTTTATTTAAAGCAGACTATAAATAAAATGTAGAGATAACCCCAGTACTAAAATTGCTGTCTCTAAATAATTTTCGAGAAAAGGACCGTAAAGCTGTAAACAGAAAACGGTCATGACTAGATGCACAGATTAGCAGTCACAAGGTCAGTGCAGAGCCGCTGGAGCAGACCGACACTCGCGCACGTACTTGATGGTGATCTGCGGCCTCTCTCCGTTGTCGGGCTTGAGGTCCATGAGGATCTCCAGGATGGTCTGAGACCAGTAGCTGCGGTAGGACAGCAGGCCCAGGTCGGACAGGGGCTTCTCGGGGGTCCCCGTCTTCCCCTCCACTTTGGACAGCTCGTAGCCTGAGGGGAGGGACGGGCATGACCTTGAGTAAGCTGAAATTAACACCGTTCATCCCACCCCAACCCATCCTACATCTAAACACGCATGAAGACAACACATACATACACACAAATGTGTCCACTGCAGACCCCTTACTTGTGTGTATAAAGTAACATAATGCTCAAATAATATTTAACCGCCAGTGATACAATGATACATTAGTACAGTTCTTTGCTCTACTAAGGTAGTAGCCTCCAAGCCTTATTCATTTCCAAAAGGACGTCAAAGGAGCCGTGTGATAATAATACAAGTGTCTAAGGAGAGACTGAACTCATTTCTAACATAAGAAGACTTGAAAAATGTTCTTATGTAGATGAATGCCATGACTAGCAAATGAACAGCCCGGACTGTAACAATGTTGTTTTCATCAGATTGATACTTTCAGAGAAATCCTTTGGGCCTGCAGTTGTTTAAAATTGAGCCTAACCACAATGCTACATATCAATTCTAATCATTCTAATCATTCTAATTCTAATCAAATTAGTGAATTCTACCCACGGTACAGAGCAGAAAAAGAAAGAACAAAGCCACAAGGGTCTGGAAAAATAACACGCTGTACAGCTACCTACTGTGGAAGTTATTTCGGGTCATGATAACGCACACTACTCCAGACCTGGAGTGTGGAGTATGGGACTTACTGAACTCAATGAGCAGTTTTCCATAGCCTCTCCTTTGGTAGGGAGGCAAGGTGAGGATGCAGGCAACATTATAGTCCTCTGTTGACTCCTTCTCCTGTAACCACCAAACAACAATTATACATGTATGCATGTCACTGTGGGAAAACAACTATAATATTAGGGTTACTTGCATATTTCAGTGTTCATAAATGAGTGTTCACTGAATGTCAGAATTCCTAATTCCAGCAATGTCATCAGGTTGCAGTAGGGCATTGTGTGGTAAATGTAAACCAGCATGCAGTCAGGCAGCTGTTTGGTGTACTGTTTGCTTTGCGGAAGGTTCCGGTACCTTGGAGAAGTAACCCACGATGTGAAAGCCCTTGGAGTCGTACTCCGTCATCACGTAGAAGAGAAAGGGGTCCGTATCGTAATACAAAGTCTTGTGGTCCAGGAAGCACTTGGCCAGCAGACACAGGTTCTGAGAGTATGTCTTCACAAAACCACAGAGAAAACGGCCACACAGAGGCTTCAGTGTTTTTGAAAATTAAAACGAAATATTGACAACAGATGTCATCTGACCCAAAACCTCTAAATGGACAACGAAAAGGCACAGGGGGTTTAATGCTTTCCGCAAGAATTGAAGACGATGCCACACACTGGTGTTACTTACGGTGAACTAAAATTACAATTAAATTCCAGGAATAAGGGGGTGACACCATTCTACACGATACTATACCTTCCAGCATTTATTTTAATCTCCGGTGGGGAAAATCACATTTCCTATCGACTTTTGCGGTTAATAGAATGTTTACTGTGAAAATGTTTAAGAAGGAAGCATTCACCAATACATTTGCATCTAGCTCACACCACATTACCATTTTCTCACAACAATTAAATTAGCAGGATAAAATCAATGTGCCTTCGGCAAAAGGAAAAACAAACAGTAGCTATCACGAGTCAGAAGAGAATTTGTTCTTAAGGTTCTGTTCCACTGAGAAAATCCAATTTACCCTTTTCTGTTTACTGCAGCAAATCATCCCTCAACTATTCAACTTTCAGGATAATACCATACCACAATACAATGAACCATTTTTCTCAGTGCAGTCATCCTACCATCATAAACTCCATATCCAGTGTTACGAGTGGTTTGAGATAATTATTTTGTTGTTATAAGCTTTAGGGGCAGGTACAGCATCACAAATCTCATTGCAAATTTAGAAATTTCATTATTTTTCTTCATGACAAATCTCTAAAAATGACTATTGGGTACTGGTGATAAAAAAAAATGGCTCAAAACAATCTTTCAACATGTCTTATTTAGAATGTAAAGAATTATAACGATATCTTACTTGGTTCAGATTATAGACAAAACACAATTTTTAATAAAGTAAGCAAATGAGCTAATTTACATATTTTAGTATAGTTTATCTTTTAAAGTCCAAACCTCAAGATCTGGAAGACCAAAGATGCGTTTCTGGTGGAACATAACCTTAAATGGTGGACTTCTGGGCAAGGTGTTCAGTCCACAGAACAAAAGCTCTAACATTATGGTGACATATCTTCAGCTTCATTAGAGTTTACAGCTGCGAGTTCTTTCCACATTTCATTCCAAACCCCATATCGGGCAGATAAATTAGAGACGTCAGATCAGGGAGCACAATCACCTTGTTTTTCCGCCCGTCGATTTCGAAGAAGGAAATGGTGCCCTTACGGTAGATCTCATTGCCCGGGGGGTGCCGAAGGTTACACTTCGTCTGGTTAAAGAGAGGGGAAATAGAGAGACAGGGGGAACAAATTCAACCAAAATCTCAATAAATATTCTGTCTGCCCTGATGAAGGCCACCGTTTGGCCGAAACATGTTGGTATTTTTTTAGTGTTCAACTATGAACTAGCCTTTTATTAATAAAGCTGTTTTTTACTTCATTGGAAGAGTGCCTTGGATCCACTTCTTTTGCTCGTTTAAATATTCTAGTCTATCCAATCTACTATTCGTGCATGAATGCCAACTGTTTTTCCCCCATCATTTTCTATTATCCATTAACATCATGTCACTTTATAGTTTTATATAACACATATGGACACGTTGCTATGTCTGAACTGCCTAGAAAAGGGTCTGAAATCCAAACTGTACTTCATTCCTACAAGTGAACACATGTAAAAATGTTCGTATCACAAAGTGTGCGGCCAATGGGGAGCTAATTACATACAAAAGCATCTATAGAAACAGCTTGACTATTTTTGTCCCAAGTGCCACCTCTAGAGAAGATTGCCCCACTGCAGCTGGAGTGCAGCAGCCTGTAGCGTAGCAGCTAGGCTACATAACTGGGACCCGCAAGGTCGGTGGTTCAAACCCCGGTGTAGCCACAATAATATCTGCACAGCTCTTGGGCCCTTGAGCAAGGCCCTTAACCCTGCATTGCTCCAGGGGGGACTGTCCCCTGCTTAGTTAAATCAACTGTAAGTCGTTTTGGATAAAAGCGTCAGCTAAATAACATGTAATGTACTGTAACGAGTGAGATATACGGTTTAATCCTCAGAAATGTTTCGAAATGTTCAGATGGGAGGCAGATGCTCCGTGTAGCGCTCTCACCAGATGCCTCTGCAGACACTTGAGGCTCTTCAGGTACTTGAGGCAGAACTCGCAGAGGTAGAGCACAGGCAGGGTGGTGAGCTCCTGTGGGTAGGGGGAGAAGTACCAGGGCTTCAGCCGGTGCCGGCCCAGCTCGATGCAGTCGATGTTCTTCATGCGCGTGATGATGTCGTCGTGACTGCGGTCCGACACCAAGCTGCCCGTCATGCGGGGGGCGGCGGGGATGCCGTCGGAGCTGTCCTGCGAATCCTGGGACACAACGGGCCGGGGTGCAGGGTGTTATTAACCACCGAAACACGCAGCCAGAGACCCGGCGAGGAACTCTTAAAATGAAGTTCAAAATCTGCAAGACTCGGAGGGAGCAGTTTTTTTATTTTTTTATTTTTATTTTTTTTACCTCGTCGGTTCCTCCGCAATTTGCCTTCCGCTTTCTGCCCGGCTGCGAGGGGATGAGGGGACGGGCTGTACCATTCTGGAGACAAAATAGGAGGGCAGAAAGAGTGGAAGGTCAACAACATCTCAACAATAAAGAAGCAAATATGAGTACATTCTCAACAATAAGAGTGCTGACGGGTATTGGGTTTACCGTAGTGAGGGAGGCAACCTGCTCGTGGTCGTCACGGGTGTTGCACTTTTGGGTGAAGGTGTTATTGGTGTCCCTCATAGCCGGATAGACAGCAGCCTGGGTGGTTTCCGTGGAGCTAGGCAACGACGGCACAGGTGTGGCCAGCGACACTGTCGCGAGGGAGACCGATTCAGCTTTCCGCTTCTAAAACCAAAATGAATTATACACACCTACTTCAGATTGTTGCCACTTTGTAAAAGCAGGACTGGACAGAGAACAATTTTAATTTAAATGAACAATAAGAGTGCTGTTGACTCTTAAAGCTGCCCAGTGTATAGTAACAGAATCAAAAGCATGTTGTGTCAGACATTTGGTCTGAAAAACAGCTGAACCTCCTGACCCTGTCTGCATGCTTTTATGCATTTAAGTTGCTGCCACATGATCGGCTTTTTAAATATTTGCATTAACAAGCTGGTGTACAGGTCTACCTAATAAAGTGCTCACTGAGTATACATTTAAACTGATGGCAAAGAGAACAAAGCGTTCAGAGGGAAAAAGCAATCAGTCAACGTTAATTATTTCTTAAAGATTCCAGCCAATTCCCTATGGCTAAATATTTCCTGTTTGAAAACATATTAAAATTTTTCAAATGGCCGGATGTGAGGATACTAGGGTGCTGGAGCAGTACCTTCCTGAATAAAAAGTTTTAAAAAACTATTCATTTTACATACAACAGAGTCCTTTCGTATTTGATTGAAGCAATTCAATGCATGACACAATGAAGACTGAATTACTAAGCATTACTGAAGCCACAGAAAATCTTTCAGAAGATGTACAATGAAGTGAAGTCCAAATGCTGTGATTCAAATCCTCCGACAAAGCTCATGTCACACAGTTAATGTAACCAGAGAGCTATTCTGAAACTCATTCATTCTAATCCGGTGGAGCTGACCACAAATTATTTCTACTCCCTCAGTGAGAAGCGGAGAGCAGGAATTAGTACCGTTGTGGGAATTGTTTTGCCTCTGGATGGAGATGTAGCAGTAGGGAGGCTGAGATCGACAGTCTTCCTCTGAATTTAAATAGAAAGCGGAAGTTAACATTGATCAAAACCTAGTGTTCAAAGTTCCTTTTTGTTTGACTCTTTGTGCCGTAAAACAATCAAAGCATTTGACTATGGTATGCTTCAAGCTAGAACTGAGCCAGAGGGATTCTACTGTCTTATATAGAAGAAACTGAAATCAGAAGACATAAAGTCACACTCTGAACTCACTCTGAACTGTGCGTGTGTGTGTGTGTGTGTGTGTGTGTGTGTGTGTCTGAGTGCGAGTGTGTGCGTGTGTGTGTGTGTCTGAGTGCGAGTGTGTGCGTGTGTGTGTGTGTCTGAGTGCGAGTGTGTGCGTGTGTGTGTGTGTCTGAGTGCGAGTGTGTGCGTGTGTGTGTGTGTCTGAGTGCGAGTGTGTGCGTGTGTGTGTCTGTGAGCTTGGGGTGGGTGCTGTGTGTTATTACAATTGAATGGCTGGGAGCCTGGTGTTTGAGGAGCTACACAGGGACAAGCATGCTTCAGGATGACGGGGACCAGCCGTGGGGGCTTACCACGGGGTCTCTCTCAGGAGAACTGGGCCGTGACCCTGAGAGGCCGTTTTTGGTGGGCGTCTTCGCCTCCTTTTTAGGAAGCTGTAGTTTCTTCATGTCCAGTCTGTCAGGGGTCACCCATTCATCCAGACGCTTGTTGACTTTTCACACACACGCAAAAAAGCAAACAAATTAGTCTAATACTGATACTGCAACTGAGTAGACTGACAGAAAAAATTCAATGATTCTACTTTTGTAACTATACCAAATTGTATACTGTGCCATGTAATAGTTTCACAGTATAGGAAATATACTCCAAAGATTTTGTGTTGCTTACAGAGACAGCTAGACTATCCAACCACACTATTTACTGTAACTGTAGGCTAGTAATTTTACAGTTAACTAATGGAGAGTACTCACAGTCAATGTAGTGGACATAGTAGAGTTTTCTTCCAGGGATGTCTTTAACACTGAGAATTTCTGCCAATGCTGGGGGAAAACAATATATTGTTACAATCAAACACCACCAACAACAACAACAACAATTAGGCTAGGTGATGGTACATCTGCAGGCTGTTGTTACCATGAAGAATCCCTTTACATTGTTATTT
Organism: Conger conger; assembly: GCF_963514075.1. Classification (NCBI taxonomy): domain Eukaryota; kingdom Metazoa; phylum Chordata; class Actinopteri; order Anguilliformes; family Congridae; genus Conger; species Conger conger. Next base: position 10,692,687 of record NC_083766.1, on the reverse strand, counting down.
CACTGTCCCCATCACAGCACGATTGACATGAGCAATGGTGGAAGTACTGTCCTAAAATTTCTTATGACCCACAAGTATATAAATGTGTCGCCATTACAACACAATTATATGGAAATATACTATCTATTTTCTGGAGATGGTGTTCATGTTATCAAAAATGTAGACCATTTTAAAATGTCAGATATCAAGATTATAATCTGGATCCTTCAATTTTGTGGTAAACATAATATATAAATAAAAGTATTGGCGAAGACCTATAAAGGGATATCAGAACCATTTATCTACGACCTACAGTAATGTAGATATGGAAAATCAAATCATGGTGCCACGCGAATAAGATCTCCCAGATTCCCTATTATGGTAATAAACACTCCAGGCTATGATGACATTATAAAGAGATTGAGTGATTTATGTATGGCAAATATGATCTAAATGCAGTGACATTATATGGCCATTTCTCCCCCCAGAGAAGGAAAATCTCGCTATAATTTTGCAGTCGTAGTAACATTTCTGCGTTTGCGGGTCAGGCACTCTTTAGGTAACGTTATGAAATTGTAAGACAACGGTTCCTTCAATTGAGTCGAAAATGCTGCGACAGTAGCAGCGACAGATTTTGCTTGCAGTGATAACAGAATGTAAACAAGTACGCGATACTTCACGGAAAAAAAACTATATTTTACCACAACTTTACACTGTGAGCTGTTTATGTTTTTACCTGGCAAGCTAACTAGCTCGCTAGCAGTAATAAAAAATACCGCTACTCACGCCACTCGTCTTCATGTTCCTGGTTTTTTCTAAGAACTGGAAGGCGGCAACCTTCAACAATCTCACCCTGAGGATAAATAACAAAGTTTCAAAAGCCAGTTATCACAACTTATGGCAAATATTAGGCTGCTAACAAGAATTTTAAGAGGGACTTACCGAATCCACCATTTTCCTCGATACTTCTTCTTCGCCTTCTTTCTATATTTATGTAACTGTTAGTTCGAGCATTCGCATTGCTACCACCTATAGGACCGGCTGACCAAGTCCACCTCTGCGAACACACCTTAGGTATTTTGTGCGAAAAGGGGAACGGGTAAAATTATTTACGTAGTTTGTCTCACCGACAACACATCACACCATCCAGCAAACATCCACCATCACCCTTCCATCCACCAACAGTATCTCAGTATCTGCAGAGAAAACGGAACGGATACGGATTCAATTTCTATAGTGATTACAGCTCAATTTTAGAAACTGTATTCTACAACTTCAAGCCTATCCCACACAGGAAAAAACGTTACATGCATGTCAGATGTATTTTCCAATATTAAAAATGGGCAGTGCAATATTTAAAATGGCCATTTTACATTAACTTCAATAATGGAAGTTTTGAGGAAGGATGAACATCCAGAAAGTATTCAGACCGCTTCACATTTTTACAATTAAAATGGATACCCTTCAATATACACTCAATAACCCATAATAACATAACATTATAACAGTATGTAACCCATAATAACAAAAACGTGAACAGTGGCCCAGCCAAAGCCCAGAATTAAACACCATAGAACATCTGTGGAGAGACCTGAAGATGGCAGTTCACAGAAGCTTCCCATAATCCCATCAATCTGATAGAGTTTGAGAAGATCTGCCAAGAAGAACGGGATAAACTGGCCAAATTCAGGTATAATCCTGTATTTGAATTATATGGCAATATATATCCTTTCCTGTGTGGGATTTATAGTGCTATTTTATGTTAACATTTTGCTTGTCATAGATTTATATCTAATGTATTGTTTCCCTCCATTTTTTGTTTTAAAACTGCTACAGTATATAAATACAAGTACATCATCATGAAAACCCATTGCGGTGGTGGTTGGCTGGCTATTGGCTAGCCGCCATGCTTTTACAGTTCGTATGTATTGCGATGGTGCCCCAGGTGGCCAACAATACTTCCCCTACCATTGGTTCCACCCTTTTCCACTGCTTTCCACCCTTTTCCACTACTGCAACAGACAAGTGCCTACAGCTGAAGGCTCATTAATGCCTTGATAAAAGGAGAGCTCATGTCTGAGGGATGCACAGGTAGAATCTACAGTGGTGTGAGCCTGGCTTTATAAAATAACCTGACCTGTTCTCTGGAGGATTATTCTGATGTGTGACCCTTGTAACTGAGCTATGTTTTACCTGTGCCTGTGACCCGACCATTCTTTTGTCTGTGTGACCCTTTGTACCGGTAAGCAACATAGCTGTCCGGACAGATAGAAAAGTTTCTGTGAGGTGTAGCTAAGACTCCAAGAGGAGTTAGGTTTGTTTTACGATTTTATGCCAGTTTCTTGTCCTTTGTTTTAAGGTCCCTCCTTAAAGGTACAGGACTCTATGTTATGCTTGAATAAAGCCTAGTGAAGTCACTGATCTTGCTGTGTCATTATCATATTCTTCCACTTTACGTACAGGCACAGGGGGCCTGACAATCATTGGGTTACAAGGGGTGGAGAATGCAGGCAGCGCCCCCTACTGGATAGTTACAGTATTGTGTAAAAAAGAACTGTTGAACTGTGAACCAGTTGGTACAAGTATTGCTGTCTCCTCAGAAAATAAACTGGGAACTGCTGGAGGAACAACGCAAAATGCCCTCATCAAAATCCAGATCAAGGATCAAAACCCTGGCAGCAGCTAGTGCTAAGAGTGGCTCAGCTGGGGCTCACCCCAGCCCCCTTCTGCCAAAGATGAGTGAGTTCCATGAGCAGTCATGTTCCCAGCTGGCTAGCTATGGCTGCACCTCTGAAACCCGGACTCAGAAGTTTCAAAATTGGACTTTTAACCCAGCAGATCCAGCCAGGCCCCAAATGTTTGAGCTGCTTTGGATTGCCAAAGCCTGGCTGATGCCAGACAAGCAGGGTCCATCTATATTGGAGAGGGTTGTCTTGGATCAGTTCCTGTGAGCTGTACCCACTGACGTGAAAAGGACGGCCAGTCAAGGGAACCCGAAAACCATGGATCAACTGGTGGAATTGGTGGGAAATCTGTTGTGTGCATCCAGGATTGAATGCCCCCTGGTGACGCCAGAAAGGAAATATTCCCATCAACACAAGAACAGGAACCTCCTCCAAGAAGAGAGGGAAAGTTTCTGATGGGGAGAAGACCTCATTATGATGCTGAGAGGCGGCACTGTTATGTATGTGATGAGCCTTCTCAGCAGATGGAAAACATTGTCTCGCCTATAATCTGCTTGCTTCCTGCAGGACATAGTACGGAGTCCCTCCCTTGATGCAACCACTATGAGTTGGGGGAAAAGACACCCAGGCCTTGTTGGACTCGTAGGGAGTATAGTAAGACTGATACACCCAAGCTTCACCCGGGTAAGGCCGTACAGTTCGAGTGAGACAACCCCGAGGAATGGTTTACCTGGGAAAGGAAGCATGGGAAGAACAACCCAGTCCACACCACAGCCTCATCGAGCATGTGAGTGAAATGTGTGACTGAATGGCAGCAGTTTGGCCTTAGGTCCGAGAGCACATAGCCTGTGACCAAGAAGATCAATGTCAGGTGTAATTACAAAGCCTGACCCATTTTAAAAAAAACCTGGAGATAGGGTATTAGCCCTGGTGCCCACTGCAGAATGCAAGTTCAACCTGGAATGACCTTTAAGAAGTGTCTGAGAAGTTGAGTGAGGTCACATACTGTACATGGTAAAACAGCCTGGGTGGCGAAAACCCCTTCAGGTATACCATGTGAACCTACTAAAAAAATGCTCATGAGGCAATGTTTACCTGTGGTACCCCAACCTCTGTTCCAGAGTCTTCCAGGTGTGAACCCAATTGTGGAGAGGAATTGACCATGGTACAACACCAGGACCTACGGGAACTGGTAGCCCAGAACAAGGATGTCTTCTCGGACCAGCCAGGGTGCACCCAGGTGACTCATGTCAGCACTGAACCTGGGAAAAAGGTAAAACTCTGTCCATACTGAGTGCCAGCCCGGTAAGCTGCTATACAGAAAGAGGTTGAGAATATGCTGGAAATAGAGGTGATTGAGGAGTCCTGGAGTGAGTAGTCTAGCCCTATTGTCCTGGCCCCCAAACTGAATGGCAGTAGGTTTTGCAATAATTCTAAAAAACTACATGAAAATGTGATTCTTATCCTATGCCCTAGACACACTCATAGAGTGGTTGAGTGAGCCTTGATACATTAGTACTCTGGATCTGAAAAAAGGGTACTGGCAGCTCCCACTAGCACCATGAACCTGGGAGAAGACTGCCTTCTCCACACCCACTGGCTTGTGCCATTACACTGTTCTTCCCATCAGCCTACATGGGACCCCCGCCACCTTCCAGGGGTTAATGGACCGGGCCCTACATATACATTGTGAATATGCAGCGACCTACCCCCATGATGTAATTATCCATAGCAGTAGTCGGGATGACCATCTGTGTAGACTCAAAGTAGTCTTAGGGACATTGGGGGAGGCATGGCCTAACTACGAACCCTAGGAAGTGTAAGGTGGGACTGGAGGAAGCGGAATACTTAGGATTCACCATTGTAAGGGGAAACGTAAAACCTCAGAACAGGAAGGTTGAAGCTATACGTAACTTGCCCCAACCCACAAAGCAAAAGCACCAAAAAGCAAGTTAGAATATTACTAGTGTCACTTAATTAATTTTTCCAAATTTTGCTTCAGTTGCTTCCCCCCTCACAGACCTGACAAAGAAAAGCGGCCTAAGTATGGAGGTGGATTCAGCTTTTAACCAGTTGAAGGAAGCCCTATGGGATGGTTCTACAGACAGATACATCAGACATGGTGATAGGTGCAGTAGGGCAGGCTATTTTATAAAAAGAGCAGATAGCCCATGCTTTGGCCAGTTTCAAAAACCCTGTATTATTTTAATGCTGCATCTTTGCATTTGAAGAAATGAGCACAATGGCTCAAGGAATCAAACCGCCTTGTCTGTCCTTCCCTGAAATAGCTTTATAAAGCTGAAATATTTTTTAATGAGGAAATAATTTCTTGCCTCATGGCATATGACACTAAACTTATACTTTATCCTAAAAAATAATATCAGTTCAGTCCAGTGGAATCCCTCTCCTTTTTTTTGTTTCTGTGTATTAAGCATATCAACAGGATAACTCGGTAACATTTGTTCTGTAATCAATCCAATCGTTATTATATTTTCTATTTATCATGTATTATTTATTTGATGCCAACAGAAATGGTGAATGTACATATGTATAATAATGCACACATCCACATGTAGTACAAACATGATGTGAAATTAAAACATCTGTAATTATACTTTTTTATTAGGTTTACCATTCACTAAAGCACAATTATCAAAGAAAATTTAATGTCTAAAGAATACACTCTCAAAAGACATGTCATTTTACACACCTCCATGTCTAGTTAAAGACAACACAGTTTATGTTAAAACAGTCTCCTTTTGTACCATCCATCATCTAACCTACTTATTCCTGGTCAGGGTCAAGGGGGACTGGGGCATATCCCAGCATGCATTGGGCAAGAAGCAGGAATACACTCTGGACATGTTGCCAATCCATCACAGACACACATTCACTCACACACTCATACCTACATGCAATTTAGACTCTGCAATTTGTTAAATTAACCTACCCTGCATGCCTTTGGAAATTGGTGGAAACCCACACAGATACAGGGAGACCTTGCAAACTGAATTTCCCTGGCTGGGATTTTAACACGGGACCTTCTTGCTGTGAGGCAAGTGCTACCCACTGTCCACACACTTTTCACTGTGCAACAATGCTGTGGCCACCTTTTGTTTGTAACTGTGTTGAAAGTAACACAAGAGTAGTAGCACAAAAGTGTTAACACATCCTTTTTGAGAGTGTATCAAGACAAGTTAAAATAAGGTGACCTCATATCACTGGTTTTACATCCCACCCTTTTCATCAAATCTAGGCCGGTAAAATATTTGCATCATACAGAAAACACACATTTCGTATTAATAACTCTAAAGCATGAGTAGACCATGTAGAAATTACAGCACTTTTTATACATAGTCCCCCAATTTCATGGCACCATAATGTTTGGGACAAGGTGTTTCTACATAGCCAGGTGTGTTCAATTGCTTCATTTGTTCAGGAAAATACAAAATCATTCAGTATCTAGTCTTGATTCTTGGCTTTTGATTGCCTTTGGAGTCTCTAATTGGCAACATGGGGATCAGAGTTGTGCTACTGAAAGTTAATGAAGCTTTACACAAGGCTTTATAAATAGAAAAACAGTCAAAGACCAAACCTTAGGCATACCAATATCAACTGTTTGGAACACGATTAAGAAGTAAGAGAGCACCGGTGAGCTCAGTAGTCACAAAAGGCCTGATAGGCTAAGAAAGACCTTTCCAGTTGATGACTGAAGAAAAAACCACAAACACGCATCCAACAAATTAGAAACACTCTTCAGGAGGCAGGGATATGTCAGTGACTATGTCTGCAGAAGATTTCACAAACAGAACAGAGGCTACACTGCAAAATGCCAAACATTAGTTAGCCGCAAACACAGGATGGCCAAATTTCAGTTTGCTAAGTACCTAAAAGAGTACATGCAGAGTTCTTGAAAAAGGTCTTGTGGA